>NC_139587.1:2456357-2488857 GCF_946808225.1 Silurus aristotelis | reverse complement strand
ACTTGTGTGCATTCATGGATGTAAATGCATCGTGTGTGTGTGTGTGTGTGTGTGTGTGTGTGTGTGTGTGTGTGTGTGTGTGTGTGGGTGGGTGTATTATTACACTTGGCTTAAATAAATTATCTCAGTGAATTGAAAATGTCAGGTTTAATAAAAAAACTAAGGACTTAAAAAACAAAAATAATAATAATAAATAAATAAATATATATAAAATGATGAAGGTTTAGATATTTTTTAGAGCCATTGTTTTTAAAACAGAATCCAGGAACGACTGGATTCTAGTTTAGAACCCTTCAAGGTGTTATGGTTCCTGTTTCAATTCTGCATTTAGGATGTTCTCCCTGTGTCTTTGTAGGCTTCTTTCAAGTTTTGTTCTGTTTCGAATCTCCCAAAAACATACTGGTAAGTTAACTGATCTATTTGTCCATCCAGTATCTGATAAAAAAAAACAACAACAAGTCAGTCTTTTTCTACGAAACCTCCTTACATCCATCACCATGTATATTCCACCTAGTGAACATAAAAGCTATAGCAATTCAATAGTAATAGAAAAAAACAGATTCCATTGTATTCCCACTTCACACCAAATGATCCAGGGATGAATTCCAGATCCAACAGGCATAGTTCCTGAATCAATACTCCATTTAGGTTCCTGCCTACATGTTCTTCCTGTGTCCAAGTGGGCTAATTCCCAGAGCAAGCACCATATCTTGGTCAGGGTAGGGGTGGATCTGGAGTCCATCCCAGGAACATTTGGTCTGAAGTGGAAATTTAGCCTGGATGGGACATATAGGGTTAATTTAGCTAGTCTTAGTGGATTGGAGACTGGAGAACCTCAACAAAGCCCGTATGAACACAGGAAGAATGTGTAGGGAAACTAAAAGCTTATGGCAATAATCAATACAATGTACATTAATATAATACCAAGTGCAATATTATACAATATATACAATATTATACAATCCTACCATGTGCAATTTCATATGATGTGGAATATGTTCTTAGCTCCATAGCGCCTTTTTGTACCTTCAAATGCATTTGTCAAATGCCTGTGAGCTAAAAACCCAAAGAATCCATGTGTTTTGAGAGAAGCTACCAACAGAATATCACTACACACTTTTGACCCATGAGCCTAATTCATCTGAAAAATGTTGTCTCGCTTTCTTAATTACCCAGAGGACAGCGTTCGATCAATACAATATACATACTTAGCATATTTTACCTCAAGAAAGTTTGAGCTGGAAAAAAGTAAGTCTGAAATGGAAATGGATCTATTTCAGATCCTTGGAGGGTTTTAAACTGGAACTCATTTTAGTGATCTAAAACCCCAATAAGTCCATGTGTTTTGTCTGAGAAAAGTTGTCTACCAACAACCAGAATATCGCTACACACCTTTGACCCTAATATTTGTACAATGAATATAACTAATGTTAAAAATAAATGAACCTACACTGTAGAGAAGAAGTACTTGTGAATAATTTGTTTGGAAAAAAAAAAGTTTGAGAAGCCCTGGATTTCCAGTTCAAAAGATTGGCATCAGGAGAAAGCTGAGAATTTAGAAAGAGACTGTAGAAAGCGTGTAGAAGATCTGGGGCAAAATGCCTCCAAAACAATATACAACAGCCCACAAATAAAGTCAGTAAACTAGGGCAGAGTGATTTCACACAGCTCCTGGTCTGTTCAGGCTCCTCGTTCCTCGTCTAGTTAACACTTCACTCGTGCTGCCTTTGTTTCAGCTGCACATATTAAACCGGAGAGGATGCTTTTGTTTCTCATTGTTCTTCCTCAGGCTCCAGTCTGCCAACACACACTTTATTTGCCACAACCTGTTTTCCTTTTGTTTGTCCTTCGACTTGTATCCTATTCTTCGCCTCTTTTTTTCTGGATAACAAATGAGAAACACTAACACACACACACACACACACACACACACACACACACACACACACACACACACACACACACACACACACTTACACAATGCTGGCACAGTTGTGTGTAATTAAGCCATGCTTTGTCTAAGGCAAAGGTTCACCACAAGACCAGATCGGCTCTTTTTGTCTCACTTTGTTGAGTTCAGCCATTCAGTTAAGGAGAAAACTAAAAAGACAAAAGAGGTTTTCAGTAGCTTGGAGTCTCGACACACACACACACACACACACACACACACACACACACACACACACACACACACACACACACACACACACACACTTTCCTCATTGAAGAATGAGCAGTGGGGGGTGACACAAGGAGGTCAGTTGGCCAAAAAAAACACAGTTCATTTAGTCTCATTTGCTAATTCCTATGCAAGTCATGACAAAATATCTACACACTGTTTACTTCACGAAATTAAATCCATACAGGAGGAAAAGAGGCCTAATTTTTACAGATTAAAAATTTTCTAATGTTGCACAGGTTTATTTAAAATGTATTTCGTTAGCATGTTTCCAAAAACTAACATTTCAATCTTTGAACAATTTTTAGATTTTCATTATTTTTCACAATAAAATCTACGCACAATACCTTCATTTGCAATTTCACGCATCTAGAAAATTGCAATTGCTTATAACTATAAAATCTTTTTTAAGAGAATCAGATTTGAAAATCCTGTGCAATTTGTTCTCTAATTTTAGGAAACATGACATGCTGTGATGGAGATCAGGTGGTAGCTTACAGCCTTCCTCAAGGGGTCGAAACGTAATGTAAAATGCAAAAGTTTCTGGCTAAATTATAAGAGAAAATGTGAAATTAAACTTTGGACTTAAAAACATTGCAATGAGTAACATGTCCGACTTTCTCACTGCAATAACCGGCAATCGATCAAGGAAGGGTTCCCACCTCATACCCAGTGTTCCAGGTTTAGGCTCTGGAGCTGTGACATCCCTGTCCCAGAATTAAACAGCAGTTGTACCAGCTTCCTTCTTCCTCCTTGCCTGCTGATCTTGTCCCAGTCTGAAATAATATTTTAAAACACACATCAAAATGATTTAAAACTTACTTACTCAGATGGTAGGTGTAGCCTGAACTTCAAATGTGTTTTGTAGTTGTATAATAATATAATCACTGTCTTAATTTGGACAAAAGTTTGTGGAAACCTGACCATTACATTCATAGGTGCTGTTTGAAGACCTAATGCTGTGAGAACAATCTTCACTCTTCTAAATTCTGGGGTATGGCTGTGGTTTTTTTTTATCATTCAGCTTCAAGAGCATTAGTAACATCAGGCAATGATGGCAGGTCAGGAGGCTCCTGTTAGAGTTTATGGTTGGAGATCCATACACGAGTTCTTCCGGTCAAAACTTAACGCCTTAATGGAGCATCATCATCTATCAACTTTATTTAAGGAAGAACCACATTTGGGTTTGAGGCTCAAGTGTCCATAAATGTTTGAATCCAGTTCATTCCAAGAGCATTTTTATCCTCTCTTTAGGTTTTGAAAACAGGCTGGGATCTGTCCCAAATCAGTTTGCCCTAGTTTATATGTTCCCATATTTGAGAACGTGTACCAGTCTGATGTACTTGGCCAACCTGAGTAGTAAATCACAGATGGTGGAAAATCGTTTTATTATAATTTTTTTAAATCATTGTAAAAAATGGTATGACTGAGATTGTACCAAAGCGCTAAACTGGGTGTCATGATCTATTATTGTAATTATTTATATAACTAAATTACCAAAACTCAGAGACAAGACATGTTTTAACCAACTGTGCACTGTATGCTTTCAATGCTAACTGCATACAGCATCTGTTACAATAGCCTGACTTCGTAGTAGATGAGTCTAAACTGGCCTTCCTGCAGTCATAACCTCTCACTATTTGAAAACATTTGGTGCATAATGAAATGAAAAACACCACAAAGGATACCCAGAACTGTTGAGCAGCTAGAATCCTGTATTAGACAAATGTGGGGCAACCCCAAAATCTGATCAGTTTCCAGATGTATACAGACAGAAGATTAACAGTGGTAAACATGATCCTGTCCCAACCCTGTTTTTGACACCTGTTGCAGCCTTAAAATGATATATATATATATATATATATATTAAAATGGCTTTTAATTTAAACATTTAATGTCTTTGTTATGTTTTTGTTAATAGAATATGTATTTCCAAGATTTGCAAATTGTTGCATTATGTTTTTATTTACATTATCAGTTCCTGACTTTACTAAAACCCTTGTAGCTGAAGGAGACTAGTTCTTTATTTATCTACAGTAAGCTTACAGACGATCTCCTTCAAAAGTCCCATTGCACATTAATACAAAACTCCAAGAGTTCCTTCCACTTGTGGAACATGTTCTGGAGGTCTTCTTTTGGAAGCGTGTTAAGATCTCTGCAATGGCGTCAAAAACTGTGACCTTTGAGCTGCATATTCATCTCCAGGAAGAGGGTAAAGTATGCAGGAGACAAATCTGCTGAGTAGGGTGGGTGCGAAAGTGAAATCCTCTGGATAGTTCTCTGACGATCATCATGCACAAGTTGTTGAACAGTTTTCTGGGGTTGAGCTCTTTGTAGGTCTTCCTAATCTCTCGTCGCCTTCCAGCGATGTTCTTCCGCTCCTAAAGCACGCGTGCAGCTCGAAACACCTTTAACGACTTTTTGCAGCATTGCCGTATGTCAAACGTATATCATGTGGGGGATTTGCCCAGTTTCACTCAGAATTCCACATTTGCTCTGTGTATTAACTTGCTGTCCGTACAGAAATCGCAGATGGTAACGCACGTGGGTCAGAATAGCACCAATTAGCATTATTAGGCTCAAAACTTTTTTGCTACCGCCTCGTATGTTCATATTTGTGGCTGAACTATTGATGTAGTAATATTGAAACTTGACTTATTTATTGTATTCAGGAGTAGTGTATTAGTAGAAATATTTCTCCATAGACCTTGAGTGCTGTTGCAGGAAGCAAAGGTGAAAACATTCCAGTGCTGATGACGGTCTTGGACTGAAAAAAAACAAAAACAGCCCATAAATGCAGCCATCCTCTGAAAAGGCAGAGAATGTACAGCCTTCACTGTGTGTGTGTGTGTGTGTGTGTGTGTGAGCTGTGACACAGTTGTCAGGGAACGTGAGAGAGGGTGGCAAAGCTGCTTGCAGCATCGCTGGAGGAGCACTGAACAACATGTCATTTTGTCTTTACATTTATTCCCTCGCTCTTTCATTTCTCCCCTGTTCTCTTTGCCCCTGTGTGACGGTTAGGCAGGAAATTCTCAGAAAAGCAACAGCTGCTGAAAGGCCCGGACACTCGGCATGCGTGGGAGACAGAAAACAAATAATAGCCCTGAGGTAATCATTATCTTCATGCACTCTAGCATCATCCTCATCATCTTCATCATCATTATCACTGTCACCCTTATCACCATCATCATCATTATTGAAATGACTGGAAAAGCTGCATTCGACACGTTTGGGGTCTTGTATGCTTTCAGTAAGACCGTGTTCTCCTGCATGTCCATTTTCTTGTGTTTCTGCAGTCTTTCTGCTCAACCAGGACCAGCCAGGAATGACTCATTCGGAAGGAATTTGGCTCTGAAGTTGCTTATACTGACATGGACATGGACTAACATTGAGAAATTGGGAAAGTTAAGCATTTTGGATACTGACACTGTTTCTGGTTTAGGTCTAGATTTATGACTTACCTGGTTAGGCGAGCTTGACACATCCTTAAGAAATGGTACAGCATTGGAACTACTGCTGTTGATGCTTTCTTTACTTTATTCATATGCATTTGCTCAAGTTAGTTGATAATGTCATGGCCGGTTTTCTAGGGGTCGCAGCCAACTGGCTTTCTTTTAGCAGTATTGTTCCAAAACACTGACAATTATATTGTATTCAGACCAAGTGGTGCATTTGATGGATTTGTTGCATATCTCTTTAACTATCCAAATCACAAGTTAATAAATATTGTACCCCTGAGTTCTGCAACCCCCTGTCCCTGTCCTGATCTTACTCTTTTTGTCCTGAATTCTACAAGCCCCTGCTTTGATATTGTTAATATTTTAAGGTCTATTCTCCCCAGATAATTACCTCATCTTACTCCTACTATCCTGAACTCTCCAAGCCTCTACTCCTATTCAGATCCTACATCTAACCTTCTGGTGTCCATATTCTGGTGCTCTTATGTAAGATCCTACTTTAGTGGTGGGTTCCATCTTGTTTCTGCAGCTCCCACTCAAATCTCAATAGCCTCATCTTCCTGTGCAGATTCTGTGCAGCTCTTCTGACCCTGAACTCAACAAACCTTTACTCCAATCAGAAGCCTGCAACCCCCTGCCATACTCCTAACATCCTGAAATCGCCGAGCATGTGTTTCTATCCAGATCCTACTTCTAAACTTTAGGTGTCCACATATTGGTGCTCCGAATAAGATCCATCTTTAACAGTTGTTTCCCATTTATTGTTTATACATTTATTGCAAAGGTCTATAGCTTCATCTTTCTTTGCAGATCTTGTTCAGATAGTCTCACCCTGGAATCTATAAGCATTTTACCTCTATAAGATCTTACATCTGATGCCTGCAACCCCCTGCCCCTATCCTTATAATAATCCCACCATCCTGATCCCACCAAGCCTCTGCTCTGATATTGATCATATTTTGAAGGTCTACACTTCCATGCTCATCTTACTCCAACCATCATGAAGTCTCCAAACCCCTGCTTCTTTCTAGATCCTGGTGTCCACAAGTGGTTGCTTTAAAAAAAAAAAAAAAACACTTTTTGATGGTCTAAAAGAACCTGTTAACATCTAGAACCTGTACCACCCAATGAAAGGACTATATGCTCTTCTTCTTGAACAGATCCAATACTCCAATAAAAATTCCACTTTTGAGAACCTTCTGAGTTCTCCTCCTTCTATACTAATGTCTATATTGCTTTAATCAATATCCTACTTATGAGGTCTACAACCCTTGAGCCTATCTGGATACTAGTCCTACCATCCTAAGATCTTCAAGTCCTCACCTCTGTCCAGCATGTTTAATAAAATATTTAAATGGTATTTTTGCCATTGACTTTTTGAATCAGATTTGAAGGAATCGATTAAAATGAATGAAGGAAATTCAAAGACAGAGACGTCTTATAGAAAATAATCTATGGTTACTGTGTGATCATGCAGCGAGACAATTGCTGCTGTGGTCCTGCAATGTAATGATGGTGGTGCACCAAAAAAAGAAGAAAGAAACGGGACATTGAGAATGCAAATGCATGTAAAACATTTGCTGCTGTGCCTTTCGAAGATATGGCCCAAAAAATTCAATTTGCACAATTTCTGAATTAACTAAATGCTTTTTTTTTGTAGTTTTTAGTACTGGACCTATGATTCTATCCTACAAAACATACATTAACCTGTATAAATATAATTTCTTAACTCCACTCAAGTGGGTGTGGCTTCCAACTCCTCAGGACTAGCGCTATTATTCCCAGATCAAACCGAACGGAAACTGAATCTCCCATGCACACCAGTGCACATGAACTTCCATGTTTATGCATTAGCACTTGCAAAAAAAACTGCATCTCCCAGTGCTTGTTAATAGCAAAAAAAAGTCATCTGAGAAATAAATATATTGTTGCTGAGAATAAACATATGAAAATATCTATTTTTCAAGCTGCGTAACTCAAACCTGATGAATTCGAGTCACAATGGGCAGATCTCCATGCAGACCCAGGAAGCCAAAAATAACACGCCGACACACACACACACACACACACCTCACTCGCTCATATGCAAAACACACCAACACGTTGCACTAAATGCAAGTTAGCCAATGACAACATATACAGTGTGAATTCACTCCACACAAACCCTGCATTAAGTGTAACCCTCCCTGTCTGTCATCCACACCATGCACCCACCTATAAATAGAGGTTAACCACATCAACACAGACATGTAATTACCAACACACACACATTTACACACATTTACATATTCACACATACACTCAACGCATTTGAACTCCATCTGCCACACATGCCATTGTCTGACCCTAAAATAAAGGTTCAAACACTGTGCATATGCAAAATATACAAACACTTACTTTAACACCAGCAGCCACAGTCACCACGGTTGTGTAACTACAGCAACACACACACACACACACACAGACACACACACCTATAATTACCAATTTTCCTACTATTTACCAGCTTTGTATGTGCTTTTTGAACACCCCATTCCACATTAAACCCATATTTGCTAAGCTCCACTCTTCTGGGAAGATGTTCCACTAGAGTTTTTGAGATTTGTGCTCATTCAGCCACCATTTATTTATTTATTTATTTATTTATTTTGAATACCGTATTGAGCGAATTTTAGGAACCCGAGGTCAGAGCGCAGGGTCGGCCATGTTACAGCAGCCCTGGAGCACAAAGGTTTAAAGGCGATACCGGAGCATGAACCACTGACCTTCTGAACAGTAACCCAAAGCTTTAACCACTGATCTACCAACTCCCCAAAATTCAGGTACTGATGAGGTGAGGAGGCCTGGAGTGCAGTCAATGGTAACATTCATCTCCAAGATGTCCAAAAGGGTTCGAGCAGTATAGCAGGAGAGCTTCCACTCCAACCCCTGGAAAGCAGATCTTCATGAAGCTGTAGCCTTCTAGTACAAGCGAAAGAAAAATGTCATGCTACAGGATGATTTTGAGCATTTTTGTATCTGTGACTTACCTCTAAAACTCATTTAACTAAGAAAACCGGTAAATAAGTGAAATTAGTAATGATTATTAATAAGTGTTTAGTGAATTTTTAGTGAGACAAATATCTCTGTACTGTATAATCAAATCAAAAATAAGAAAATCTTTATAACTGTAATTAAGCTTGTTTATGTTTTATTTTTAATGCCATCGCCGTCTATGCATCACGCGTCGGCCTTAATTGTTTTATCCTCCGAGTGCTTCTGCCTTTAATAAAGCACTCATTTACAATTGCATTAGAATCTGAGAAGGAGCACTTAATAAGTTCCACAAAGATTTAGCTCGTGTTATTTAATTGCTATTCGGTATCGCTTTGTTGGTCTGCTGCAGTAATTGTGATTAAACTGTAATGAAGTAAAAAAAAAAAGAGAGAGAGAGAGAGAGAGAGAGAGAGAGAGAGAGAGAGAGAGAGAGAAGAAAAAAACTTTGGACTTGCAGTGCAGTTCAGTGCAAAATGTCTGGATAAGATTCTTGTGTGTGTGTTTGCAAATGGAAAAATCCAACTGTGCCACTGAAATCAATGGACTCCATGATTATTGATAAAAGCGCTAAAGGAAAAGTACCAACAACATCTAGAAATCTGGTTTTTGAGTCATCGTGGTGGTCAATCCTACAAACATTATAAATGGTTAAGTTGTCTATACCAGTCAGTTTTGCTTTTCCTGAAGATTTGTGATTGATTATTGAGAGCAGGTACTGACGTAGGTGAGGTGAGAAGGTCTGGGGTGCTGGAGTTCATGTTAAAGGTGTTCTGTAGGGTTGACATCAGGGTCTCCTTGCAGGATGCTCAAGTGCTTTTTGGATAACTTCATGGAGCTTGTTTTTGTTTCAGTGAAGGGAAATTAGTATGCTAAATCATACATATGCATTCTATACAACTCTTCATGACAACAGAAATCAAATTATATAGTTCGACCAGATAACATTATGACATTATAACATTATGAGGGGTGAAGTGAATAACACTGATTATCTCTTCATGGCACCTGCTCGTGGGTGGGATATAGAGCATCTCCAAAACTGCAGCTCTTGTGGGCTGTTTCCTGTCTGCAGTATTTGGTATCTATTAAAAGTGCTCCAAAGAAGGAACAGGGGTGAACCAAGCAACAGACGAGCTCTTGTAGCTCAAACTGCTTGAGAAGTTAAAGCTTTTAAAGCTCGACAGGTCAGAACTGTTTTGGCAGCCAACACAATATTAGGCATAATGTTATTCTTGGTCGGTGTAATGTATAACAGAATGAGATAAAACTGCAGTTAAAAATTTTTGTGAGGATCAAAAAGTAAATGGGAACTAATTGTAAGTAGAAACTACAATTTCTTGAGTGGGGAAACAAAAAAAAGTCAGACCACGTGTACCAATTGCTTGGACTCTTTATCCAGGTGCACATTGTGCGAATTTGACAACGATTTAACGAATTTAGAAAATTCTAAAAGATTCCTAAATCCATGTCTAAAATTTGTAGCCTTTGATCTCCGGTTTGTTCACCGCCAGCCGATTGTTTTTTTTCTTCCGATGAAACTTGTCTAAAGTTTTCAGACTCTTTCCTGCAGTGTGCAGTGACTTCTCCTACGATGACCATCAAACCAAGAACCAATAGTAGTGCAATTACCGCGACAACTTTGAACCACCTCAGGTAAAATGTGGAAATGAGTCAGGTGGACTGTACAGAAAGAGTTCTGGAGGGAATAAGAGTGTTTGTATGATGTTGTTATTATCGAGTCATGTCAGATTGTTTTTGTATTCTGCTAGCTACCATTAGCGAGAGAACACGAGTCTGAACATGTCACGGATTAATCAAACTTCGTCTTTTTTTCTTGTGTGGTCAGTTTCTGTCTGACATTATGACAACTGAGATCCTACAGTGTGAAATGAGGATCATGTTGGTACATTATGACAAGCAACAATTGCAAAAGGACTATTAAAAATCACACAGTGTGCAAACAATTGGACACAATTGTGGTCTGTTGCATTGGTGCTTTGTTGCTTGTTAGTCTTCTGGTTCTGTACCATGCCCATGTCACATTATCCCCTAGCCTAGCTGTAAAGTTTTATTTCAAATACGGGATAAAACTTTAAATAAATTCTAAACCTGAAATTAGTTACCAGGAATAGCTACAAGCAATTATAACTACAGTACGCAAACCGACATCCGGTACCTCAATATCTGAAGTACTTTCTGTACTATTTACTTCACTGTTTATTTTGCTAGCAAGCTTTAGCCTTTGCCTGTAATGTATGACCTACATACACAGCCACAACATTAATTGTTACAAAAAGCACAAACCATGAAGTAAATAAAGAGTGAATGCTTTCAGCCAGTCACAAAGTTTTATTTTGATGCCTGACACACACACACACACACACACACACACACACACACACACACACACACGCACACACACAACTGAAACATCTGCTTTAAATGATTCAAGGGTTTTAATGGCTATACAGACCATTAGTGATGTTTTATGGTTAGTCATGTCATTGAAGTTATCCCTCGTTTTTTCCCCCCGTCTGCATCCCATACACATACAAACACACCCACAAAATATACACCTCCAGACACACACTGACTTACTCTGTCCTGGGCATGCTCGCTCGAGCATGACATACCTAAATAAGCTGAGCATATTTGAGATTCAAAGCGGAGTTCAACGTCCCTCTGACGTATACACAAGGTGAAAAGGCAACGAGCAGGAGTGAATGTGAAAGTGTTTGTGTGTGTGTGTGTGTGTGTGTGTGTGTGTGTGTGTGTGTGTGTGTGTTTGAGTGTGTGTTTCTGCTTGTCCGCCATCCTGTTCTTATGTCTGATAATGTTCATGAGGTAATTGAACATTGTGGCTCAGACTGTAAAACTGATCAAGCCTGAAATGAACAAACAGGAAAGCTTTGTGTGTCCGTGCATTGATGCAGGACACTGAAGGTCCAATTAAGGTGTCCTCAGCATGGGTTTCTGGACTCACTGGAGCTCTATATTGGCTTTGGCTGATGGACCTTCTGTGGTCAAGCCAGACGAACCAGTTAAAAGCTTAGTGGAGCTCTAAGACTGTGTCAGTCTACAGCACTGCATCCATTCTGGCTGCTGGTTGAAGATCATGGATCTGCATTTACACTTTGGTTTACAGGCCCCAATCTCTGGACCAGCAACCTGGTTTTAAAGGCCCCAACATCTGGCTCTTTAACTTGCTTTCTGGTCTTTAACTGCTGCATTTGCAACTCATTTGAGGCCTTCAACTTGCATTAGGTTCTTTAATTGTAGAATCCGCAACCTTGGTTATAAACCCCAACCTCTGGACTTGCAACCTGGTTACTAGTCCTCGACCTTTGGACCTGCAAGTTGTTTTATAGGCATGAACCTCTGGATCTTCATCTTGCTTTCTGCTCTTTAACTTCTGCATCTGCAACTAAGTTTCTGGCTTTTAACCTCTGGATCTTTACAATGGTTTGGGTTCTCCAATTGTAGGATCTGCAACCTGGTTTATAGACTCCCACTTCTGGACCTGCTAGATGGTTTATGGCCTTCAACCTCTGGACCTGCAACTTGGTTAATTACCTTCAAATACTTTCCAATTTCCTCTTAGACTTCTTATGCCCAGACACTTTCCTGCACTGCATGCAAGCCTGAATTATTGTCTTCTCTTTCTACATGTCTAATTCTCCAGTTTTCTGTATTCGAATATCTACAATGCAGGCCCGAATTAACATCTCTACATTTTGAATCTTGTCACAGTCAGTCTCCAGGCATGAAATCTTAATTTCTCAGCAATAAGGAAAATGGATTTCCAGCTTGTCTTACTTTGTCCAACAACTACATAAAGAACCTGGCTTTATATCACTGAACTAGTTTTACATTACTGGATCTTCATAAGATCATTGTATATCTAGCTTTGTCTTCGTCCTAGAACTTCATCTTGGTCTAAAATCTCAAACAATTGAATCACTGGTGTAGTTTATGGTTATCAGCTCCTGGATATCTAGGTAGGTTCCTGTTCTCAAACTTGTGTATATCCAGGTCTCAAGTCCACTTATAGTCCATTTACCTGATCATTCCGGGTCTTGAAGGACAGTTATCCTTGTCATTTGTATGTTTTTTGGTCCACTGGCCAAGTAGCTAAAAATTCAGGAACACTGAAGAGGAAACAAGACAGAGGTTTCCTGCTTATGATATTTGGCCAATCAGAGAAAAAAGTCCATGGTGAGAATGTAGTTAAGCAGAAATTTCCCTCATCTCTTAAACTGAGGTTTTAATTCTTTAAAACAAATGGGCATTCATCATTCATATGTAATATATTCAAGACTGCACCAGATTTGTATCCCATCTGGCTTGTGGTAGCATGAAACCTTTCCAGCATTCATTGTCGTCTGTATTTGTCTCCCTGGCATGTTCTATTCATTTCCCCCCATTTTTCACTTTGTTTTATTTATTTATTTATTTATTTTCTCCTGTAGCAGACAATTAAATGCAGGATCTTTCCTTTTTCGCTATGTTGGGGAACTGCCCGCCTTCAAAGAATCCAGCCTGGGTTTAATCAGCCCACACACTTCCTGGATTAAGATATACATAATTATTCAAGTCATACATATGCATGAGATGTGCTGGATGGGTGCCGGCTGGAACATCTCTGGGCTTTTATTAACAACAGAAAGAGAGAAGGACAGGCGAGAGGAAAAAAGAGGGATGAATAGAAGTAAAAGAAAAGAGAAAGCAAGGAAATAAAGAAGAGGGGAACATTATGGCCCAGGCTTTAGGCATTGCTTGCTTTACAATGCTCTCACAGACAGGTAATTACAGAGAAGAACTATAAGGCTGGGTAGAAGAATAAACAGACTCGTCACATGTTTAGATCCTTTCCCACTGGAGGCCAGGATGTGCTACTGCAATTTGTGGTTAGTAAAAAAAAAAAAAAAAAGTTGTTGACAGTAATCTCAAAATGACACCACCGCAAAAGTTCAATAAGACAAGAAAAATAAATAAATGCACAATGTGTTCTTTCCTAACAGCACGCCGAGTAATGAACGCGTTATAGGAACACACTATATCTTGCATCTCCTGATATATGAATATCATGACAAAGAAAATGAAAATCATTTGCATGGGCACACATACACTATAATAGACATTTTGTGGATATCTGATCATAGATTTTGTGCTTTTTGAGCTTTGCATTTCACATCGAGTCCTCATTAGCTGTTATAATAAACTCCACTCTTCTGGGAAGACGTTCCACTAGATTTTGTGGAGATTTGTGAAAATTCATTCAGATAAGTGAGATGAGGAGCGCAGTCAGCTTTCACATTCGTCCCATACGAGGTGGTAGCAAGTCATTCCAAATATAGTTTTCTTACACTCCAAAAGATGGCTGCACGAGGCTGCACACACAGTCACAGGAAGCACCACTCTCATAAGTCAGTGTGCCAAAAACATGTGTACATCGGAAGCTGTGCTAACTGGTGCTATTCCAACCACATACATTACAACATCTGTGATTTCATCACGGACAGCAAGTTAGAACAAAAAACATTTGTGAAATTCTGCGTGAAAATCTTCCACCGTGTTCTCCATACACGTGAGAGTCTTGCCGGGATACAACGTGATCTCACTTCCGCACCCACCCTACTTGCCAGATTTGGGTCCTGCGAACTTCGCCCTCATATATGCCTCTACAGCAGGCCTGTATAGAAGATTTTTTACTATAATCCATGTAAACCATATCTTCATGGAGTGAGCTTTGTGCACATGCGTTCATCCAATGGCACAATTGTGGTAACCAAGTCTGTGGTAACAGTTTGGGGAAGGTCCACATATGGCTGGAAAATGCAGAATCATACCGTCTAACTGCAGATTAGCGGACTAACAAGCTAACCAAGGTATATTTTCATGCTAAATGTTTCAGCACAGCTCATGAAATATACTGCTACTACCACTGAAGTAACTGTTCCAGGCTCTAAGAAAAAAATTCAGAAAACACATTTAACAAAAATTCCAGGAACCTTTGTAGTTTGTGTTTGTGAATAGGTGACCGCTCGAAGAGTTCAAAGCCTCTCCAGTCTTCTTGCCTTTATGTCAAAGGTTGCAAAGCAGCACTAATAATGTGTCAGCGACTCTTTCATTTTTCATTAATGGCACATCAAACGCACGCTTAAACAACTTGGCCTGTTTGGAGTTCGCAGCGAAACGGACCCGAATTGCAAAATTGCGCTTTGTGCTCATGTGATTACGTTAACATTTTCATACAACAAAGCAAAAAGGAAGAAAGCTTCCACCTCTGGGTGCTTTGTGTTAGCCAGGATTGCTTGAAGAATTACCGCACGTTTCGCTTCGTTTTTTTTTTTGCATGATTTCTGGTTGTAATGTTCACAAGTCCTGCAGAGCTACATTATGGAACAAAACACTCATGTAGGAATTATTTCGAAATGGTTCCAGTTCTAAATGGTTCCAGAAGCTCGAACGGAGCATGGATCCCTAGCTGATATCGAATTTAGTTTTTTTTTTTTTTCACTACATAATTCCTGCCAGGTATTTTAACCCCTAACATTCCTTATAACTATTTTATTAATTATTTTTATTATGAATTGTTTGTCCATTGTTTAATTGAATGAAAAGAAGGTTAAAATAGCAAGTTATTCAAGAGATATGTTATTTATTTTTGTTTGTTTGTTTTTAATGGTTTTAGCATGTTACTGTTGGTGAATCATCCACATTCCTTGGACTGAACCTATACAAATATAAAAATTTGGAAAAGATGCAAGGTGGTTTATACTGATCACATGTACATTACAGCACAGTTCAATTCCCAGTGATGTTTGAAAGCTGTGGTCAAAGCACAGGGTTAGCCATGATATAGAGCACTGCGGCTTAAGGGCCGTGCTCAAGGGCCCCAACAGTCACAGCTTGTCAGTGCCAAGGCTGGATTTCCTGACCTTCTGTTCAGTAACACAGAGCCCTAACCATTGGGATACTCCATCCAGATTTACAGAAATCAGCATTTTTATATTTTTACTATCTAAATGACTTCTCACTTATGTCATTATGACGAAGCAACATTTAATTTAAACTAAATTGCAACTTAAAAAAACGTGATGGTACGGAAGCCATTTCACAGCCACGGCGTCCCGTCCCTGAGCCCGAGCCTTCCTTAAAGTCAACAGTGCTGGCCGAGACAGGAAATGACATGTCATTAAGAAAGTGTCTGGAGCTGAGCAACTGAAAAAAAAAAAGAAAAAAAAAACGAGAGAGAGAGAGAGAGAACTGCGTACTGGTTGGATTGGGTCGGCTGGGGATCTAATAAAGGCATGGCAGCCATAGCTAATGTGATTCCTTCAGCATGAGTCAGTGGCATATAAATATCCAGAGAGGCCCTTCTTTTTCCCTCTCTTTCCCTCACATTCTCCCCCCCCCCCCCCCCCCCTCTCTCTCTCTCTCTCTCTGTCTCTCTCTCTTTTGCTCTCTCTCTCTCTCATCTTTGCCTTCCCTCTCTCTCGGTCAGACTCTTTGCAGGCTGCACATTCACAAATCACTAAAAGGGTCTTGCTTTGGGATTTTATGGCTATTTATTAGGCTGAAGGGCGCTCTCGTTTCCCCAGATGTGGAGGGGACCATGATGGAGTGTGCATGCGTGTGTGTGTGTGTGTGTGTGTGTGTGTGTGTGTGTGTGTGTGTGTGTGGACTGTGATGTGCACACACCAGATTCCACACCAGCTTTATTGAGCCCAAATGAATAGAGAGAGTGCTTTCCTTCGAGCACGGCCTCTTGCAGGGAACTCCCCTGAGCCTGCACCGAGCTCTTCACATTCTGTCAATTCCACAATTTTATTTTATCGTCTCCCTCACACACACACACACACACACACACACACACACACACACACACACACACACACACACACACACGCCGAGGGCACATTAACAGGGCACTGAAGATGTTGAATTGGTAATAAGCATGTTGCCACTGGCTGTCTCCATTAATCGTAAATGATCACACTGTCCCTCATAGATGTATCTCACACACACACACACACACACACACACACATACACACACACACACACACACACACACACACACACAGTGCTAGGCTGCTATGCTGAGTGTGCATATGAGTCTCTCAAACTCTCGAGCTCAGCTTGTTCACATTGTTTTCGGTCTTAAATAAATTCTTTGTTGCTCGGCCCAGTCTGATAAATGTGTGTGTGTGTGTGTGTGTGTGTGTGTGTGTGTGTGTGTGTGTGTGTGTGTGTGTGTGTGTGTTTGAATGTGCTTGTTGCTATTTTGTCCTTTTTTTGCCAACATATTGTAATGATTGTATTACTGTCTGTCTGTCTGTCTGTCTGTCTATCTGTCTGTCTGTCTGTCTGCCTGTCTGCCTGCCTGCCTGCCTGCCTGCCTGCCTGCCTGCCTGCCTGCCTGTCTGTCTGTCTGTCTGTCTTTCATCTGTAATTTTTGTACTTCCTCATCTTCTTGTTCTCTCTTCACCACTCCCACTTTCCCCCTCATCATCATACCATCCATGTATCTTTCGTTCTCATTTTAGAAACATAATTTTTCTTCCCATATCTTTTATAACGCTTATAAATACACATCTCTTTATTTCTCCATTCATCTCTCTTCAGTTTGTGATTTTTTCGCCCTTTCGAAGCAATCTCTTTCTCTTTATCCCTACTTCTCCCTCCAATTCTCTCTCTCTCTCTCTCTCTCTCTCTCTCTCTCTCTCTCTCTCTCCATTTTTCATTTTCCTTTAGTACCCTTTTCCCTTCACCATTCCTCTTGTCTCTTCCCCAATTCTCATCTTTCATCTCCTTTACTCACTCATTTCTGCTCTCCATATATCATATATCATATACCTTCTTATCCCTCAATCTCTTTCACTCTGCCTTTCCCTTTTCCCAGTTTTTTTTTCCCCCTCAATCTTTGTATTAATTTTCTCTACATTCACCTCTCTCCTCCTCCCCATCTCTCCCTCTCTCTCTTTCTCCCTCTCTCTCCATGTGTCTGGACCCAATCCAGGCTGGACTTACTCAAACAGCTGCTTTCAATTTTCTCTCATTACGCTGATCCTGTAGCTCTGCTCTCAACTTCTTCGCTGCATTTTTCTCTCCTCCAGTCCTCATTTCCTCTCTTTTCTCTTTGCTCAAGAATTTCAGACTCTTACATTCTACAATACAGTAATTAGCACCTTCATTGTAATCTCCGTTTCCACTGATACACTCTCACTCTCTCTCTCTCTCTCTCTCTCTCTCTCTCTCTCTTTCACTCCGGAAATATCCTCACCGTACACCTCAATTTCTTTTTTCTATTTTCTACCTTCTTCCATCCACCCCCTCTCCTTTCTTTAGTTCAGCTCAGGGTGTTAAGCTTCCTCACCGTTCTCTTACTCACAGATTGTGAGCCGCAGTCTTTATGATTATTGCTCATCGACCTGTACAAAATAATCCCAATAAACAAGCTGACCTTGAACAAACTCTAGAACCCATTCTGTGCTCTGTGTCAGATCATCCAGTGAAGATCATCTTACAATAAACATGTGATTAAAAAAAATACAATGTTCTTCTTATATTACAAAAAAAGGTTGGGGTGCTTTTTTTCAAATGTGAGCTTAAGGAAAAAATTATTATATAATTCACTATATCACTATATATATATATATATATATATATATATATATTCACTATGACTTTTTTAGCCATATGGGATTCTTCTCCAAACTATTGCCCTAACATCAGAAGCACATAACTGTATAAAATGCATATAGTTGTTGAACTTCACTTAAACTAGGAGACCCAAACCTGTTCAGGCATAAAGCCAGCTTCATTAAGACCTGTTTTACATGGGTTGAAATGGAAGATCTCCTGCTATAGAGCTCCAACCCTATTGAACACCTTTGGGATGTCCTTCTCCTTCTCACCTACATCAGTAACTGATTTTACAAAAATTTCGAAACATCTTCCCAGAAAAATAAAATGGGGAAAATTATTAGAGAAATTATCAGAAACAGTCTACTACAATGACTCAGGACCACAGTTTTGTGTTTATTTATATATATATATATATATATATATATATATATATATATATATATATATATATATATATATATATACTGTATATATATATATATATATATATATATATATATATATATATATATATATATATATATATATATATATATATATACAGTGAGGAAAATAAGTATTTGAACACCCTGCTATTTTGCAAGTTCTCCCACTTAGAAATCATGGAGGGGTCTGAAATTGTCATCGTAGGTGCATGTCCACTGTGAGAGACATAATCTAAATAAAAAATCCAGAAATCACAATGTATGATTTTTAAACTATATATTTGTATGATACAGCTGCAAATAAGTATTTGAACACCTGTCTATCAGCTAGAATTCTGACCCTCAAAGACCTGTTAGTCTGCCTTTAAAATGTCCACCTCCACTACATTTATTATCCTAAATTAGATGCACCTGTTTGAGGTGGTTAGCTGCATAAAGACACCTGTCCACCCCATACAATCAGTAAGAATCCAACTACTAACATGGCCAAGACCAAAGAGCTGTCAAAAGACACTAGAGACAAAATTGTACACCTCCACAAGGCTGGAAAGGGCTACGGGGAAATTGCCAAGCAGCTTGGTGAAAAAAGGTCCACTGTTGGAGCAATCATTAGAAAATGGAAGAACCTAAACATGACTGTCAATCTCCCTCGGACTGGGGCTCCATGCAAGATCTCACCTCGTGGGGTCTCACTGATCCTAAGGAAGGTGAGAAATCAGCCCAGAACTACACGGGAGGAGCTGGTCAATGACCTGAAAAGAGCTGGGACCACCGTTTCCAAGGTTACTGTTGGTAATACACTAAGACGTCATGGTTTGAAATCATGCATGGCACGGAAGGTTCCCCTGCTTAAACCAGCACATGTCCAGGCACGTCTTAAGTTTGCCAATGACCATTTGGATGATCCAGAGGAGTCATGGGAGAAAGTCATGTGTTTAGATGAGACCAAAATAGAACTTTTGGTTCCTAATTCCACTAAACGTGTTTGGAGGAAGAAGAATGATGAGTACCATCCCAAGAACACCATCCCTACTGTGAAGCATGAGGGTGGTAGCATAATGCTTTGGGGGTGTTTTTCTGCACATGGGACAGGGCGACTGCATTGTATTAAGGAGAGGATGACCGGGGCCATGTATTGCGAGATTTTGGGGAACAACCTCCTTCCCTCAGTTAGAGCATTCAAGATGGGTCGAGGCTGGGTCTTCCAACATGACAATGACCCGAAGCACACAGCCAGGATAACCAAGGAGTGGCTCCGTAAGAAGCATATCAAGGTTCTGGCGTGGCCTAGCCAGTCTCCAGACCTAAACCCAATAGAGAATCTTTGGAGGGAGCTCAAACTCCGTGTTTCTCAGCGACAGGCCAGAAACCTGACTGATCTAGAGAAGATCTGTGTGGAGGGTGGGCCAAAATCCCTCCTGCAGTGTGTGCAAACCTGGTGAAAAACTATAGGAAACGTTTGACCTCTGTAATTGCAAACAAAGGCTCCTGTACCAAATATTAACATTGACTTTCTCAGGTGTTCAAATACTTATTTGCAGCTGTATCATACAAATAAATAGTTAAAAAAATCATACATTGTGATTTCTGGATTTTTTTTTTTAGATTATGTCTCTCACAGTGGACATGCACCTACGATGACCATTTCAGACCCCTCCATGAATTCTAAGTGGCAGAACTTGCAAAATAGCAGGGTGTTCAAATACTTATTTTCCTCACTGTATATATATATATATATATATATATATATATATATATATATATATATATATATATATATATACAACTATTTATATGTATAGTTGTAGCTGTTTTATGGGTTTTTCAATTCAACACTTTTAACAATGGACATTACCTAAAAGCAGTTTTACAGAGATGACGCGGCTAAAAAATAATGTATAAGTTAGTTTCTTTATAATTATAAGTTTGTTCCTAATAGTTGAGAGACTGGCAACTGTGGTGAAGGCAAACTCCCTGGAAATTCACGAGGAAAAAACCTTGAGTGGAACCAGACTGAAAAGTGAACCCATCCTCATCCTCAACCCCAAATATCCATTCATTACAGTGCCAACATTGGTGAGGTGCGCTGTCCAGTGTTAGGTGCTGAAACACAAAACTGTGGTCCTGAGTCATTGTAGTAGACTGTTGATATTAATTACAGTCCAAATCCATCCTGAGTTGCTCAGTAAATTCATGAATCTATAGGATGTTTATGTGAAACCATCACCAGCTGCACAGTGTGGTCTCCAATTGAAGGGAATTGAGAGTTTTTCGCATCACCTTACAGCATCCTTATAATGCTGATCCCTAAGTCTGTGTGATCTGCCTTGTTTGGGGACCGATGCACAGCCCATTATGCATTCCAAGCCCTGTGATTTCAACTCATGACCGGATTTTTTATGATTTTCGTTTAATTAAAATCTGCCAAAAATGTCCAGCTTCATTTCAGTGTGAGTGACAGTGAGCTGTGAGGGCTTCCTCTTCTCGTTTAAGGAAAGCAATTTCCTCCCCCATTTTAGTGCACCCATGGTCATTACCCTAATTTAGTCCAAATATCATCCATATTTTCAAGCAGCATTTTCCCATCTGCAAAACCCTGTCGCCAGAAACACAGCATGTCTGTTGTGTACCGCTGAAAAATCGCAGAATTAGGAATCAGTTATGCCTAAAGAGTCGCTTTTTAAAGGTTACAGTATATGTACCCTGCAGGGCAAAAAAAATAAAAATAAAACAACAAAAAAAAGAACCACGCTTCTTTTAATATTCAAACTTGTTACAGGTCATTTGAATGTTCATGTAGCAAACTAAACATGACAAGCTGTCTATCATGTGTCTACCATGAAACCTGAACAAAACATTCTGTAATGTCCATGTGAACCTGAGAAGAGGCTCGGAATGTGTTCAAAGTTTACGCAAGACTTCATAGTTGAATGAAATTGTAAAATAAAATGTATATATACACACTGTATGGACAAATTCAGCAATATGTGGTTGGAGGCACACAATTGTACAGGATGTATTGTATTTGGATACAAAAGCATGAAAAGTTCCCTTCACTTCAACTAGGAGACCCAAATCTGTTCCAGTAAGACAATACCCCTGTGTACAAAGACAGCTCCATGAAGATATGATCATAACATGGGTTGTAATGGAAGATCTCCTGCTATAGAGCTCCAACCCTATTGGGATAAATATGAACGCTGACTGCACCCCAGTCCTCCTCACCTCACCTCCATCAGTACCCGACTTTACTAATATTTTCAGGTGTTTTATGAATTCAAATCTTCTGAATACCCTTATGAGCACATGCACGTATTCCATTCTATTTGTGTGGCGGTTTAGAGAAAATAAAAGATTATTGCTGCAAAAAGTAATAATAGTGAAAGAGCAAATTTAAAGTTCTCTTTGAAATTTTAAGTTTTCTTTGAAACAGACAAACTGGAATGTATTCAAAACATTATCATTTTTAGAACTGCTATGAATAAGTGTACATAATCAATAAATTTTATTTTTGAAAATTTCAACAATAACTAAAAAGTTAGCAAGTAAGTTAGATTTTTTTTTTTATCGTAGTGAAATAGTT
This sequence comes from Silurus aristotelis, assembly GCF_946808225.1. Taxonomy (NCBI): domain Eukaryota; kingdom Metazoa; phylum Chordata; class Actinopteri; order Siluriformes; family Siluridae; genus Silurus; species Silurus aristotelis. Next base: position 2,466,523 of record NC_139587.1, on the reverse strand, counting down.
GAGATCATTGTTTTGTTGAAAAATAATTTTCTGCTCCTAGAACTTATTCAGCCTCTTTATACTTTCATGATGATATATTTTTTTTTTTGTATAAAATGTTATTTTTCTATATGTTTGTAAAAAAAAAAAAAAAAAAGTACCTGTTTTATTTATTCCTTATATTTCACAGTCTCCACTGTTGCTCTTGCACAACATTCGATTTTAAGTTTCGTAAATTTTAGCAAAAAAATGGAAAAACATCATGGCTACATCTATAAAAGCATATCTTTCGTTTTTACTGTGTCAAAAAGTGAAGGTCTATGAGTTAACCCTAGTGATATGAATGATACCTTTAAAGGTTTATGAATGATAAAAGAAATGCAGCCTATTATAGTCACATTTAAATCACATTACCGACGGTATTTTGAAGACATCATGGCTGAACTCTGGGTGTGAAAAGACCTTCTGTGTAAGAATTCCAAGTCTGGCTGCCATTTTCTTGTTTGGTTCTTGTAGTCTGAGGTCTGAAATTCAAAATTCTAACCTTTACTCGAAAAACAGTGTTACAGCAATGAAACCTCAGCCTTTATAGCACTAAAATATTAATCCGCTCAAATCAAAAGGTTTCGCTGACAGAAGAGTGATTTACTCGGACGTTTGCGGATGAACTAAAAAAAAAAAGAATAAAAATAAAAAACACAGTGGCCTGGAACATGAATTTAAGAAAAGGCGTCATCTCAATAATTCAGCATTCTGAATGTCATTCATATTTGTTTCCACGACGGAGAATCTATAGCATGCGTGGCGAGGAATTTGCTCCGTCCCGAACGGTGAGCTCTTAAGATAACGCAAAGCGAAATGATGACAAGGTCAAGCTTATCTTACTAATGATAAAATTCTGAAGTAGGAAAGGAATCTCTGTAGGGTTGCATCACTCCATCGCTTCCTTTAAGACTCTTCAGCATAGCCGTAGTTAATTGGAAAGAAAAAAACACACACACACTTACACATATGCACACATACACACACACATTTTAATTCGCTGACTTTTCCCCAGAAGAAGGTTGAAACATTTGCATGGAACTCTCTGGAAGGTGATATTATTTTCTCAGTTGCATTGATTTCTTCCATTCCAGCTCGGCAGACTCTGTAGGTTTAACTCAGACTTGCCAGAAGCTGCTGGATATAAATGCACGCTTCTTTATTCGGGCTGCTTTAGAAACTGTAGTCAAGACACCAGCATGTTCAGAAAAGAAGAAGCAGGAAACTGAGCACGAGCTTCATTGTTATCTATATAATCCAAATCCAAAAAAACACTTTTTTTTGACAACAAGGTCAAAACCAGAATAAAACACTAGAAAACCTGAAGCCAAAAATAAGACAAGAGAACTGAGAAAACATCTCGTCATTTCGGTTGCTTCTGCCATGTCACATTGTAAAAAAATAAAAACAAAAGTATGTCCAAAGACATGAGAATGAAGAACAGGTCTGAAAGAGGACTTCATGAAGCTGCCAGCTGTAAGGAGCTGCAATTTCACTTTTAGAAGTTTTCAGCTTGGTGACACAGGGTGGATAGATTTGGTATGCTTTCCTAAGATTTCCCAAATCCAGTCCTGGAGCTTTGCACGGTGTGGTGAAATACCTGCTCAAGACATGAAGGTTCAGCCTCACAGACTGCATACAAACCACATCTACTACTATTATGCTTTTCTTTTTCTGGCCACAAGCTTCAGAAGCTTCAATCATGTTTGATATTTGATTATCTAGACTTCTTTCTTTTGCTACAACACTTTTGATTAATATTGTACAACATGCTTTTGGAGCAAATAAAAAACACACAAAAACAAAACATATATATATAGCAAACACTATAACAAGCTAATAGGGTAACTAGCCTGATAGCAATGAGGCTAGTTAAGGAATTAGCTTTGAAGTTAAAGAGGCTAGCAGATAGATCTAGCTTTCAAAAATAGCTTTATAACAAGCTAACACAATAATAATAATAATAATAATAATAATAATAATAATAATAATATGTTATAGTAATAGACTCCCATATAATGTAATATTATTGAATACAATGCTATTTAATCTAATTTAATAAAGAGGCTAGTCCATGAACTAGCATCAAACAGGCTATCAAAGTAGTGCTCTAGTAAAGATGCTAGTACAGTAACTAGCTTTTAAGTAAACAAACAAACACAGAGCTAGTACTATATTAGGCTAACACAGAACCTAACATTACTGTAAAGAAATTAGTAGAATAAATAGCTTTAAAGTAAAAAGACTAAGACAAAGCTAGCAAATGAAACTAGGTGACAAAAATAGCATTATAACAAGCTAACATGCAATTCTAATAAATAGGCTAGCATATAAACTAGCATAAGACGTATGCTAGTAAAGTGGCTAGTACAGGAACTAGCATTAAAGTAAACAAACTAACATAGAAATAGCACTATAGCATGCTAACACAGTAGCTAGCATTATAGTAAAAAGGTTAGTACAGGAATTAGCATTAAATTAAACAGATTATGAAAGGACAATTACTTTAATAAAGATGTTAGTAAGGAAGGAAGAAGGAAATAAGGCTGTCTATTGAATCCCAGCGTAGCAGTCAGTAGCGGGCCGTACATTTGTTACCTGGACCTTCAGTGAGGATGTACCCGTCTTAATCCACCTCTTAATACCACCATCACGTTGCATCAATACAATACAAAAACGCAATATAACAACATGTGGCATTACAGAGAGAGAGACATTTCACATATAGAGGGGGAATACAAAAGCAAGAAACCCAGTTATGACTCCAAACCGCTACACTACAACCACAGCTGTGCACCTACAACGTCTGGAGCAGTTTAAAATCAATATTTGTCTAATAACATGACAAAAAGATTTAAATGTAAATAAAATACAACCTACTTACCAGAGATACAGACTCATAATTTGCAGCGCTCCCCAGAGGCTGTAATCCAGTGGTACCGCTCGTATTCACTGGTCTGGAAGTGATGAACAAACCCTTTCCCGGGCTGAGACACGCTAGCAGGCTTCAGGGTCGGCCGACCTCCTCACGATGTCTAGCTTTTCTGAAAAATGTATTTAAGTATGTCCGAGACCAAATAAATTTCTCTTCTTCCGTAGGCATAAAAAAGTCTAACTCAGATGTATTAACGTTTGCAGAGCTACACACGTTTATTGTTACACACGTAACAGTTTCCCTCTGACCAACGAATCAGAGGACGGAAAAATGCGGACGCTATTCTGGTCCAGTGAGCTGCCCTGTGAGGCGAATATGAAATCTGATTGGTTAAAGAAACAGAACCAGTGCTAATATTCTCTATCGTAAAAAGGCCAGCAGTACTGACTTTGAAGGCCCTGGGCAGATTAGATTGACATGGCAGCACATAGAGGCTCAAATCTGATTGGACAAAAAAATCTAACATCCACATACACGTACTGGAAGCAGTGCAGCCGAGAGAAACGCTACGAAATGAAGAGAATAAACTGTTGGGAATAAATTAATAAAATTTTATGGAACAAATATTTGAATTTATGTTGTAAATGTAGGTCTGTGCTTCTGATAGCAGAGAAGGCTTTCCTGGCCCTGACCGCCCGCCACTGATAGCAGTAACAGTTCCATTCTCTAAAATACTCGCACTTTAATTCTCTGTTTCATTCTCCTTACATGGCCAGTATAAAAGGACTCGCGCAATCTTCTGCAATCCTCACAAAAGTCCGCCGGTCGTCCTTCATAGCGAAGGATTCTGATTCATCTCCCGCGTTCTCCTTCATCTTCCGCTCATTTTAATCGCTTTCAGGTTTCAAACTATAACCGTTAATAATTCACCCTGGCTATGACTTAATCATGAACGATTAGCATTTCATCCAACTAAATCGAAATGAAATGGTGGTTACTTGAACCTTTGCTTCTATTCCCTTCATTTCATGGACAAAACAGGACAAAGTGCATTTGGTGCGGCGGAGAACTTTCCAGAAACTGCTTGTGTATTTATGTGTGTGTGTGTGTGTGTGTGTGTGTGTGTGTGTGTGTGTGTGTGTGTGTGTGTTTGTGTAACTGGAAGTCTATATTCGACACAACACCCTACTATATCTCGGATCTCTGGAAGCATGTGGAGGTTCGAAGACTGGTGAAAGAGAAAGAGAGAGGAGTGAAAGACAGGCTTTCTCTCACCTCATTATTTCTCTTCATGCGGTGTAGTGAGAGCGATCGAACGTAAAAGAAAGAAAAAACTAACAATGTAGACACACAAACACAACCCTGTGGGAAGAGCAGGGAGAGCGAAGCTGTCGAATTCACCCGAATGGATTTTCCATGTTGACTTTCATGTTCACAAAAAAATATGTATATATATATATATATATATATATATATATATATATATATATATATATATATATATATATATATATATATATATATATAAATAGATAGATAGATACAAATAAATAAATAAAAATAAATAAATAAATAAATAACCATGAAGTAAAGGAAAGGAAAAGAAAAGAAAGGGAAGTTCGCCCAGCACTAGAGGCAAACTTGGGCTGACTCTGCATAAACAGTTACAAGAAAAGAATGTTCTCTTTTAATTTTTATCTATAAACACACACACACACACACACACACACACACACACACACACACACACACACACAGCAAAAGCTTATTGTGTGTATCTGAAAATGGATCTCATGTAACATGAGATTTCAGCACTATTTTGAGTAAAATATTCATAGATTAGCGATGTTTCTTAAGCTAGCTAAAGTTTGGTCCGACTCTCTCTCTCTCTCTCTCTCTCTCTCTCTCTCTCTCTCTCTCTCGTCCTCTCTCTCTCTCTCTCTCTCTCTCTCGTCCTCTCTCTCTCTCTCTCTCTCTCTCTCTCTCTCTCTCTCTCTCTCTCTCTCTTTCTCTCATCCTATCTCTCTCTCTCTCTCTCTCGTCCTCTCTCTCTCTCATCCTATCTCTCTCTCTCATCCTATCTCTCTCTCTCTCTCTCTTTCTCTCTCTCTCTCTCTCTCTCTCTCTCTCTCTCTCTCTCTCTCTCTCTCTCTCTTTGCTCTTTTCTTTTTTGCTCTCATCATGCGATCTCCTCTCATCATTAAAACCATGTGAGTAAAGCTGAGTCATTTATCAAAGCAGCTCCAATAGACTCCTTTGAAAATGAAACAGCATGTGATCGCTCTGTGACTTTTCCCAGTTGATTGGATTCATACACGCTGTCTGTTTTTTATAATAAAACCCACACTGCTGCTGATCAGGGCTGAGGCAGTTTTTCAGGGGAAAGTTATAAATGCAAGCTTAAAATGGTGATAGAAGACACCAGGTGATGTCATAGAGTCATTTGCATATGAATTGTGCAACCTGCATGTCAAAAGGACAATTATAAACAGGATCAGTGATTGGTTGATATGAACAAAGGTGATAAAAGTAGTAATGCTAATCAGTGAATGTTTTTTGTGGTAAGCAGTGATTGGTTATTGGAACAGCCATTGGTCAACTATTGGTTATTGGAACAGGGCTTTTTGCTGATAAATTGTTGGTAACAATAGTGATCAGTGATTGGTTATTGGAAAAATCTGATGATCAGTGACTGGTCATTATAGAATTATAATTAGTGATGTGTAATTGGGTGGTTTTCCAATGAACAATAATGATCGGTGATTGGTTACTGGAAAAATTTGAAATCAGTGATTGGTGATTGAAAACAGAGCTGTTCAGTGAATGAGCTCTGCAAACAATGGAGATCAGTGATTTGTCATTCTAGAGAAATGGTGCATAATGATTGGATGTAAGAGCAGTGGTGTTCAGTGATTGGTCACAATGACGATTGTTGATAGAAAAAGTTTTACTTTAAACGTTAGTTGTGGGAAATATGATGATCAGTGATTACTGGTTGAGCAAATATGATGCCCAGTTAAGGGTCATTGGAAAAAAATTTTAATCATTGATTGTTCATTGGGAATAATGGTGTTCAGTGATTAGTTTTTGCAAACAGTGGTTGGTCATTAGAAAATGTGATTAGTAATGGGTGATAGGGCACGGTGGTTGGTTGATGGAAAAATATAATCCATAACTGGTTGTTGGAACCAATAATGATGAGCTTTTGTGACATTTTGAACAATGATCAGTGATTAGTGTTTCAGAACATTGCTAATCAGCGATCCATCATCAACACACTCGCCTAGATTTATTAGATTTCCTGCATTACCCATAATGGTGTGTGTGTGTTTGTATGTGTGTGTGTGTGTGTGTGTGTGTGTGTGTGTGTGTGTGTGTGTGTGTGTGTGTGTGTGTGTTTACAGATGAAATATTAATCGTATTCAAACTTGTGAATGACGTGAACATTTGTACAAATATTCTTCATTATGTATAAATCATTGTGAGAGCATTAGGACGACTAATTGTGTCAATTTTTTGAGCTCGAGACAAACATGTTGTAAGTGACTGTTCCACAACTGGTGGAATATATAGGCCTGATGGTACATGTGTGTGTGTGTGTGTGTGTGTGTGTGTGGGTGGGTGTCCGTCTCTGTGTGTGTGTGTGTGTGTGTGTGTGTGTGTGTGTGTGTGTGTGTGTGTGTGTGTGTGTGAGAAAGAGAGGGAGATAGTGGGAGACAGTACACTGAGTACATGTGTGTCTCTGTACAGATCATCTGGTAAACCTGCTATGGAGAATCACTCTCATTTTCACACACATATACACACACACACACACACACACACCAATATTCTTACTCATCTGTTTTTTATCCGACGCAGGAAAGCAAAGAAGCATGTGTTCGCATTTGCCACACACACACAGCCACACACACACACACACACACACACACACACACACACACACACACACACACACACATACACACACATGCTTCTCTGCCCACTTCATTCATTAAGCAAACACACAACTATAAACTATTCTAAATTCTCCAGGCTGCTTCTCCACAGGAAGCTGGATGTATTGGGCAGGAATGTTGGCCTCTCCAGATAATTGTGAAAAAACGGAATTACACAATCGACCCACAAGCTAAACAACAAGCAACCTCAATAGGTTACACATTCGGACGATAAAGCATTAAAGGTCATGGACATGTCCTAAATCACACTCTCTGCACTATAAACACCATCACAAACATCTTACCATCACAGGTCTACTGTGAACGTGTCCCAAATCGCACCCCATAGGCCACTTAAAGACTTCAAATATCCCATCTTTATATAGAGGACGTGTGCTGAATCACACACAGTAATCACTCTATAGTCCACATGAACACCATCATTTCTCATTGGGAGAATCCCGAATCACTTTTTCTTAATGTTCTAGTGCACATCAAACTCCTTTTCCACTATATAGTGCATAAAACACCAAAAAAAAATTGTACCATCATAATTTTACTACGGATGTGTCCCAAATCGCACATTTTATTCTATAAAGGCATAGACAAGATTAGAAATATATCAGCATTGTCATTCCTTACTACATAGGCAACATCAACAGTATGTTTAACACCATTCTGGACATGTCCCAAACCAAACACCTTAGGCATTATATAGGCAGCATAATTGCCATTATCTCTCTATTCTGGACGTGTCCCAAAACACACACTTTAGGCACTATATAGGCTGCATAATCGTCATTATCACTCCATTCTGGACGTGTCCCAAACCACACACCTTACTCACTATATGGGCAGCGTAATCATCATCATTGGTCAATGTTGGATGTGTTCCAAACCACACACCTTACTCAATATATAGGCAACGTAATCACACCACAAACATTTACTCGAGATATATAGAGATCTCAGCCAATCTGTTTTGGATGTGTCCCAAACCACAAATCATTGTTATATATATTTTTTTACTTAATAGCCAATAAAGTGCATTATGGGAAATCTGTATCCACTAGGAAGCATGATCTGGACACTACCAAATGTTTAACATTAACATTAATTATACATTAACAATAGAAACTGCATTTTGTTTTCTCTGCTGTGCTTTTAGACATGAGCACACAATAACACACTCCCAGAATAGTGCACTATGTAGTGAATGGGTGTGGTCTGAGATCCAGTAGTATCTATGAAACCCATGGTTGATGGAAGACCGGAGAGCCTCGGCGTCTCTTTTTTGCTGTGTATTTTTAGTTGTGTGTTATAATAAGTAGCGGTAGTAAAAAAAAAAATAAAAAAAAAGAAGAAAAGAAAGAAAAACACGCTTCCTGGCCATTGCAGTGCCGTGGTACACACTGTTCCAGACACACACAATCTCACCAAACACACACTCGTCCTGCAGAAACACCATGTAAACACACACAGTGTCTTTTTTTTTATATTCTCCTGGTTCCTCCAGATGATTGCGACAAGCCTGAGCAATAACTGTGAAGTTTATATGATTGACATTATGGTGCAGTGGTGCTCGATTAATGATCTTAAACCAGAACGTTGTGGGTTCAGAACCTTCCGAATCTGGTTGTTGATCAGTTAGAGGTGCCTCTGTGAACCTGGGGCGATTCTGATGCTTTAGACTAGTACAAAGTTCTTAGATGTAGTCCATCAAAAGTTCTTAGATATAGTCCATCCTGATCAAGGTTAGATTTTGGAGTCTATCCCAGGAACGCTGAGTAAGCATGAGGGTAAAATCCAATCCTGGATGGGATCCCGGTGCCCTCGCAAGGCAACATTACCGATCCATCACCGATCCGCATTTTTTTTTAGCTGGACTGGTATTCCATCAAGGGTTTATTCCAACCCACAACCTTAGGTTCCTTGGATCAAAAGGGTTAAAAAAAAGATTAGTTTATTTTGATGAACGAGATTCAAAGAACCGAGTCACTAAAATAATCCAATTTTCCCATCACTTGTCAGTGAAGCTATTTAGAGTCACCAATCCTCAAGGATAATTTAGAAAATTGAGATGAACTCGAGAACTAACTAATATGTATTCCGGTCTCATGTTCCCATGTTCCCCCATCTTTGGATTCTCCAAAACCCAGCTCCTTCTCAGTAACCTCTTTATCCTGGTCAGGGTAATAGTGAATTCAGGGTATATCCCAAGAATACTAAGCGTGAAGCAGAATGCACAAACAGACACACATTCACACCTGGGTGATCTTTAGAGTCAGCAGTCCTCAATGATTCACTATTCTGGTCAGGGTAGTGGTTAAGACATTGGGAAAACCTAGGAAACATGACCACTGAACAGAATACACCCCTGGATGGGAAACATCCAGGATCCACACACACACACACACACACACACACACACACACACACACACACATTTAGAATAACCAATCCATAAGCATTGTTTGAAAATGGGAGCGAACTGAAGAACTTTCAGGGTGTGTTCCGAGCTCGAGCTTCGTGTTCCAGGGCTAGGCTCTTGATCCTTCCACAACCAACATGAACACAGTAGTTGTAGTGCAATAAAATCCCATGCAGATAGTTGTTTGTGTTCTAACTTTCATCCTAGGGCTATGCAAAAGTTTGCAATGAACCGTACCGACCAATCAGAGCGAAGTGGAGCGGCATGTTTGGGCGCTTTCTGTTTATACTGCAGTGCCTTCGCAGGAACGCATGAAACAACTCAGCTCAACTGCAAGCTTGGGCTAAATTCAGACACAATTGTAAAACACGTTTTGATCAAATATATAAATATATATTGAAACGTAAACGTATATTCGCATCAGTGCATCAGAATAAAAATTTGCGAGGGGGTTGCATCGACTTTAAAAAATCCTCATTTAAAAAGATGCACATTCCTAATATATATTTCTTGTTCATCATTTTTTCGAGATTAGTTTCTAATTTGTCCTTTCAGCAAGTTTTTTCCCCCAAGTAAACCCTGCATCGCAGAGTTCATGAATTAAAGTTTATATAAAAGTATATGAATTTTCTTTATGGTTCGACTTAAACCCTGATACTGATCTCTTCCGATCTGATTTACTGTAGCTCAATGAGGCTTTTGAGAGCGCTGGAATGCATGCTGAAGTCTCTCTTGTTCTCGCACACCCGCGTGTTTCCTGTCTCTCCACGCTCCACATCGACCTGAAACGATTCTCTGCTCTCCGATTCGATTCGGCTCAAACTTCATTAGCGTACTGGAACTAATCGAATTTCACCAAGTACCTCAGGAATGCACGCAAACGCCTGGACAACAGCGCGAA
>NC_139587.1:2441357-2451357 GCF_946808225.1 Silurus aristotelis | reverse complement strand
CATGTAATTATGACAGATGCACATGGCATGAGTGTATGAGTGCATGGTTTGAGGAACATGCCTAAGGCTACAGAGGCCACACTGACATGGGTAAAATATGTCACAGAAGCGTTTTTTGGTTTATTTTCTCAAAAAGGTTTTCATTCATGCTGGGTGTCTGACCCATGACCTTCATGTCATTTCCACCATTTTAGTTCCTTTTGATGCTGCAGTTCAAATGATGAACATATGACACGCTCTTTCGGTCACCACAGACTCACTTGGACAACGTGAAATAAAACAAAGCCATAATATGCTCATGTTTCTTTAATGGACCATCCTGGATATAAAAGATACACTTTTATATTCTACTCAATAATGCATACTGTATAGCAATTTCAAAAAGATGTGATTTAATTGCACAAAGTCCATGCTTTCCTTTGTTGGAAGCAATAGGCACAGAGGCCACACCTTCTTTTATGAGGACTGTCAAATAAGTGATGGGTCGATTTGTTCATATTGTGACTCAGAAGAACGAGTCACCTCAAGGAGATCTCAGTAGTCTATACACACAGGAAACAGAATTGAGTAGTTCATCTCTCAACTCTTCTAGTTCGAGTTGTTCGTCCTTTAATCACGTCTCCCATAGATGCTGCAGAATGCAATGGATCAGGATTTTTGGTCTGAATCTTGACATTATTGTTACAGTAATTATGGGATTCACGTGACAAAGGTACTAACGACTCAGAGCAGAAGATATGAGAGGTCAGCTACTCATTCTGTTCATAAGATTTGGTACTTAGCTGTATTATTGGAACTATCGACAAAGTTGGTGTATGTAGACGTGTTGGGGATCTGCTTACAGAAAATTTTATTTTTTAAAATTATTTCTGATTATAAGGAACAAAACTATCTAAATGATTTAAAAAAAGAAGATTAGTTCATTTTGATGAACCAGATTCAAAGAACTGAGTAACCAAAATGATCTAATCTTCCCATTACTAACTGGCACTGACACACAAAGGACATGCTTCATTCAATGAAACCCACAGGTATAAAGGCCACACCTTCATCAATGCGATTTGCATACAAAGATCGTGCCTCTATCATTGGCAGTGAAACAAAGGTCGCATCAATATTTCTCAAGGGTTCCTTGGATGGGTACTGGTATTCACTTGTATTCATGTTAAACGGTTGAACAAAGTAGCTTTAACTTCACAAGAAGGACGAAGTCCAACCAGAACTTGTCAACAATTTGGTTGAAACTGGCAACATTATGGAATTTCACCTGTTTGTTGATGGGCAGCTTTCAAAACATTTGAGAAGAAAAAAAAAGCTTGCAGAGATTCTGCTTACAGAAGCAGAAGACAGACAACAGACAACATGTTCTGATTAGCATCAGGCTTTCTGGTGAGCCTTAAGAGTGGCCAAGGTCATTAAATTATACATCCTCTAATCCACATCTTTCTAATAAGAACAAGCCATCCTCCATCCCCCCAGCGTTTGCTCATAAGTGCACAGAAGCTTCAATAGGCTCGAGGTCATGTGTGCGATTGTGATAATCTGGAGCTTTGTCTCACTTCCAGCCGGCTGGCTATCTCTCGCAGGGTGTCTCTGGCTTGCTGGTTGGAGGCCGACTGAGAGGTGTAAGGTCACGAAGCTTCACAAAGGGCTCGAGCCGATACAAAAGTCACAAAGTGTGTCTGCTGGGGGGGGCAGATGCACCGCCTGGTATAGGGACAAAGGACCATCAGCATCCTCCCATCCTCCAAGCCACCCACAGAAAAGATCTGCTGGCATGCCCTCTGTCACAGGAGGAGGGGGGGTTCGGGGTTAAAGCACTGGCAGCCGTTCAACACCATGTGCTAATATGTGGGAGAGTTTCATGGTGGTAAGGGGGGGTTGCTTGAGGACAAAGGAGGGAGGACTAAAAGTGTGCCTCTTGTTTTCTTTTAAAAATTCAAAAATAATAGATGTGATTCTGGGACTTTTGGTTTGGGTTTGCATCTTTAGCAATCCTACGTGGACAGATCTGAATTTATTAAACCTAAACATAAACCTTATAACTAACCAAGTCATAGATCCACAGTATATATCTTCAGAACACAGCATTTAAGGTAGGAATACAGTCTGGATTTCAGCAAACCATATACTCAAATCACTCTTCCAAGTGAGTTGCCACCATTTGTGCCCGATTTTGTTCACTGCCTTTAAGAGCACTGAACAGTTGCGTATCAGCCATGTTTAGTCAAATCTGAGAATCGTACTTTCTCCTTCTCCATCTCTCAAGCCCTCAAACAAAGAGAACTTGAAGCAAACCATCCATCTTAATCGTGGCAACCTGGCGTTAACGACTGATAGCCACAGCTTTCCCACAAGCTCAGTCAGCTTTATTAGTGCAACTCTTCAAATGTTAGCAAAAAACTGCGGGAATGCCCTTTCCCCTCTAAATTCCAGTCTTCCACTTTTGTCTTCCCTTTGTTTGACCCTCAGTTCGGAAGACAATAGCGTAATCCACCAATGGAAGGTACCTTGATGAGCGCTAAGCCTGTGCTCGATAAGATCCCAGTTAATAGCCAATTACTTAAACTGTTATTATTACCATCGCATCCTAAGCATATTATGCTTACGAGTAAACGAATTCCTAAAATCCCTCCCGATATAGTCTGGGGAACATTTTAATTTCTACCTGGTGATTTCATTTCTTTAATCCTGGCTCTTTCAGGAGGCTTGGCACTGCAGTTATGAATGATAAATAAGCCAGAGATGCTCGTAGCAGACCGGCTGTAGTGAGCATGGAAATACATTTTAATATGTCAAATGAGATTTTCTTCACCGTGGCCCACATTTCTGATCTTATTTACCTAGGTGCACCAATGAATTCAACCCTATTCGAGGCCTGATATATAAATCTTTCCCTTTCCATAAACTCCATTCCTGGTTCAGAAGCAGTGACTAATCTTGAGCCATTCCACACTTATCTCGAGTAAAACTTTCAGTTCTCATCCAAGAAAATCCAACAGCTTAAAAACACAGCCGGGCTGGAACCAGAAACGGGTGTCGTCTGGGATCTTTAGACATCGTGACAACTTAAGCAACTATTTTTTACTATTATTTTTTTTTTTTAAAGCGATGTGATAAATGATAGAAGATCAAGTAAGGACTAAAAACGAGCGATGACATGTTGCTATAAGAAAATGATCAACGATGGAATATTGCAAAGTTACTGGTTTTATTGAGAAGTTATTTATTTTGTAGTAGTTATAAGGTAACCCCAGTGTTTTTACAGCAAAGTTACAGCTTTAGGATATTTTCAGATGTCGTAACACTTAAATATCCCTAAATTTAAACTAGCAGTCTCAAACCTGTGCACATAGCCATCTCTATCAAGATATGCTTTTCATGGGTTGGAAGGTCTTGAGAGCTCACCTCCATCAGTACCTGACTTTACTAATACTTTTCTGGCTGAATGAATCTCCACAAAATCTAGTAGAACATCTTCCCAGAAGAGTGAAGGTTCCTATAACAGCAAATGAGACTTAATGTGGAACACAATGTACAAAAAACACAAGATTTAATGGCCACAACCTTTTGTTCATATAGTGTATAAACAGTATACGACAGTATTGTTTACGAAGTGTTACTTGTTTTGCTCGTAATTCTCCGTGCAACAATTTTGGTTTCATCTCACCTGCTGAGCTCAGGCTTGAGGAAACTATTCCAGTATGAATTCAGAATTTATTTATTGTGTCATTTTTTTTCCACAGCCAGCGGTTGGAAATTCTGACCATTAGTCAAATGCTGAGTAAAATGGAAATACTGCTAATTAAGCCGCTTTTTGTCAGCCATGTGTGTCACACATTTATTTCTGTTATTTGTTGCACATTTGGAAGAAAATTAACCAGCAATTCTTGTCTGCTATGTTGTGATGAAATTTAGGTTGTCTTTATTGTCAGCAATGTCAGGAACTGCGTTCAATATGACAAGCAATCCGATGTAGATGTATACTGAAAAAAAACAGCTTTCCCTCGAGGACAACATTAAAAATGTACAGTATCTCAGAATGAACCAGGAATCTGGGAACTCTTGGTGGACTTCGAGCCAAAGTGTGTCTAAGTTATGCTCTCCACAACTCTGCTGATAAGAAATGAGGACAGCTGTCATCTACATTTAATGAAATATTTCCCCGCGATCTTATATCTTAAAGGCAAATATATACAGAGAGTTTCGGCCAAAAATCTGTGCCTGAGAGACAAGAATGTGAAAGGTCAGGAATGAAAACGTGTTTATGTTGGCCACACTAGGGGCAGAGACGTCCACTTCCTCAGGTTAGAGGCCATAAAGCAAAACCCCCTCCTTCAGAATCCGAAAGATAAATAGACTCTCTGTTTTAAAAGGTGCGTGTGTGTGTAAGTGTGTGTGTAGCTTTAATTGAAGCCATTACCAGGTCTCGGCAGTACGAGGTCAGGTTACTCTACTTTGCTCAAAGAGCGTTTGTCCTTCCAGTCCCTGTGCTGGATAATCAGTTTAGGATCACTTTAAATAGAAGAATTTTTTGCAATCGACTGCGGCCGTGAAGGGGAATTCCTACTGCTGCAGATGATTTGGGAAGAATGTTCAGCAAACAATTTGCCGACAATCTCATTGGGTTCTTGTTGTTATGTCTGTTATTCTTGTCTCAAAACAGAACATGATAAAAACACAGTCAAAACATGCTAATAATATTTTTGTTGCATTTATGAGGCTTGAGAACAAAAACAAAGAGCAAAAGTAGGATTTTACAAAAGTAATTTGCAAAGCTAAAAACAAATGAGAACAAATCCTGAACTCGAAACACTGAAGTAGTAAAAACTATTTTACTATGACAGGAATGTTCTTGCTTTTCTGGGGGGTTTTGTTTAGTTTTTGAAACCTTTTAACCCTAAATCTAAAAATTGCAGTGCTGATTAAAAGGTTAAAAAACTAAAAGAAGGATTAAACTGTTTAACCATTTCTCAAAAAATAATAATAAATAATTATAATGTTTGATAAAATAACTGAAAAGGACATTGAAAAGATGATCAAAAATGTAATCAGAAAGTGAAAATCGTCATACGTCCATCTCAAAACAAAAAAATCTAATCTGAAATGCAAATGAAGACTTTTAGAACATCCTAATCCACATTTAGCCCCCATTTACTGTTATAATAAGATCCACTCTTCTGGGAAGATGTTCCACTAGATTGTGTGGAGATTTGTGGAGACCACAAGGTTGTTAGTAGATTCCGCTTAATTGACGAATGATTTACAAAAATTTTTGGAACATGAACATTGTTATATCTGTAATGAATCTTTATTTTGAATTTTTCTATGTTCCTGATTAAATCCATAAAGTCCCTAAGAATCCAAAAATAACAAGAAGTCTGCTAGTTGATTTTTGCAGCAATAATCTTTCATTTTCTCTATAACGCCACACAAATATCAAATGTGCATGTGCTCATAAGGGTAATCAGAAGATTTGAATTCATAAAACACCTGAAACTATTAGTAAAGTCAGATACTGATGGAGGTGAGGTGAGGAGGCCTGGGGTGCAGTCAGCATTCACATTCATCCCAATAGGGTTGGAGCTCTACAGCAGGAGATCTTCCACTCCAAGCCATGTAAAGAATATTCATGGAGATGGCTTTGTAATGCTGGAAGAGATTTGTGGGAACAGTTTGAGAAAGAACCTCATATGGCTGGAAAAGCGGGTGTCCCAATACTTGTGTGCATATATTTGTTTCCAAGAAGCAAAGAAAATTTTGTTGTTTTAACCAAAAGATTCTCATTACCCAATAATTAAAATGAAAGTGTGATTAAAGGTGTTACATTTTCTTCTTTCGGAATTCCAGGAACTTATACGTTACTTTCAGACACGTATAAAGGTAACGGAAGAAATGAGAGCAGGAGGGGGCTGAGAACAGGCGCTTTTCTGGCGCTTTGTGAAAGGTGATCCCTCGCTCCTAACAGTTTCCACTGTAATAACCCTGATGCTGGGAATCCATTTCCAGACTCCCCTCCGAAAGCCTGCACACATCTGCCAAGCCAAACAGACGGAGAGAGGGAACGAGTTAACGAGGGCGGGGATGCTGGGAGAACTTCCCCCGTTTCTGATATATGTCACCTCTGTGCCCCTCACACACGCCCGAGTCACTGCTGCCCCCACAAGTGTGTGTGTCTTTGTACTCCTGAGAAAGGGAGTGTGTCTGCAAGTAACAATGAGACGCTGTGAGGATCTGTGATATGTGTGTTAGCATGTGTTAGTGTGTATAAGACTGTTTAGTGTTTGTGTGTTAGAGGGTTTTCGAGTGTGTAAGTGTGTATCAGCATGTGTTACTGTGTATCAGTATCCGTGTCTGTAAGTGTTTATAAGTGTGTGTAAATGTGTTAGAGTGTATTAATTAGTATTAAAATGCTTTTGTGTGTATTAGCGTCTGTTACTGTGCACTGGTGTGTGTTAGCATGTGTCAGTGTGTGTTAGTGTGTGTCAGTGTGTATTAGTATGTGCTAGTATGTGTCAGTGTATATTAGTGTGTGTTAGTGTGTATGTATACAGTATGTGTCAGTGTGTATTAGTGTGTGTTAGTGTGTATGTATACAGTATGTGTCAGTGTGTATTAGTGTGTGTTAGTGTGTATGTATACAGTATGTGTCAGTGTGTATTAGTGTTTTAGATTGTGTCAGTGTGTATTAATGTGTTTGTGTGTATTAGTGCGTGTTAGTGTGTATTTGTCTGTATGTGTATGTGTTAGTGTGTATTAGTGTTTTAGATTGTGTCAGTGTGTATTAATGTGTTTGTGTGTTAGTGTGTATTTTTTGTATGTGTACAGTATGAGTCAAAATGTATAAGTGTGTGTTAGAGTGTGTATTTTTTTATGTGTACAGTAAGTGTCAGTGTGTATTAGTACGTTTGTGTGTATTTTTTTGTATGTATACAGTAAGTGTCAGTGTGTGTTAGTACATGTTTGTGTGTATTTTTTTGTATGTATACAGTAAGTGTCAGTGTGTATTAGTACATGTTTGTGTGTATTTTTTAGTATGTATACAGTAAGTGTCAGTGTGTGTTAGTACATGTTTGTGTGTATTTTTTAGTATGTATACAGTAAGTGTCAGTGTGTGTTAGTACATGTTTGTGTGTATTTTTTTGTATGTATACAGTAAGTGTCAGTGTGTGTTAGTACATGTTTGTGTGTATTTTTTTGTATGTATACAGTAAGTGTCAGTGTGTGTTAGTACATGTTTGTGTGTATTTTTTGTATGTATACAGTAAGTGTCAGTGTGTGTTAGTACATGTTTGTGTGTATTTTTTTGTATGTATACAGTAAGTGTCAGTGTGTGTTAGTACATGTTTGTGTGTATTTTTTGTATGTATACAGTAAGTGTCAGTGTGTATTAGTACATGTTTGTTTGTATTTTTTTGTATGTATACAGTAAGTGTCAGTGTGTGTTAGTACATGTTTGTGTGTATTTTTTTGTATGTATACAGTAAGTGTCAGTGTGTCTTAGTACATGTTTGTGTGTATTTTTTTGTATGTATACAGTAAGTGTCAGTGTGTGTTAGTACATGTTTGTGTGTATTTTTTTGTATGTATACAGTAAGTGTCAGTGTGTATTAGTACATGTTTGTGTGTATTTTTTTGTATGTATACAGTAAGTGTCAGTGTGTATTAGTACATGTTTGTGTGTATTTTTTGTATGTATACAGTAAGTGTCAGTGTGTGTTAGTACATGTTTGTGTGTATTTTATTGTATGTATACAGTAAGTGTCAGTGTGTGTTAGTACATGTTTGTGTGTATTTTTTTGTATGTATACAGTAAGTGTCAGTGTGTATTAGTACATGTTTGTGTGTATTTTTTTGTATGTATACAGTAAGTGTCAGTGTGTATTAGTACATGTTTGTGTGTATTTTTTGTATGTATACAGTAAGTGTCAGTGTGTGTTAGTACATGTTTGTGTGTATTTTATTGTATGTATACAGTAAGTGTCAGTGTGTATTAGTACATGTTTGTGTGTATTTTTTGTATGTATACAGTAAGTGTCAGTGTGTATTAGTACATGTTTGTGTGTATTTTTTGTATGTATACAGTAAGTGTCAGTGTGTGTTAGTACATGTTTGTGTGTATTTTTTGTATGTATACAGTAAGTGTCAGTGTGTGTTAGTACATGTTTGTGTGTATTTTTTGTATGTATACAGTAAGTGTCAGTGTGTATTAGTACATGTTTGTGTGTATTTTTTGTATGTATACAGTAAGTGTCAGTGTGTGTTAGTACATGTTTGTGTGTATTTTTTGTATGTATGCAGTAAGTGTCAGTGTGTGTTAGTACATGTTTGTGTGTATTTTTTTGTATGTATACAGTAAGTGTCAGTGTGTATTAGTACATGTTTGTGTGTATTTTTTGTATGTATACAGTAAGTGTCAGTGTGTGTTAGTACATGTTTGTGTGTATTTTTTTGTATGTATACAGTAAGTGTCAGTGTGTGTTAGTACATGTTTGTGTGTATTTTTTTGTATGTATACAGTAAGTGTCAGTGTGTGTTAGTACATGTTTGTGTGTATTTTTTTGTATGTATACAGTAAGTGTCAGTGTGTGTTAGTACATGTTTGTGTGTATTTTTTTGTATGTATACAGTAAGTGTCAGTGTGTGTTAGTACATGTTTGTTTGTATTTTTTGTATGTATACAGTAAGTGTCAGTGTGTGTTAGTACATGTTTGTGTGTATTTTTTTGTATGTATACAGTAAGTGTCAGTGTGTGTTAGTACATGTTTGTGTGTATTTTTTTGTATGTATACAGTAAGTGTCAGTGTGTGTTAGTACATGTTTGTGTGTATTTTTTGTATGTATACAGTAAGTGTCAGTGTGTATTAGTACATGTTTGTGTGTATTTTTTGTATGTATACAGTAAGTGTCAGTGTGTATTAGTACATGTTTGTGTGTATTTTTTTGTATGTATACAGTAAGTGTCAGTGTGTGTTAGTACATGTTTGTGTGTATTTTTTGTATGTATACAGTAAGTGTCAATGTGTGTTAGTACATGTTTGTGTGTATTTTTTTGTATGTATACAGTAAGTGTCAGTGTGTGTTAGTACATGTTTGTGTGTATTTTTTGTATGTATACAGTAAGTGTCAGTGTGTATTAGTACATGTTTGTGTGTATTTTTTTGTATGTATACAGTAAGTGTCAGTGTGTATTAGTACATGTTTGTGTGTATTTTTTTGTATGTATACAGTAAGTGTCAGTGTGTATTAGTACATGTTTGTGTGTATTTTTTTGTATGTATACAGTAAGTGTCAGTGTGTATTAGTACATGTTTGTGTGTATTTTTTGTATGTATACAGTAAGTGTCAGTGTGTATTAGTACATGTTTGTGTGTATTTTTTGTATGTATACAGTAAGTGTCAGTGTGTGTTAGTACATGTTTGTGTGTATTTTTTTGTATGTATACAGTAAGTGTCAGTGTGTGTTAGTACATGTTTGTGTGTATTTTTTGTATGTATACAGTAAGTGTCAGTGTGTGTTAGTACATGTTTGTGTGTATTTTTTTGTATGTATACAGTAAGTGTCAGTGTGTATTAGTACATGTTTGTTTGTATTTTTTTGTATGTATACAGTAAGTGTCAGTGTGTGTTAGTACATGTTTGTGTGTATTTTTTTGTATGTATACAGTAAGTGTCAGTGTGTATTAGTACATGTTTGTGTGTATTTTTTTGTATGTATACAGTAAGTGTCAGTGTGTATTAGTACATGTTTGTGTGTATTTTTTGTATGTATACAGTAAGTGTCAGTGTGTATTAGTACATGTTTGTGTGTATTTTTTTGTATGTATACAGTAAGTGTCAGTGTGTATTAGTACATGTTTGTGTGTATTTTTTGTATGTATACAGTAAGTGTCAGTGTGTATTAGTACATGTTTGTGTGTATTTTTTTGTATGTATACAGTAAGTGTCAGTGTGTGTTAGTACATGTTTGTGTGTATTTTTTGTATGTATACAGTAAGTG
>NC_139587.1:2328857-2436357 GCF_946808225.1 Silurus aristotelis | reverse complement strand
ACAGAGCTACATGCACAACACAGAGCTACACACACAACACAGAGCTACACACACAACACAGAGCTACATACACAACACAGAGCTACATACAGAACACAGAGCTACATACAGAATACAGAGCTACATACACAACACAGAGCTACATACAGAACACAGAGCTACATACACAACACAGAGCTACATACAGAACACAGAGCTACATACAGAACACAGAGCTACATACACAACACAGAGCTACATACAGAATACAGAGCTACATACACAACACAGAGCTACATACAGAACACAGAGCTACATACAGAACACAGAGCTACACACAGAACACAGAGCTACATACACAACACAGAGCTACACAGAGAACACAGAGCTCCATACAGAATACAGAGCTACATACACAACACAGAGCTACACAGAGAACACAGAGCTACACAGAGAACACAGAGCTCCATACAGAATACAGAGCTACATACACAACACAGAGCTACATACACAACACAGAGCTACATACAGAATACAGAGCTACATACACAACACAGAGCTACATACAGACCACAGAGCTACACACAACACAGAGCTACATACACAACACAGAGCTACACAGAGAACACAGAGCTACACAGAGAACACAGAGCTCCATACAGAATACAGAGCTACATACACAACACAGAGCTACATACAGAACACAGAGCTACATACAGAACACAGAGCTACATACAGAATACAAAGCTACATACAGAACACAGAGCTACATACAGAATACAGAGCTACATACAGAACACAGAGCTTCATACAGATTACAGAGCTACATACATAACACAGAGCTACATACAGAATACAAAGCTACATACAGAACACAGAGCTACATACAGAATACAGAGCTACATACAGAACACAGAGCTACACACAGAACAAAGAGCTACACACAGAACACAAAGCTACATACAGAACACAGAGCTACATACAGAACACAGAGCTACATACAGATTACAGAGCTACATACAGAACACAGAGCTACATACAGAACACAGAGCTACATACAGATTACAGAGCTACACACAGAACACAGAGCTACACACAGAACACAGAGCTACATACACAACACAGAGCTACACACACAACACAGAGCTACACACAGAACACAGAGCTACACACAGGACACAGAGCTACATACACAACACAGAGCAACATACACAACACAGAGCAACATACACAACACAGAGCAACATACAGAACACAGAGCTACACACAGAACACAGAGCTACATACACAACACAGAGCAACATACACAACACAGAGCAACATACAGAACAGAGAGCTACACACAGAACACAGAGCTACACACAGAACACAGAGCTACATACACAACACAGAGCTACACACAGAACACAGAGCTACATACACAACACAGAGCTACACACAGAACACAGAGCTACATACACAACACAGAGCAACATACACAACACAGAGCAACATACAGAACAGAGAGCTACACACAGAACACAGAGCTACATACAGAATACAGAGCTACATACAGAACACAGAGCTACATACAGAATACAGAGCTACATACAGTGTATTTGTAAACATTAACACAATGTCGTGCAAAACAGCAAACAGCAATCGAGTGAATTTTTCCCAAAAAAAAAAAAAAAGGTAAACAGTTCAGTTACACACAATGTGTGTGTGTGTGTGTGTGTGTGTGTGTGTGTGTGTGTGTGTGTGTGTGTGTGTGTGTGTGTGAGAGTTCATTTCAGTTATGTGTTGAGGAGCCTGATAGCTTGAGGAGAAAAAAACACATATCCTTTTCACACCATCTTGAATCAGATCCAAAAGAAAAAAAGGAAGACAAGACAAAAAAAAAACAGGATTAGACAAAACAAGAAATAGAAGAAAAACAAACAAAGAAAAAGAAAGAAAGAAAGAAAGAAAGAAAGAAAGAAAGAAAGAAAGAAAGAAAGAAAGAAAGAAAGAAAGGCCAGTAAAAAAAAAAGAGGAATCGAAGGAAATGGGAAAGGTCGAAAGAATAGACGACAAATAGTGTAAATTGAAGTGAATAGAAGCATTGAAAAGATAAAGAAAGAGATGGCAGATGACATTACACACACACACACACACACACACACACACACACACACACACACACACACACACACACACACACACACACAGATTGTAAGGAAATCCTGATTGATAAAGCGTGTGTGGGTTCATAAACGGAGCTGAAACTCTGAAACACATCAGAAGCAAATGGAAGGAAACTGGTACATTTTTACAAGCAGGACGTTTATTGTCTCGTTTCTCAGCGTGAAGACACGATGAAACTCCCGAGAGCTCCAACGTGCCCAATATCGACAGAACAATTTTCAAGAGCGTGGATTTAAAAAAAAAAGGTTTGTCGATCGGCGCTCGCACATCAAAGGCGATATAGAGCGAGCGCACGTGCCCTACGCGGGCAATAAATACGAAGAAAAAGT
The DNA here is from genome assembly GCF_946808225.1 of Silurus aristotelis. Taxonomy (NCBI): domain Eukaryota; kingdom Metazoa; phylum Chordata; class Actinopteri; order Siluriformes; family Siluridae; genus Silurus; species Silurus aristotelis. The sequence continues at coordinate 2,433,883 of NC_139587.1, read as the reverse complement.
TCGGATGAATAACAATAAAGCATTGAGGAGAGTAGGGTGTCGGGGAAAAGTCGCCCTGCACTGAGGCAGAATGCTTATGAGAAGAGGGGGATGGAGGGATGGAGGTTGATCTGCGAAGAAGAGGAGGGGGAAGAGTAGGAGGCCCAAGTGGCAGATGCTCGCGTGCCTTTACAAACAACCCCCCCAGACCTCCCCCTTCCCAAATCCCCAGTGGTGATCTGGAGCATTCCACTATAATGGCCCTCCTCTTTCTCCTCCTCTTTCTTCTTCTCCCCGTCCTCCTGCTCTCCATTTCACCCCCCTTCACTTTCCACACGTCCCCCCCCTCACACGGATCGGCTACGTCCCACCTGCCGCGATCCTTTTGTGCTCCTGATCCCTCGTTTTCATTTCAATGACAAAGTTTAACTCTCCCATGGAGGAGGAGGGGCAAATTCAGGAGCACACACTCTCTAAAGGAAAGCCATCTGACCGAACATATGACTGGGCCAGATTTCCAAAACCAGTGCACATGTTCCTCCCTTTAGTCCACTTTAAGCTGCGCTGTAAAACTATTTACTTGAACAAGACACGACGCCTGTTTAGCACGCCACCAATTTAGGTCTAAGAACAGCAGACGCTCGAATTGATCGAGTTGCTGAAACAGTCAGAAAACACAGATTTGTTCATTTCAAACGAGTCTTTAACGTGACTCAGAGGAACGAGTCGTCTCAAAGATCGTTTCGTTTGTTTTATACTGCAAGCGCATGAGCGCAAATGACGTCAATTCCGTACAAGAAACAGAAGGGAGTAGTTGATCTCATGAGTCTTCTGGTCCGAGTCGTTCACTCTTTTATCATGTGACTCCCATAGCAATGTACAATGCAATAGATCGCGTTCTTTTGGTCCGAATCTTGACACAATTGTTGGGATAATTATGGGAGTCACGTGACAGAAAAACTAACGATATAGAGCGGAAAATATGAGAGGTGAAGCTACTCATTCTGGATCATAATCTTTACCTTAGCTGCATTATTTGAACTACAGTCAAATTGAGTTATTGTAGATGTTTTGGGAAATCTGCTTATTGTAATTCAAACATTTGATTTTATTTCTGATTTGAGGAACGAAATGAACTAAATGAAAGAAAAACAGAAAAAGGTTCGTATTTTGATGAAGAAGATTCAAAGAACCAAGTGATTCGATCTTCCATCACTGGTCGTTTGGGTTGGTGTGGGTGTGTGTGTGTGTGTGTGTGTGTGTGTGTGTGGGGGGGGGGGGGGGTTAAAGGATTACAGAACACAGCTCACACTTTCATGGAAAAGTGCTCAAGTGAAGTCAAGAAGCTTTTATTGTCATTGTAACCGTGTATAGAAGACACAGTACACTGTGAAATTAAATAACATTTTTCCAGGACCCACAAAAACAACCTAGAACTACATCACACAAGATAAGAACTAAAAGTAAAAGTTGTCCTCGTTACATAAAGTGCATCATGTGCAACCTAGAGCAAACAGTGCAACACAAAAACAACTGTGCAAACAGACAATACAAAACAGATCAGATACACAAAATAACGCTGACCAGTATGCCTATTGTAGAATATGTTATTCAGAACAATGTGAAGTTGCTAAAATGCTACAATGCTACAGTTAGAAAAAAACAACAAACTGGAACCAGTAAACACTTTACAACAGGATATTGTGTGTGATACAATCTCTCACATTATACATTTGTAGACCATAAGAGGTCCTTTTTTAAACATCCCATTCCACCTTGAGTCTCCATGTGCTGTTACAATAACCTACTCATGTAAATCATATGTTCATATCTTCGGATCGTTTTGGTGACTTGGTTCTTTGAATCTCGTTCAACAAAATGAAATGAACCTTGTTTTCGAGTCAAGAACAGAGGACTCATGAGAGGAACGACTCAATTCTGTTTCCTGTGTAATGCACTGCATAGCGTCTTTTCACGTGTTAAACGAACGAACGTCTAGAAGAGTCGAGAATTAAACTACTCAATTTCTTTACGTCCACTAGAAAATGAATGAATCGCTTTTTGAGACCATCAAAGTCTCGTTTCAAATGAACGAATCGTTCATGAACGACTCATCACTAGCGCACTGGGGCATCCTATACAATCATGTGCCTCCAACTAACAGTTTGGGGGAAAAACACGTAGCTTTAAAAAAAATCTGATATCTTTTGCTAAGATGCCATCATGCTAATTTACAGACAGCATGAACAGATGGCCAACTGTGCGAAAAAAGATCAAGAGAAGGAATTCCAGCACGTGCCCATGTTGAGTAACTTGAGAAAATATCATGAACATAAAACTCAACAAAGAGTTCAGATGCAATGCAAAAACTAACCGAGCTAATGCGAATCATTAAAGATTCACTTTGCTAACTATATTACAAATGAGCGAACTAGCGTGAGCTCATGAACACACACATGAATACATACAACAAATAACCAGAGTTAAATGACATGCTGGCTTGGTTACACGTTTCCAAATGTGTATCGATAAAAACTGAAAGAAAAAAATTAAAGATTTATACAATATTGACGCATCTCGAAGTTCTCCCTTGTGTATGACTCAATTGAACGCAATCCACAGAAATCCAGCCTACAGATTTTACACCAGATCACGCTCGATCAAACATCTTCACGGCTTTGTGTGTGTTAGTTTAATAAAACACGCAGACTTGGACTTCTTCTGAGCATGAAATTGGATTAGAGTGCTGTAATAGCATTACATTGGAGTGAAGATTCGCACATTGGAAATAAGTTAGAGTGTGTGTGTGTGTGAGTGTGTGTGTGATGGACAGAGAGAAAGAAAAAGCACAGTGCAAGAGTCCATTGATAACTTGATTACGCTTGAACACGTGCCCTGACTTGGCACGTGAGTTTGGCACGTGAGTAAGTGGGAGAGGAATCTGAAATCCAGAGTTTTATTATCTCTCAATTTCGTGGACAAAATAAATCTTATTTATGAGCAAACCTGTACAACTTCACAACTGCACCAGATTTATCCACTTACCTTTATGGAGTTAGCAAGAAATATGAGTTTACTTTTTTCTTTTTATATCTAATATTCTTATTCCTAAGACCTGCTTGTTCAGGCATTTATTTTCATTATTTGTTTTATAGTTTTATTGTTGTCCAATATTTCTACATATTATATACAATTCCTCCTGTTTTATTCATACGTACCCGGTTTTGTTTTGTTCTGTAAAGCTGCTTTGGGAGCTTTTTTTAATAAAGGTTTTGGGCTATGCCGCGAAACATCGGCTTAACGAAGTGCATAATTAATACTCTAGAAAATAAAGTACAATAAAAAAAAACACGTATCTGATTTACTGCTTACTTTCATGTAGTTTGCAAGAAATATGAATTTATGGAATAATCTCTATGTTATTATATTAATAATATTATTATGACCCTCGTACTGAGCATGGAAACTGGAATGTACATTGCATTTGACCCATGTTACAATATACAATTTTTTTTTGTACATTATTAATGCTGTTTGCACTCTGTTTTCCCCCTCAATACTTTCCATGTAATTATTATTTCTATTATTAATATTATTTTTAAGGTCTAATTTTTTATTAAATTTTTTTATAGTTTTAAAAAATTGATCCAGTAATACTTCATGAGCTTGTGATCATCATTTTACTACCTTTTTTTTTAAAATGATAAAGTACTTTTTGTTTTTCTCTAAGTTGAGTTTAATAATTTTTTTCATAGATTTTTTTTAATATTTATTTTTGTTATATTTTTGATAATTGTTATATACACTAGTAGCAATTATATATTAATATTTACTGTGTGTTTGCTTGTATTTATCTTATAATTATTTATTTTTTTTACATGACCATGAACATATATTTATTGTTATGCATTTAATTGTTTTTTATAGATTTTTTTTTTTTATATAATCTTTACTGTTTTTTTTATTATGGGTAAAACTTGTGCTGTAATTTTGATCATATTCACTGTAAAACTTCTGTACTGATGAATTTGACATAATAAGGATGTTTGTTCGCATGTTGGTTTGCAGCACATATTTGACCTCTGTCTCGGTTTTAAAACACTGCGGTACCGGGTGAGAAACAGGATATCTGTGGAGAGAAAAGAGAAAACAGTTGGACGTGTGCAAAGGGCTGATTTGTGAACTCTCCTATGTTTGCTGCTTTCTACACTATTAAGTGCGATTAAACATCTGCTGATGGTTGCTGGTGGTGGTACATGTGGTGTTGTGAATAGCGGTGCAGTTAGTACTGTTTACTTCCTGCTGAACTACAATAAAACCATCCAATTAGAACAATAACAACAATTAACAACAATTCTTTAGCAGAGCCGCAGCCGTGCCATCGAGTGGACTCCCGACTGGTACCAATAAGCTGCAGATTCAGCACAATGACTTTTACGAATGTAGCAGCTTATCGGCTGCATGCTGGATTTGGCTTGTACTCGTTTACTTACTCATTCTAGATGCTAAACGAGTGGCCGGATTAAAGGTGAATACAATTTGCCTGGCAAAAAAAATCAGTGGACTGTGCAAGGACGTGGGAACAGGAAACAGAATTGCACTTCCTGTAACGATCCGATGAATTTCGTCTGTAAAAATTTGCTTTAACAATAACGAGTTAATAGAAAAACCAAGGATGGTGACCTTATGTTAAATAAATAAATAAAATAACAATACACTGTTAACTCTATCTATCTGTCTGTCTGTCTGTCTGTCTGTCTGTCTGTCTGTCTATCTATCTATCTATCTATCTATCTATCTATCTATCTATCTATCTATCTATCTATCTATCTATCTATCTAAATTGTAGGAAAAAGAGCGTTTGTATGACACGTCCAGAAGTTTGTCTTTATTTTTTTTTATCCATATCACAGTGCTTTTTATTGAAAACGTGTCACATGTTTATGTCTGTCAGACGTCTGGATGCTAAAATACAGATGGTTTTTGGTCCAAGCTGTATCGCCCTGCATTGCCCCAGATGGTGTTGATGCACCCCCCCCCCCTTCCGTTCCCTTCCCCCAAACCCCCCTCCTCAAAATAGCAACGCAGCCTGAATCATATGTTTCCTTACGTCTATCCTTTATCATCATGCAAAGTTTTTTTTCACCAAATGTACATGTTCAACACTGAGAAAACACCCCAGATACTTCAAGACGTTCACCTCAGACATGGATGCTTGAAGTTCTGATTTGACGTCTGTGCTGAATTCTCTGAACTTTCACGTGCTGCAATTAAACCTTTAGTTTTTGAGGAATCATATCCAGGATATTCGACTGGCTAAGAAAAGCTGCTTGAACAAACACTTAGCCCACGCGAGAATTGTATGGATTTTGGCATTTAATTATCTATTTTTTTTTATGAAATACGTTCTCATTGGTTCCTCTTGGTATTCGTGCATAGAGATAAAACTCTGAATGATGGCAGTAAATGATTTGTCAGATTAGTTGTGTATAACCGTAGGAAAATAATGTTACAAAAGACCCAAGATGATTAAAAGTGCAGAATTCGGAGAGCTCGGGCTCAGCAGATGCTCGGCAGCATGACCCTTGCAAGGAAGAGCATTCATTAAGTGCTGGGGGTTTCGGATGAATCCTTTTCATCACTGATTCTCTACGCTCATAGAATGACAAAGTGTTTGTGTGTGTGTGTGTGTGTGTGTGTGTGTGTGTGTGTGTGTGTGTATACTCTCCGGTTAGCTCATCATTCGTGAACATTTATAACAATCTATAAAACACACTGTAAAAGTGAACGCACCAGTAATGTGTGTGTTTAATGCGGCAGCTCGACTTAACTCAAGGCCTCATTGTCACCAAGCTCATAAAGTCCATTTACGACCTAAAACTATAAACAAGCCGCTTCGGGTTTCGCAGGAAACAACAACAACAACAAAAAAACATGTGCATTGCTAAGAAAAATGGAAATTGTTGCATTTTATTTGAAAATAAAGTTTTTTATGGAACATGATAGGCATCTAATCATGGCACTGTTACAGCCTAGCTTTATTGTTATGGCACACTTTTCTTTCTTTTCCCTTATGGTGGGGGGAGGCTAAGGGTGTGTGTGTGTGTGTGTGTGTGTGTGTGTGTGTGAGTGAGTGTGAGTGAGGGGTGGGGTGTTTTAGTGTGAGTGTGTTTGCGCGCTTTTGTATGTGCTTTTCAGAGCTGCAGTCTGAGCGCCAGAGTCGCAGACGGCGAGAGGGCGCGTAAGAGCGCGCGCACACACACACACACACACACTCTCTCTCTCGCTCTCTCTGCCTCTCTCTGTCTCTCTCTCTCTCTCTGTCTCTCTCTCTCTCTCCAAGGCGCCTCCCACAGACACACACACACACACACACACACACACAGACGCACAGTGTTTCACTCTGGAAGAAAGTGTCCGTGTGCAGTGCGCGCTTTCGGGGTTGCAGCGCTGCGTCGCTGCCTCCTGATGTCTTCTCTGAGGAATAGTTAAAGCGGGTGAGGAGGGAAGGAAGGAAGAAAAAAAAAAAAAACCTGGACTTCATGTTTATTTTTTAGTCAACTTTTATTTATATATGTATTTATTTATTTATTTATTTATTGGTTTGCTCCCGGATCAGAGTTGATCTGATCGATGCCGCACGGCTGCGCGAGGACTTTACGCAAGGATTTTAACATGCTCCCGGTGTTAAGAGGAACCTAACGACACTGCTCCACAGCATCTCTGTCGGAATTACGACTTTTTGGTCGTTTTTTTCTTTCTTTTTTTCTTTCTTTCTCTCTCCTTTTTGAAGATGGACCAGTTGAAGACCCGAGCTCGAGCCGCTGCGCTGACCCTCCTTGCGCTTTTGCATCTCGCGTCTTTGGTGACGGCGGTAACGCGCGATCCACCGGGCAAGACCCTGAAGTACAAAGTTCTGGAGGAGCAGCGAGCGGGCACGGTAATCGGAAGGTTACGGGAGGACGCGGCGGCGCCGCTGGCTCGCCTTCCCAGCTCGGTGTCGCCACGCTTCCGCGCCATGCACGCGGGCGGCAGCGCGCCGCTGATCGCCGTGCGCGAGGACGACGGTGAGATCAGCGTGGGCTCGCGCATCGACCGAGAGGCGCTGTGCGGCAGCCATCCGAACTGCACACTCGAGTTCGATGTGGTCACTTTGCCCGCTGAACACCTGCAGCTCTTCCGTGTCCAGGTCGAAGTCTTGGATGTTAACGACCACCCACCCCGGTTCTCCCGTTCAGTTGTGCCTGTTGAGATCTCCGAGAGTGCAGCAGTTGGAACCCGCCTGCCCCTTGATGCAGCTTCTGACCCAGATGTGGGCGACAACGCATTGCACGCCTACTCCCTGGAGCGAAATGGTTTCTTCCGCATCGATGTCCGCACCCGTACCGATGGTGCCCGTTATGCTGACCTGGTTGTTGTGCGAGAGCTGGACAGAGAGACCCAATCGAACTTCCAACTGGTCCTCAGTGCAGCAGATTCGGGTTCACCGCCACGCTCTGGGTCCACACTTCTCAAAATCAACGTTCTGGATTCCAACGACAACAGCCCAGTGTTTGACCAGCAGGCCTATGCCGTCAGCCTTCCGGAAAACTCTATTCCTGGAACCCTGCTGGTGGATTTGAACGCCACAGATCCAGATGAAGGCACCAATGGCAAGATCATCTACTCCTTTAGCAGCCATGTGTCCCTCAAGATTCTTGAGACATTTAAAATTGATCCAGAGAATGGACAAATCACGTTAATAAAGAAGGTAGACTATGAGACTACTTCATCCTATGAGCTGGATGTCCAGGCTCAGGATATGGGGCCTAACTCCATTCCGGGCCACTGCAAGATCATCGTTAAAGTGGTGGATGTTAACGACAATAAGCCTAAAATTAATATCAACCTGATGACACAGGGGAAGGAGGAGGTGGCCTACATCTCAGAGGCAGCACCAGTGGACACCTTCATCGCATTGGTGCGTGTGGATGACAGTGACTCTGGTCTGAATGGAGAAGTGACATGCAAATTGCACGGACACGGCCACTTCCGGCTGCAGAAAACCTATGAGAACAACTACATGATCCTAACCAATGTGTCTCTAGACCGTGAGAAGCGTTCTGAGTACAGCCTGACAGTGATCGCAGAAGACAAAGGTTCTCCTAGCCTCTCTACCATCAAACATTTTACCGTGCAAGTGCAGGATGAGAATGACAACCCACCACGCTTTGAGAAGAGCCGCTATGAGATCTTCAAGTCTGAAAACAACTCACCTGGTGCATATCTCACCTCAGTTTCAGCCACTGATCCAGATCTGGGCACCAATGGTCAGGTGACCTACTCTATCTTGGAAAGCATGGTTCAGGGAAGTTCCATCTCCACCTACGTAACAATCGACCCATCCAATGGTGCCGTGTATGCTTTGAGGAGCTTCGATCGTGAGGAAGTGGGCCGTTTGGCCTTCACGGTTCAAGCACAGGATGGTGGAAGTGGAACATCACTAAGCGCCAATGCCACTGTCATTTTGACTGTTCTAGATGAGAATGACAATGCGCCAATTATTCTGGCACCAGCCCTCAGCAACCACACAGCTGATGTGCCACTCTGGAGGCAGGCCGAACCTGGACACTTGGTGACAGTCATCAAGACGAGCGATCGGGATGCTGGTGCCAACGGAGAAGTGACATGCTCCATTGTGGGTGGAAATGAAGAAGGGTTGTTCTTAATGGAACCAAGAAGGTGTGAGCTCAGGACCAACGGAAGTGTGGATTTGTTGGGACGTGACAGTATTGACCTGGCTGTGTTGGTTCAGGACCGCGGCGCCTCGACACGCCTTTCCACTCGTGCAGTTCTTCATGTCCTGTTACGTGACCACCCTGAGAGTCAATTCATACCTTCGGATTCTGGCAGCCAGTCCTCACTTGACCTCTCCATGATCATCATCATCTCCCTGGGTGCTATCTGTGGTGTCCTTCTGCTCGTCATGGTATTGTTTGCCACACGCTGCTCTCGGGACCAGAAGGACCCACGACACTCGTACAACTGCCGTGTGGCAGAGTCCACCTACCAGAACCACCCGAAGAAACCGGCCAGGCAGATCCACAAGGGGGATATCACGCTGGTGCCCACTGTGAATGGAACACTGCCTGTAAGGGCACATCCACGCTCACCTTCAGGTTCTCCGGCTCCGGACAGCAGGCACAGCCACCACAGCCGCCAATCACTTAACAGCCTGGTCACCATCTCCTCCAATCACGTGCCAGAGAATTTTGCTTTGGAACTTGCTCATGCCACACCACCTGTGGAGGTAAGAACTTTGGATGTGTATGTTGTGTGTCTTTGTGTGTAATAAATAACAAAAATACAAAATAACCAACCACACATAATACTAATGTATTTCTGACTTATGTTCTAAAAAAAATGTGAAATTAACAATTTATGTACTTTGCTTTTGAACTGTTATATGTTTTGAAACCTTATCATTTTCGTTGCAATGATTATACCATCATACACTTTTTTTTTAAGTATGTGCAAAGAGAATTTTCCTTTCGTCCCATCCATTAACCCATCCATAATGCATGATCCCTCGTTCCCATACCATAAACCTCCCTGCTGTGTGTTGCATTGCTGTCTGGTCCACCATTACTCATTTTTTTCGTTTCCATGTCTGTTTTTTTTTTTTTATTTGCCCTTCCCCCCTTTGTTTTGTTTTTCCTGTTCGGCTATAGCAAGTTTCACAGCTTCTGTCCATACTTCATCAGGGCCAGTACCAACCCAGACCGAGTTTCCGTGGCAACAAATACACTCGGAGCTACAGGTAACCAATCGTCTTTCAGCCCGTCATAATTAGAAAGTCTCCCCAGGTTCAGGCTGGGTATTAGAGAGCTCAGAGAACCTGGGGATGTCAAAGTGTTCAACTATAAACTCCGGCCTCCATCTTGTTTAAAAGAAAACAAAAAGAACAAAAAAAACCAAAAGCACAATTTTGTTTGCATATGCACTCACCTGCTTTATTGTTTTGTCTAATGGAGACTGAAAAGTGTAACTGAAAGTCCATAGCCTTGCATTACATAACGTAATGAGTTTTTCTGTAATAATGACTCGCATGCGTCATTCGCTTGAACCAGATCCTTACAGAGCAAGCAATCAGCACGAATCCAACTTTTTTCATACTCAGGTACGCGCTGAACGAGATGGACAAGTTTAGTCTGAAGGACAGTGGCCGAGGAGACAGTGAAGCTGGAGACAGCGATTGTGAAATGGGACGAGAGTCTCCATTGCTGGGAGAGGGATTTGGGGAGGTCTTCACTCCTGATGGACAGCACCGTCCACACCCAGGTAAACAAGAAGATGGTTTTCCACTATTTTGAAGATCTGTCCCATTTTTTATTTGAAGCCATTTAATAGCAAAAGAAATATTTTTCACTTCACATGGCATTAAAGACAGATATGTCCACAAAAATTGGTCTTGTGAAGCTGAGCATAGTTTTGATATGCTGCTCATGTTACCCAAAAGCTGTACACACTCAGAGGAGATCCCTACTGCCTTATTTCATAGAGATGATTTACACAGAGGGCCCAGATTGGCTAGCTCTGATTTACAGTACAGAGTAGGTCTCTCCGTTCCACCCCTCCCCTCTCTACCATCATGGTCAATTACACGGGTGGTTGTAGAGTCATTGGGATTCAAACTTTGCTCTTTAAATTATAATACAGAAACATCTTCTGATGGTTCTGAGTCTTTCATTGATAACAGGGTTTTTCCATGCAAAACAGGTACCTGGTTCAGGACGTAGCCTCATTAGCAGGTTACATCGAGTTCCAGAATGAGTTTTACACCTTTAAAAAAACCCGAGCTTCATTCAACCCCCCCCCCCCCCCCCAAAAAAAAAAGTCTACCTAGTTTAATCTTTGCTTCTCTCCTTTCATGTGAGTGGGCCCCAAATCAATGCCTCGCCGAGGTTTAGCAAATGCACCAGATTTTGTTTTTATTAGCTCTAAGATGTATTATAAATGGCCCTTTCAAAGCTAATGGGCCCATAATGAAGTCCCTGGGACGTGACGGAGCAACAGCGTGCATGTTTAATGAAGGTTATAATTTGGCGTATTTGATTTGAATGATATATTCTTTAGAAGGGATGGTGAGGAAAGTGAGCAAGATAGAGATGGGAGAGAGAGAGAGAGAGAGAGAGAGAGAGAGAGAGAGAGAGAGACAGGGGGAACAGGAGAGCTTTTATTCCATTGTTCGGCTGTAAACAGACTTATTTGAATGGTTAAGAGGCGGCTGAATTAATTTGGTGTTCCAGGTTTTTACGCGTTTTGTGCTAGTAAGTGCACTCAGAGAATTAAATGGAGTTCAGAGGCGGTGGGGAAAACACGGCGCATTAGCTATTATCTGAATCATTTCATCTCGCAAAAAAAAAAGAAAAAGAAAAAGAAAAGACTAGCCTGACACAAAGGCGACCATGTTTAAAAGCGACATACTTTTCATCAAAGGACTCTTGATCAGTTTAACAAAGCAGTTAACAAGCAGTTGTTTGTTTTTTTCCTTTTTAGCGATGAGGCTGTGCACGGAAGAGTGTCGTGTCCTGGGCCATTCTGATCAGTGCTGGATGCCCCCGCTGTCCTCACAGGCCACAGCCGATTACCGGAGCAACCTTTACATTCCTGGTGAGGATCCTCAGCAGGCTCCTGCCCCTGAAGCCACCCAATCAGGAGAGTCCACCCTGAGGAAGAAAAGCTTCTCAACTTTCGGTAAAGAGAGCGAGGAAGAGGAAGGACAAGAAGCCGAAGCAGAGAATGGAGAAGACATTTGCGGGACCACGTCGCTGCTTTCGGAGATGAACAGCGTTTTCCAAAGGCTCCTTCCCACATCACTGGATGCCTACACTGAGACTAATGAGACTGAGCGAGTGCCTGTGGGGGCGGGGTCACTTGAAAGGAGAAAGGGGCACCTGCCAGGTAAAGCGAACGCTGCCTCGGCGTTTCAGCACGGCGTGGCAGCCTGGGCCGCCAACACACATTTCCAGAACCCGGGTCATGGCCACGCGCCCGCCAGTCACATGGCTACCTCAGTGGCGGCTCCACCTCTCGCCGCTCCTCTATCCATGTCAGCTTCCTGTTCAAAATGGCTGCCAGCGATGGAGGAGATTCCGGAGAATCACGAAGAGGACGAGCTGGAGTCGGTGCTCCATGGCAAGCGTTGCGAGAGCCGTAGCGAGATCATGGATGCCAGCGAGCTTGTCGCAGAGATTAACAAACTTCTCCAGGATGTGCGACAAAGCTAGAAACAGATACTGTTAAACAAATTAAACACGCAATGCGCGTAAGTGGTATTTTAAAGCAAACAAACAAAAAAATAAGCATAATCAGAGACCTGCAATTTTGCTTAAAATTGCATTTCTGACGTCACGTGTTTTGTGAATGCTAAATATCCGAATGATGTATGGATTTCCTTGTTTTTTTTTGTTTTTTTTTTGGGACACAGTGTACACAATGTGCGTGTATTTATCTTTGTATTTTAAAAATACAGTTTGTAGTCTTTATATTTATAAAAAAAAAAAAACGCCATGTACATAAACCTATCAATTAGATTTTTATTTTTATATTTTGAACGCATGTTGAGAAAATAATCAAGGCTGACATGCCGATGTAAATAGTCCTATTTATGAAAAAACCCCACACATTTTTATGTTATTGTTACATATATAATATAATTATAATGAGATTATTGTGTTATGGGGAGGGAAGCATGTCAGGGTTTCGTATTTATAATGGTTTATTCTTGATGTATTGTGTCAAGCTTGGTTTATGTTTAAATAAAAACAAAGTGGACCTGTTATGGTGTATTAATGTCCTCATCATGGATGATTTGCATGTGTGTGTGTGTGTGTGTGTGTGTGTGCATATAGTTATAAGCTAGTCCGGTATACTAAACACACAAACAGCAATTATATATATATATATATATATATATATATATATATATATATATATATATATATATATATATATATATATATATATATATATATATATATATATGTCCCCTGCTGCATTTACAGCCATCTCTTATCTTCACCTTCTCTCTTATCGCCCCCTTCTGGCCATTATTGAGAAGTGACTCATAAAGAGAGAAAAAAAAAATACCTCACGCAAATAATGGAAACTGTGTAATGAGAGATAAACACCAGAGAAACATATTTCTATATGTACAAGAAAAAAAATATGATATTTTAGATTCTTTTCTCTATATAACAGCGTTGATTTCACATCTACATTGTGTTAGATCTGAGTCCCCTAGAGGCCATAGCACGCAATAACACTGTTAAAAAAAACGTTTTTCTCCCCCCACAGAGCCTTCCAGCTAGCATTACAGTTATGATCCAGTTTTTTACTTTTAAGCATATAAATTCATGCTCACATTATGTTTCTCATCTTTAATGATCTGAGCATAGCTACACAGTAATACCAGAGTTATTGAGCTAAACTAGAGCTGACGTCATGTCAGTAATGAGATCTGAACGCAAATTAAAATTATAGATGACAAAAGAGGTCAAAACCCTCAGGAGCCCAATTCAGAAAAAAATAGGAAATTGAGACTGAGTGAAATGTGCAAAAGATAAAGGTGTGTATGCTGCTCTATCGCTCATCTTGTTACGAGGATAGCAAAGACTAATGCATTTAATGAAACAGGTTAATAACTGTACATCACAGTATATCTGTATATCACTTACGTTATACTGTTTCCTGCTGTGCTTTTACACATAGAGCAACATTTCTTTTAGCTGCATAACATTATCATTTATAGTATGTTGTGTAACAACAAAACAGTTCCACCCTACTGTAACTGGTCCGGTTGGATTGTAGTTAAACAGCACTTATTGATTTGGTTCCATTTAATTGAGGTGATGTCATAAAGGTTTTATGTGATTGTACTGAGGTCAGTAAGGAGAATCTCCAGTGCTGCTAAAAAGGCTCATTTAAAAGATATATATTATAAGGATATAGATGTCGTATGTATCACGGCTACCATTAGCTAAGGAGTTATTGGTTCTGAGAGTTTAATAAATTGTCCACAATGGTGTGTATTTAATTGTGTAATAAATGCATTTAGGGTGATATTTATACATGTCAGAAATGTCTCCATATTTGTGGACTGCTCAGAAATTATGTTCTTACTCATCCAGTGACGGTAGCTGAAGCAGAGAGCAGCTTATCAAATGTTGGGTCATAGCGTGGTTTAACCAGGGTGTTATTAAAGCTAGAACTGCCATTGGCGCTTCGTCGTATCTACTTATCACAAACATACAGTTCAGCCTCAGTTCAACAGCAAGCAGAACATTTTGATAGGAATTAATGATGGAAGGATCTCCAGACTCGAACTTTCCACAACACCTGTGGCCTCATTTACGTGATTCTTCTGAAGTAGTTGAAAAGGTTCTGGGCTCATGATAATTTATTAGAAATCAATCAGTGTTTGAGTCTTTAATATCATTCTATTAATAGATCAGTGTGCTGAGAGTCACATTCGAGTCTTTTCACATAAACTGAGTTGATTAAGTAAAGAGTCTTGTGATAAAAAATTATAATAGGAACATTAGAGTTATAATAAATCACTACTTTGATACTTAAGTTCATTTGAAGGCGGAGACTTTTGTACTTTTACTCAAGTGAAAGGTTAAAGGAACACTTTTTACTTTTACTGGAGTCACATTTTACTTTTACTCAACTACATGCTTTATGTACTTCATCCACCACTGCCCTGTAAACAAAGCCACCTCCATGAAGACATGCTTTATATGGGTTGGAGTGGAAGATCTCCTGCTATAGAGCTCTATAACCCTATTGAACACCTTTGGGATGAAGTCTTACTGTGCTCCAGGCCTCGTCACCTTCTCACCTACAGTACATCAGCACCTGACTCTACTTTACTAATACCATTGCATTGTGCCTGAAAGAATCTCCATAAAAATCTAGTAAAACATCTTCCCAGATGAGTGGAGGTTAATTTAACAGGAAATAGGGACTAAATGTGGGATTGGTAAGGACTATTCTATTTTCTATCAGTGTAATGTTATAAATGGTTTTCTTTTCTTCTTCTTCTTCTTCTTTTTGTTGATAGTTTGCATTTTTGTCTCATGCACTTCTGGTGGGTTTTCATACCAACTTTTAAACAAAAAATATTAATAAGAAATTCCAGGTATTAACACTGTTTGTTTAAAAAAATATATATAAAATAAATTAACAGGAAAAAAACCCCAGATTTCACTCTATTTTCACTCTAAGTGCTGCACTCCTCCCTTTTTCTCTACAAACATAGAAAATATTTTCTGTCTGAAATGGAAGCAGCTTAAGAATGTTGGACATTTTATTAAAATTTCTTTCCCTTTTAAAGTCTGAATGTGTGTATTTTTTATGTCATAATGCCCGATCAGTGTACTGATTCCTTTCCAGATAGCCGTTCCAGAGGGGCAAAACAAAAATCAATGAATAAATGAAAGAAAAAAAAGATACAAAAGTCAAAAACATGCCTGATTATGAAAATAAACGTATTTATTATTTTTTTTTTATGAGAACATTTTGATTTTCAGCATGTAGCCTTGACATGGACCTTCGAATTGAAAGAGGGAAAAAACACTCACCCACACACGTGCCTGCACACACACACACACACACACACACACACACACACACACACACACACACACACACACACACACACACACACACACATATGCTTGTTATTTGTGTGCAGCAATGTCTCTTTCTTAAGAATATTAACTGGTAAACATCCACATTGAGTAGTATGTCCATTATGTAAAAATACCATTAACAAACACACACACACACACACACACACACACACACACACACACACACACACACACACACACACACACACACCACACGTCCTATTAACGTCCTACAGTTAAGCATGGTGGTGGTAACATCATGGTCTGGGGCTGCATAAGTGCTGCTGGTACTGGGGAGCTGCGGTTCTTTGAGGTAAACATGGATTTCAGCATGTAGTGTGACATTCCGAAGCAGAACATGATGTTCTTCGTTCAGAAACAGGGCTGAACAGCAATTTTCCAACATCATAAATTAACGACTCTAAAATATATCCAAGTTTTATTTCTATAGTTTTGTCCCTTGAGAAGATGCTAATAAATGGTTGCTGAAATGTGGGGGTGTACTTACTTTTCAGAGATACTGTATATATATATATATATATATATATATATATATATATATATATATATATATATATATATATATATATATATATATATACAGAAAGAGAGAGAGAGAGAGAGAGAGAGAGAGAGAGAGAGAGAGAGGCAAGTGACAGAGAGGGAGGGAGAAAGAAAGAGTGAGGGATAGAAACAGAGAGAGAGAAAGTAAAAGAGGGAGAGGGAGAGAGAGAGAGAGAGAGAGAGAGAGAGAGAGAGAGAGAGAGAGAGAGAGAGATGCTGGTGAAGCTCCACCCCCCCCCTTTTGTGTTTTGTTTGGCCTTTTTATGTTTCTTTACAATTGTTCTCTTCTTGCTTGTTGTATTTATTTATTTATTTTTATTTATGTAGGTATTTATGTTTATTTAATATTTGTTTTGATCTTTTTGTTCTTTAATTTCTTTAATTTGGTTGAAGAAGCTTGTTCGCACTTGGATGCCATAGAGCACATGAAAATTACACACAAACCAGCTGTTTGGAAAACACACACACACACACACACACACACACACACACACACACACACACACACACACACACACACACACACACACACACACACACACACACACACTGGCTAACAGCTGGACTGTGCTGAGACATATGTTCCCTGATAAAGAATAACAGAAAAGCCACATGTACATCTGAACTCTGTGTTTTTGTGTGTGTGTGTGTGTGTGTGTGTGTGTGTGTGTGTGTGTGTGTGTGTGTGTGTGTGTGTGTGTGTGTGTGTGTGTGTGTGTGTTTTGTTCACACAGTATTTCAACATGATGGACATAATCAAACACGTGCGATTGTGTATTGGTTTATAGGAGTGAAAAAAAAAACTTTTGTCCTTTATTTGAATTTTCAATATATCTATTTTTTTTTCTTTTCTTTTTTGCATTGTTTTCTTACCAATTTCCCCCATTCATTCATTCATTCATTCAATCATTCATTCATTCATTTATTTATTCACGTTTGGTTGTGAATTTATTTATTTATTTATTTATTTATTTATTTATTTATTTATTTATTTATTTATTTATTTATTCATTTATTCATTTATTTAGTTGTTCATTCATTCGTGTATTTATGTAACTATTCATTTGTTTGTTTTTTCCAACCATTTATTCATTCATTTATTGACTTTCTTTAGGTTTTTATGTAATGATTATTTCTTTTGCCCTTATTATTTCTTGTTTTTTTTTCTTACACAAAAGCATCTGTAAAGATCTCAAATAAACAACAGATAAAAATAAATTAATACTTATTACTTATCTTCAACTCTCTAAACAAACACACACACACACACACACACACACACACACACACACACACACCTCATACCAGAAAACGAATGAATCAGGTGTCGTTCAGATGGTTGCGTTGGTCGAGTCAGAAAGTCGACAATAATTACACCAATTAAGCGACCTCGACAAGAGCATGATTACGATTGTGTGTATGATTTTGTGTGTGTGTGTGTGTGTGTGTGTGTGTGTGTGTGTGTGTGTGTGTGTGTGTGTGTGTGTGTGTGAGAGAGAGACTGGTAATCATGCCTCTATTCTCTCAATGTCGCTGCTGCTTAGGACATTGTGAAAGACGTTAATGTTGTTTGCTAATTGCTAAAATGAGCTTTAGGCTAAATACGCGCCTTCGCGATTAGAAACGTCGCACGATGTCAAACGTGTACTAATCGCCCTCACGTCTAACCACGATATATCTGCTCTCTCGGGTGTGGAGATCGAGAGGATTTCCGGACGTTCCGAGGTCACCGTGAGGCTCGGAAGCCGCGGTTCGCTCCTGCTGTAGGACCATTGGTGTGATTGATACCAGCATTAGTGGCGAGTGTGCTGATGGGAGCAGCTGGTCACACTGATAGCAGGAAATGAAAAGTGACAGTGATGATGAGAGTGAGGGAAAATTAAACGCAGTAATAACACACTAATCATAAAGTGATGTCCTGGCGAACACTTCCCCAGGTGGGAACCATCCGTGATTCAGGGATTCTTGAATCTGATTGGTTGTAAAGGCGTGCTTTAGTTTTGTAGAACAATATTATATTAATTATTGTTACCATAGAAATGCCTGTTGCCTTCTGAGATACTTGAACATCATCAGAGCCCAAAAAATAGAATACATACTGTACATGTGTGTGTGTGTGTGTGTGTGTGTGTGTGTGTGTGTGTGTGTGTTAATAGACATTCCATGTAACGTTATAGAACAATACGTCGGACAGTAACAGTGTTGTTCACAAGGTGTGAACCATTAATCAAAAATTTAAAGGCCAGATTAGACTTTGCCAAAAATCCTCTAAAGAAGCCGGCCCAGATGAAACTAAGACCAACCTGTACCAGAATGATGGGAAAAAAAAAGTATGGAGAAGGTCTCATGATCAACATGGTGGAGGCAGTGTGATGGCATGGGCATCCATGTCTTTCAATGGCACTGGGTCCCTAGTGCTTGTTGATGATGTGACAGAAGACAGAAGCAGTCGGATGAATTCTAAAGTGTGTAGAGATACAGTGCTTTCTGCTCAGATTCAGTCAAATGTGGCAAAGTTGTTAGACGGCGCTTCACAGTACAGATGGACAATGACCCAAAACATACTGCTGAAGCAACCCAGGAGTTTTTTAGGCAAAGAATTGGAATATTCTGCAATGGCCAAGTCGATCACCAGATCTCAGCCCAATCGAGCATGCATTTTACTTGCACAAGACAAAACTTAAGGCAGAAAGAAACACACACAAGCAACAACTGAAGACAGCTGCAAGAAAAAGACTGGGCAAAAACATCATGAAGGAGAAAACCCAGCGTTTGGTGATGACTATGGGTTTAAGACTTCAGGCAGTCATTGCCTCCGGAGGATTTTCAACAAAGTATTAAAAATTTACATTTTATTTACAGCAATGTTAATTTGTTCAATTACTTTCAGCCACTGAGACGAGGAAACTGTGTTAAAGTGTTACAATTCTAAATGTTTTATAGGATTTTTGTTCAACCCTCTGATTAAACCTGAACTTCTGCCCTCAGGTGCAGATTTCATTTCACATACGATGTGGAGGCAAATATTTCTGGTTAAAATGTTATAGAGAGAGAGAGAGAGAGAGAGAGAGAGAGAGAGAGAGAGAGAGAGAGAGAGAGAGAGAGAGAGAGAGAGGGAGGGAGGGATAGAATGAGAGACAATAGAAAGAATGAAGGATGGAGACAAACAGAAACAGAAAGAAAGTGAGAGAGAGACACACACACAAAGAGTGAGAGAGAGAGAGAGAGAGAGAGAGAGAGAGAGAGAGAGAGAGAAAGAGAGAGAGAGAGAGAGAGAGAGAGAGAGAGAGAGAGAGAGAGAGAGAGAGAGAATAAGAGACAAGAGAAAAAATGAAGGATGGAGACAAACAGAAACAGAAAGAAAGTGAGAGAGACACACACACACAAAGAGTGAGAGAAAGAGAGAGAGAGAGAGAGAGAGAGAGAGAGAGAGAGAGAGAGAGAGAGAGAGGGCTAGAATGAGAGACAAGAGAAAGAATGAAGGATTGAAACAAACAGAAACAGAAAAAAAGTGAGAGAGAGACACACACACAAACAGTGTGAGAGAGAGAGAAAGAGAGAGAGAGAGAGAGAGAGAGAGAGAGAGAGAGAGAGAGAGAGAGAGAGAGAGAGAGAGAGAGAGAGATACTGGTGGAGAAGTGAGGAGGAACCATTTTGTGTCTCTAACATTAGAGACAACAGGAACTAACTTGTCTCACTGACGTGGCACAGCATTAAATTAGTGAAATGTGCTTTTATCACTCTATTCTCTATAAAAGAAATTCAACACCGCTTTCTGACCAATCAGATTCAAGAAAACCAAATAATGCAACCCTTACATGCTTGGAGTGTTTATGAGCTCGGATGGTTCCTCCACCACCAGATGGCAGTATTTCCACACATGTATCATCTTCCTTGTACTTTTCATTCCGTTCGTATATGCATAAAATCAGCTCCCCTGTCGGCTTAGCTATTCATGAGCAGACGGACTAAAAGCATGTAGGGCGGCTGAGGAAGAGAAAAAAGGAGAAAAAGAAGGGCTGGAAAATGTTCTCAGTGCTGTGAAAGCTGAATGGTTTAATCCCAGCCTCCATCGTCTGAATGCCAAAAATCAGGGTTCGGCATGAACTGGATGAAAATCTGTAAATTAATGCACTCTTTAAATCGACGCGTCGCTTTATACATTTATTCCAATAAATGTATAAATCTCGCTATTTAGGTGCAGAGATGAGACTCTAATTAGCGAGAGAGAGAGAGAGAGAGAGAGAGAGAGAGAGAGAGAGAGGATAAGATGCTAATGCAGTTTTTGACCAGGTTTGAGCAACTTCCAAAGAAAGGTGCCTAAAAATTAACGAAAGAATAAACAAGTCTGTTTATATTTTCATGCGTGTTTCCACACAGGTCCTTTCCCGGATGCTGGTTGCCAAGGCGGTGTCTCCATGGCTGCGATGTTGTACAAAATTCAGAGACTCTGAGAGACTGGTTCAAGAGTTTAATCTCAAACACGGTGCCAAACTAATCATCTGATAGAGACCATTTCATAGTTTCTAGACTCTGTGGGACATAAACACACTCATACTTCGATATCAATCCTGTTTAGACCACAGCAACAAAGAATTCTTGATACTGATTGGTCACAAAGTGTTAATTGTGTTTCTAGAATAACAGTCGCGTATTGATTATATTAATACGCGAGTGTGAAGCCTAGTACCTAGTAAAATAAAAATAAGACTAGCTAGTGGTTATAAGTTCAAATCCCAGCTACACCAAGCTGCCACTCCTGGACCCCTGAGAAAGGCCCTTAACCCCATATCTGCTGGGATGTAAGTCGCTCTGGATAAGGGCTCCCAAATGCCATAAATGTAAATATAGAGGGCAGTTAATGGACTAACAAAGACTAGCTAGTGGAATTTACATTAGCATTTATGTCATAGGGTAGACACCCATAAACAAAGCGACTTAGCCGAACTTAGTCTCATGTAGAATAGCTGATGGAAATAGTCAGGCTAGCTAGAGAAAAAAGACTAGCTTATTGGACTAACAGAGACTAGCTATTGGAATTTACATTCATGGCATTTGGCAGATGTCCTTAAACAAGACTTACACAGGCTAGCTAGTGAAAAAAACATTATAGCTTAGTGGAAAAATAGAGGCTACTAGCTAGTGGAATATAATTGACGAGCTATTAAATAAAAAATAAAAAATAAACAATAGTAATAAAAAAGACCAGCCAGTGAATTAATAGAAGATGGTCAATGGACAAAGACTAGCTAGTGGAAAGACAGGGATGTAATTAGCATTAAACAGGCTAGCTATTTTAAGTGCAATGATCCTTTTTTTCAAATTAATTAGCAAGGCTGAACTACAAGCGGTTTTCAGGCCCATGTGCCACTCATTGGACATTGAGTTGAGTTTATTTTCTTCAAGTCTGCTGGGAATCTT
Source organism: Silurus aristotelis (assembly GCF_946808225.1). Taxonomy (NCBI): domain Eukaryota; kingdom Metazoa; phylum Chordata; class Actinopteri; order Siluriformes; family Siluridae; genus Silurus; species Silurus aristotelis. The sequence continues at coordinate 2,412,242 of NC_139587.1, read as the reverse complement.
TTGCTTTGTTTCAAATTGACTCCATTTCAATGTTTAGCAACTCATTTTAAAGAACTGGAATAACGCACAAAAAAACTGAAGCATGTCTGTGCAAACTGCTAGCGTTATTATCATTCGTTCTATGTTTATACTTTACTAATGAATTGCTCATGGATTGATATTTGAATACTTCTCTTCCTTCACCCTACTTATGTCCGGGTCGGCGGGTCAGAGGTCACAGGGCAGGCCAGCAGCATGTCGATGTTGGGGTCACGTGTTTGATTAGCTTTTCCTCTTCCGCCTCTGTGATTTTAAAGGATTTGATATTCCACAGGCTGCCGTGACCGGGTCAGACTCAGCTGGTCGATGTCATTCTGCTCTCTGTGTGTGTGTGTGTGTGTGTGTGTGTGTGTGTGTGTGTGTATACAAGTGTTTAAGCAGGAGCTTGGACACTGGACCAAAGTCCCTCACATGACCCTGTACCTGTAGAGCGATCACACAGTCTCTGACTCCACACACTCCTCCTGTCCTCTGTCTTGTTTTAGATATTTTAGCAGTTTCTAACCCAGGGGAATTACAGAGGCTAGCTAGGTGGCTAATAAACAAATTAATGTGGTATTTATGATAACACATGATTTGAAACTTCAGTCATCTATTTAGCTCAGTATTCATTTATTTATTATTTTCATAAAAAAGCAGCCAAATAGAGGTTTGTTAAATAGCATAGACCAAGAAATGCTTCCTAGAGGCTGATTAATGTGTATGTACCCACCCGAAACAGTGAAAAATGTGTTTCCGAAGAGGAAATCCATTCAATTATAGCATTTCGAAGACACTCTTATGCAGAGCGAATCACAGAAGTGCTTTGTTGTCTCCAAAAGCATATAATTATGCTAGGTCAATAGGTCACGCACTAAGAATACCATTGAACTAAGACTCTGTTCGAGAGAAACTACAGCAAGAAAACACAAGTCAAGGGGTTTTTGTTCTCCTGAAGGCAAGATGCCATGCAGGAAATAAAGTACAAAACAACAACAACCGAAAAAAAAAATCCAAAGTCCGACAGTAGAATATAGTCTGAAGCCTACACACATGCACAAAAACAAACATTATTAGGTCTTCTTGGACTTTTTCATAAACTTTCCCACTTTTTGGTTTGGGATTTCTTGTCATTTTTTACCTAAAACAGCTGCTGGGTTCCATGAGTTTGATGAGGATTTAATACTGAAAATGTGCAAACATCATAAGTAATTAGCAATAGAAGTGTTCATCATCATCATCATATCCACCAATCAGAATCAAGAATTCAGCGGTACTGTGGTATAAAATGCATCATACCATGGGAAGTCTGAATACCTTATTGTGATTGAAGTTCAGTTATGAATCCTGGATTGTGATTGGCTGAAAGTTAGGTGGAAATACTCGATTGTGATTGGCTGGAGGTTTGGGAATGAATATCAAATTATGACTGGCTAAAAGTTAAGCTTGAACTGGATTGTGTTTGGCTGCAACTTAGTCGTGAATACTTGGTTGTGATTGGCTGGAAGTTGAGATGTAAATACTGGATTGTAATTAGCTGGAAATTCAGGCATGAATACTGGATTGTGATTGGCTGGAAGTTCATGCATGAATAATGGATTGTGAACACCAGCTTATTAGTACAGGCACATGTAATTCTCTCTCTCTTTCTCTGTGTCACACACACACACACAACACACACACACACACACACACACACACACACACACACACACACACACACACACACACACACACACACACACACACACACACACACACATTTCTGGCACTACATTATCACTGTGTACAACTTGGAGCAGCAGAATCCTATAACATAGGATAAATTAAGCGTTTTTTTGATCCATTCGGTCGGTTTTGCTCTGCAAACATCAATGCCTGCTTGTAAATGCTGGGAAGTGACCATGGTATAAGGTAATAATCCACAGCTCAGTGCAAGGCTTTAAAACATTTTAATGCACTCTGCTTTGCATCAGATGCTTATTCGCCATTAAAATCGTGTATTGCTCACCCATCCATGGATTATCCCTTAATTATATTCCTCGTAAAGGTTATACCATGTATGTTTGTCATTCGGCATCAATAAAAAAAAAAAAAAGAAAAGTCTAGCAAGTAGACAGCACGATAGCTCAAACGTTCTCTGTTTACATCCACCATGGAGCTTCAGATGTGAAATTGTCACAGTTTGAAGAAAATGAATTGACGCTGGTGTGAATGATGTTGGTTGTAATATGAAAATTACAGTGTACCCCAGTCTGTGTCTGGAAATGTCGTCTAAAACATACATTAACTTCTCTCTATGGCGCTGGATGCTAAACAAGGCTGGAGCAGCGTGTGGGTGTTTGAGCCATTACACACGGCAGATTCGTTTCTTGCTCTCGCACGGTTCTTCACATCGAGCTCCTGCTGTCTGCGGAGAAGGAAGCTGGAGCGGCGGCTGCACTGCAGATCTTAAAGACGTTAAGATGATTTTCAAGGCGAATGCAGAACAACAGCGAGGGCGTGCTTGAGTTTCGAGAGAACCTCCACAGAGCTGAGAGGAACCCAGGGTTATTTCCAGTGCAGTGTTTTATTGAGGGGGAAAAAACGTGTTGTGAAAGAGAGCCCTTCTTTTAAACATGGCCCTGTTTTGTTTTCTCGCACGGCTTCTCTGAAATCCCACGGCCTAAGGACGCACTCTGAAGATCTGCTTGTTGAAAATGTTAAAGGATGCTGTCAGACGGATAAAAAAGAGAACTCAAATTGCCCTAATGCTTACTAGCGAACGGCACTTTGGTAAACGGACCAAATGGTGAAGATTTCTGAAAACATGCCTCCAGCTTTCGGGGCTGGTTCTGTTTGCCAAGATTCAATACAAAGCTGAAGATTATTGAATTTTAAGGGACGTCTTTTTTCCCCCCGTTCATTGTGTTTGTTTTGCAAGTCTGAATCATATTAGCGACTGCTGATATAAGCGATAAAACTCCTGGGGGTGTGCTACTGAATGATTACTGATTCCAGGCTGAAAATTATTTCCTTAGAACAGGACGTCCCAAAGTGTCAATAAAAGACAAAAACTCAAAATATCCAACACACTGCAAGTTCTACAGATTCAAATTCCTTCAGCTTTACTTATCATCAGATGCACTGCAATGAGCTATTGTTACAAAAGTATTTGAACACCTGACTTTTCCAGCCATGTGTGTTTTTTTTTTTTACTGTTACCACAAAGTTGAAGGTTTAAGGATTTGGGTACAGTAAGATAAAATCCAAAAATAATAAATAAATATAAAAAAAAAAAACTGAATAATTCTGAAAAGAAAATTCGACAGACTCCCAAAATGCATTTAAACAGCAAGGTGTCATTTATTTTGCATAAAAATTTAAAGAATTATTCAGCCACAGGCAAAATTCAAGAAACATTATTTGTACATACTAATTAGTTGGCAAGATTTCAAAATGAGTTCCTGGAATCCATATGCTTAATATTGTACATACCCCAGACCTGGAAGTCATTAGTTGAGTACTTTGGGACCTACTTTGGGGACCTCTGCTGGCATGGAGGTGTCATGACAGATAGCAAAATAGTAAAATGGCCTTTACTGCTGGCTTAAACCTTGGCGACGTTGTGGCCATCTAGTAGGCGTTTAATGGTGTGCATTTTCACATCCTTTGATTGGATGGCCAGAGAGCGCACCAGTCAGAACTCGCAATCCGCATCTCTAGCAAACTGTACAAGCTCAAATATATTCATGTGGATTTAATAGCCATTTTTTTGTCCATTTCTCAACGTCCAACAGAGGAGAAGAACCTGATTTTGATCGCAGATATACTTACGAGGACATTTTCAAAATAGTTGAGGAAATGTCGGCCAAAACAGTTCGACAGTTGTTAAACTTTGTTACAAACATTCATTCATTCATTCATTCATTCATTTTCTCCCGTTATCCGTAATTCGGGTCACGGGGGCAGCAGTCTAAGAAGGCCCCCGCCTTCGACCAATTGCCCAATCCTCACAGCACCGTCCCTTACGGTCCCTCCTGCAGGTGGTGAGCCCACGGGAAGGCGGCCCCACGTCACTCCATATCATAGAGGGTTAAGGGCCTTGCTCAAGGGCCCAAGTGTGGCAGCTTGGCGATACCGGGGCTTGAACCCCAGACCTTCCGATCGGCAACCCAGCGCCTTAACCGTAATTAGTATTTGTTACAAACAATTGATACTTTTGCGTTTTCATTCCGGTAAAATTGTCACAAAAACACACAATTTGCCTTAATTGAAAATTTCCAGGAAAACCCTAATGCACGGGAAAAAATGCAGGGAAAAACTAAGGTCATTTTCTAAAGTGAATATCGATGCTTCTGCTAGAGATGATGTATGCGGGAGGTACAGTTGTGGCTACAGTGAATGGAGACGTGTTGAATTGCTTTCACTGGGTTTCTTGCATTAGCATGAACGCTAATTAAAATTGAACACAGAATTCTCTCAAATACCTCTAGCCATAAGTGAATCTTTATTGACTGAGAGAATTAGAAGGTAGCATTTGTGTCTAATCAGCCATCTTATCTGGATCTCCGAGAAGTTTTTATTCATGTCAAATAGTTATACAGTTAATGAGGGAGCTAGAAAACATGAGAGGAGGATAGAGAGAGACAAAGAGAGAGAGAGAGAGAGAGAGAGAGAGAGAGAGAGAGAGAGAGAGAGAGAGAGAGAGAAAACCCAGTCAGACAGAAGGAGACAGGAGAAGTGGAGCTAAAACGAGACTAAAGTGAGCCATCATGGGTCACACCATCAATCCACAGCATTCGTTTTGACAGCTTTGAACACAAACACACACATACTCACACACACACACACACACATATACACACACAGGAGCATGTACAGTTTTAGCGGTTTATTTATTCATAGTTTTTAGCACACGGGATAAAGCTCCCTCGAGAGGCAGAATCTCATTTTCGAAGCTCTCCAGAATATCTGCATGCTGAATATGTGCCTTGCTGTTACCCAGAAACAGGTTCTGAACCCCTGGAGTCCTGCGTTTTAGTAACATGCTCGGGGACAGAGCGAAGCTTTAATATAATGCGATTTATATTCATGAAAGCAAATGCTTCATCTGGAGCGATTGTACTTTCCTAAGAAAAGCGTGTGTATTACTCATGCGCTCTGCTAACCCAGTATATAAATAACAGTGTATATCAGATAAATATGGATCCAGTGAGTGGCACTCGGGGTTAAAGCCGAACGTGCACAGGGTGCGTGGCATGGATCAGATGCTAATTGCACCATCTGCTGTTAGCAACACAGAGTCCGGGGTGATACCAAAGGTCGAGTCTCAGGAGGACGAACGGGATACCTGGACTGGATTTCATTCCTTCATCGTGCAACAGGAGATTTATTTTTTTTTTTTCAAGAAAATGAAATCCCCAAAAAGACTGAAGCATTGCATTTTTTTTTACTTTTCTTGCACCGAATAAGATCCGATATCAAAGAACGAAATGTTTTTCCGGATGTTTACATTTACATTTATGGCATTTGGCAAATGCACTTATTGAGAGCGATTTACATTTATTCCTCATTCATACAACTGAGAACCTACTGGGTTAAATACTACAAATAATTTTATTAATTTTGATTTGTAGAGCATTTTTTACATTTTTAACTTCTGTTATCTTAAAGCAGTTTCACAAAGATAAAGCGGTTATGAAGTTATATAAAACAATGTATAAGTTTAGTGCCTATAAGTTTTTTTCTTATAATTGTATATTTATACATAATGAGTGAGCCAGTGGTGACCGTGGCAAAGAAAAATTCTTTGAGACTTTATGAGGAAGAAAACCTTGAGAGGAATCAGATTCAAAATGGAACCCATCCTCATCCTCAACACCGAATGTCATTACAGTTTCATCATTGTTGAGGTGCTGTCCAGTGCTAGGTGCTGAAATGCAGAACTGTTCATGCAAACTGTGGTCCTGAGCCCATTCTAGCAGACTGCTAATATTAGAGTCCAAATCCATCCTTAAAGATATTAAGTTGCTCAATAACTTCATGGAACTTCAAGGTGTGGAACTATCCCCAGCTGCACAGAGTGGTCTCCAATTGAAGAGAACATCCAGGGCAGATCCGAAGAGAAGAAAAGGACAGGAACATTAGTTACAGGAAAAGAGAAAAAAGATTGTTAAGCAGGTTAAAGTACCTTCTCAGGGCGGTATGGCAGTATGGTGTGGCTGTGATTTGAACTTCAGATCTAATGTTCAATGTCTTAACCATTAACCTCATGAAGGTGGTAACTTATGTTGGATGTCCAGCAGGCAAAAATTATTATTATTTTTTTTTTTTATAATTTACAAAAACATAAAAAGCAAGAAAATGAAAGATAGTACTGATTAGCATATGATTAGCTTTGTATTTTCTACTCCTCTTAAAACACCAGCAAATGATGGATTCTCTATCAGAGACCTCTATCAGGTAAATGTGCATTGATCACAAACACAAAATAGCAACTATTGTAATTGTTCTTTCTCCCAATCCATTGTATGTGGCTCCTATTGATAAAATGGCTGTCACCGTTTATTCTGACACGAAGATGATGGGATGACGATGGGATGACATAACACAATTGGCATTTGTTAGGCGGACGCTGATGACGCAGTTTGATGTTCGACTGCAGTAAATTCTGTGTGTCTGTCATTAAAAAAATCCTCTCATCTGCCCCAGAGGTCATGCTAATCTTCTTACATTGACATTTATTCAAATGTTTCTCATTTCCTGTCTCCTTCTTGCCTGCTTTTTACTTCCTTGCTGCGGAGGTTCTTCCATCTTGCTTACCCTTTCAATTGATCTACTCTTCATTTCCACCAGGTCAAGGTTTTCTTCTTCATCTTATAGCACCTTCTTGCTGTCTGTTTCCTTCCAGTAAAAGGTTCTTCCATCTTTTCTCCCAAGCTGCATTTGACTTCTTTAGAACCTTCCTGTCTCATTCTTCTCTTTCATCTTATCTGCCTTATACTTCCTCACAATAAAGAGATGATACGCTGTGGCGAACCCCTTATGGGAGAAGCTGAAAGAAGAAGAAGAAGAAGAAGAAGAAGGAAAAGAGGAAGACAACCACACAATAAAGGTCTGTCCTGGACTTTCTACTTGGATTCAATTTTGTTCTCCTCCTCATTCCTTCTTTATTTATACTGTATATCTGATCCTTATTTCCGCTTGATGGAGGTTTCCTTCCTCCATATACTGTAGCACATTCCTGTCGTCTACTTCCTTCTTGCTATGAAAGGCTATTTTCTCTTTCTTTCTTTTTTTCTTTCTTTCTTTCTTTCTTTCTTTCTTTCTTTCTTTCTTTCTTTCTTTCTTTCTTTCTTTCTTTCTTTCTTTCTTTCTTTTTTTCTTCATCCTTGTCTCTTCCCTGCTCACTACTTCTACTCTTCCTCCTTTCTTCCTACCTGCTCACTTCTTCTTCCTTTCTTCCTTTATTCTGACTTCTTCAATTCTTTCTTTCTTCTGCCTACCTACTCACGTCTTCCTTTTTTTTTTTACCTGCTCACTTCTTCATTTCCTCCTTTCCTCCCACCTGTTCACATTGTTTTCCTGTTTTTCTTTTCTTCTTTCTACCTGCTAACTACTTCTTCCCTTTTTCCTTTCTTTTTCTTTACCTGCTCACTTAGTGTTCCCTTCTTCCTGTTTTTTTTCTATCTGCTTACTTCCTCATTTCTTCTTCCTTCCTTCCTTCCTTCCTTCCTTCCTTCCTTTCTTCCTTCCTTCCTTCCTTCCTTCCTTCCTTCCTTCCTTCCTTCCTTCCTTCCTTCCTTCCTTCCTTCCTTCCTTTCTTTCTTTCTTTCTCTCTTTTTTTCTTTCTTTCTTTCTACCTGCTCACCACCTCCAAAACTGGTCCTTCATTCGGTTAGAGAAATTTTCTTCGGGGTCTCCGTAAGGTCACAATTTCTAGCTAATTAAAGAACATCCTCCTAATGTTGCACTGTTCCAGATAACACGGAGAGAAAATTTAATTTGCTCTCCTCCCTCAGTGCAACTCCTCCTAGCACGCAGGAAAGAGCATTCAAATGAAGCGTGAGCAGAAAAAACGCTAGATGTGCTGCTTTTGTGAGCGTTCCCTCTCCACAAAGCCATATTTCTGCACGTATGGCAGCGTGAACATCGGAACAAATTAAAGCAGCTCTCTCAGTATAACAGCCATAACTCATCAGACGACATTACAGGCATTCGCTCAAATGCTTAGCAAGCAGGGAAGATGGAGAGAGAGAGAGAGAGAAAGAGAGAGAGAGAGAGAGAGAGAGAGAGAGAGAGAGAGAGGACTGAATGAGTGGAGAGAAAGAATAAGCAGAAAGAGGTTCATCTCCTAAAGGCAAACCTATTTAATATTAAAGTTCATTCATACGGTTTTATATGAGGCTTGTGAGACGGCACATTAATCTTGCATGCTTTCAGGAATATGAGGGATGAATTCAGCGGCCTCGCTCACGCTAAGTGTAACGGGGAATGCTCAGCCCACCGCAGGAGTCTTCTCACCGGCTGAAATCGAGCCGGTGAGAAGAAAGAAAGAGAGAGCTAGAGAGAACATTTCATTTTTATCTTTATCCACGACTCTTTGTAGCGAGCCACTTTGTCAACCGGATAAGCGTGATAAATGGAAACAAACACATGCTCACACTTAAAGCTAATGGATAAAGTACGACTTCTTAGGTTAAACATTAAAACTTACCACTTGGGTGTATTTTATAAGGTATTTTTCATTCTTAATGATGAGGATAATTCAGTATGAAAGGTCCATGCTAGGCAGCAAATACTTTATTAAGCTAAAAATGCAGGTAAAACCAAAACTAGCACTTTTACACTAAATGGAAACCGGATTTTCCCAAACTGTTATCACAAAACTGAAGGCACATCCAAATACAGAGTGGTTTTGGATTCAGTAGCATGAATGTTTTCCTTGACTTGAACTAGGAGACCCAAACCTGTTCCAGCATGACAATGCTCCTGTGCACAAAGCCAGCTCTGTGAAGATTGGGGCTGGAGTGAACTTAAGTGAAAACACTTTTTCAGATGAATGTGAATACTGTTTGCACTCCAGGCATCCTCACCTCACCTACATCAGTACCTGATTTTCACACTCTTGTGGCTAAATGAGCACAAATCTCCTCAAGAACACGCCAAAATCTAGTGGAACATCTTCCCAGAAGAGTGGATGAAATTCTAAGAGCAAATTGTGTAATGCTAAAAAAAGCACATGAAATACTCATGACCAGGAGTCTGTAACTTTTGCCAATATAGTGTATTTCACAATGACTTGAATGATCGTGATTTCTTATTTGTGGAATTGATTTAAGCCATTAGGTATTACTTATCATCTGACCAAGAAGAATTCCTTGTCTTCTTGGCAGTCAGCATTGTTTTTATTAATAGTGAAGTTTTGACACAGATTGATACAGATTTTGACCTTATGAGGACCAAGTTAAATTGCAGGATACATAAGTGAATACTGAGAAGTTGGAACAAAATGTAACCAACATGTGCTATGGGTAACAAACAAAGCATGAGCCACGCTATGGCAACTGTGGTTTTTAAGTGTACTGAAAAAACGAGGAGGCGGAAGAGGAGCAGGAGGAGAATACAGACCCGGTCTTTTATAGGGAAAAGAGGAAGATAAATTAGAAGGCCAATTTCACAAAGGGAGCTTGGGGTCAGCATACATAATCATAAGCCTAGCCTGCATCTTCAGTCAAACTGAATCTTTTGCATGATGACCATGATTTTTAACGCCATGTCACATGATCAATATGCCATTTCATGTTGCATTTTTATTGCCTATTTAGTGAATGTAGTTTGTAGCAGCAAAGACACTGAGGTGATCAACATAAATTTCTGACACTGTCAGAAAATCTTCGCAGACTGTCTTTGGTTTGTGACAAAAAACATCTATAAACCTATTTTAGAGTATGAGGTAGGACCACCATTAAAGGAGACATGGCTAAAGAAAAAGCATTTATTGTTTTACGTTGTTCATCTTCTGTCCGGGAGAGGCCAAAATCGTAAAATCGTAAAATCGTAAAATCAACCAATCAATCAATCAATCAATCTATCTATCTATCTATCTATCTATCTATCTATCTATCTATCTATCTATCTATCTATCTATCTATCTATCTATCTATCTATCTATCTATCTATCTATCTATCTATCTATCTATCTATCTACCCAGCCAACCCCCCCATCCATCCATCCATCAACTATTTATTTCTATATAATTATCAGTAGATGCGCTATATTTTATAACTTTAAAAGTGACTGATAACCAATATTTGATATGTAGATTGATTTCTCGTCACTAATCAGTTTCTCAAGCTCGGTCTCTCAGCATGCTGCTGCTACATGAATATGACGTATCACAGCACAACACGGAGGCCGAGGCATGTCCTGAGAGTCAAAAAGAATACAGACTAACATGGCAGAGGTAGAGCTGCAACTTCCTGCACACAGAACAGGAAAAGAACATCTGGTTTTATTCACTGTTTGTAAAAGGGCCATGTGTTAAAAGTCACTTACATACATTTGCTGTCTGTCTAAAGCAAACAAATAAAAGTAAAATCTGTACCATATTGAATTGCAGAGAATGATATTGCATTGTATTGCATTAAAGGTTCGCAGTATGTAGAATCGAATCGAAATTAGATCGCACTGCATCATAATGGGGGGAATCGTATTGCAATCGCTAGCTGCTTCATATGTTTCTCTAATGTATCATATCTTTGGCTCTGCATTGAGGTTTAAGACTTTGAGTTTCTTTAACCCAGTGTTGGTGTTATCCTCTTAAATATTTTTTTAATTATTATTATTATTGACAGGCCTACAAATAATAACAGTCTCAGTGGGCAATGTCTAAGAGGATCATTTACTGACTCTGGTGCACCCTGTCCAAACTCTGTCTTTTGAAAAAAGAAAAACGTCTGTCTATAACAAGCAATAACACAAACTAGTTTATTGTTCATCAAGTGCCAATTTTAGTCTAAGTAGATGTAAAGTATGATGTATGATTAATAAATGCAAATGGTACATTGCTATGATATAAGACAAATCAATTATATAAGCCAGGAAACATATATGGACGTGCATGCTGTTATTGAAAACATCATTAGTAACAGTCGATGCACCCTGAGACTGATTATATTTCTTTAACAATAGGAAGCAATGTGTTTTTTCTTCTACATCATAATTATCTATCTAATAGTCATAAAAAAATGAATTTACTACTATTTTTTGGTCGGGTCCATTAATTAAAAGGAAATGAAAAGTAAAGGAAGAAAAGAAGTACGCTACAGAGTTTTCTCTCAGCCAGAGGCCATCTTTTCAGTCCCCTCTCCTTCATTTTTGATTTCTCTCACCCTCTGTGTCTCGACCTTGTTGAGCTTCTCTCTGTTTAGTCCTCTCTTCCTGACCACAGCTGCCCTCAACATGCTCCCTGAATGATAAAAGCTTTAAAGAAAGAAAAGGAGGAATAAAGTACTCTCCCTGCAGCTCCAGTCTGTTCCCTCTGACTCACGCTTGACCCTTTTAGTAAGGCAGAGGGAGAGTCTCTCACTGCCTACAGTCAGAGTAAAACCTCGTGCTGTCTTGCCTTCATGTCACAGGAAGCCGAGATACCAATCACCAAACAGACGGTTTTGATTTTCTGGATTTTTTGACAGTTTTACCGTGTTTACACTCAGGTTCCTGCGCTCGTCCCATCAGCAGAAACATATGCTCTGTGACATCGATTACTTCTGTCTGGCCAGCTGCCCTAAAGAAACCCAAGCCATCAAGCATCATGATAAACTCACATTACAAGAAAGGCAAAGAAACGAGACCGGTGATGTCATTGTGTCTGATTTTGTGACTCTTTCGAGTCGATCAATCGATGAGAGACGTTTCTTCTAGAAGCCTGGTCTCCTTGACCTGTACTCCCTCGTAGGCCCCTAAATGCTTGATATTGATGTGTTCCTAGACAGGCTCCTCAGTGTCTGAATTGGGACGTCAACCAGAGAAACAATGAGAAGCTGTTGCACTACCACTGAATCTGGGTCACCATATAAAGGTAGTATAGTAGAGTAATGTTTGTGTTTAATGTGTATTGCATATTAAATGAGCAGTCTTATCATTAAAAACACTTTTATAATGGAAATAAGTGGAAGTGAAAACTAGAATTAGCATAAAGACTTTCCAAAGGTCAAGGTGAAGGTTCAGGCTTAGTATTTACACCCAACATGTGCTGATCTGAGAACATGAATCTGTAGATAATATCAGCGTCTGGGACCAGTCTAACCAGGACCCAGATGTCCGAAAAGGAAACAACTGTCTAACTTTTTCTATTCTAGATTTTCCAAGTAAAAGTGCTGAAACTAATTTACTACAAATTGGCAATTGGGGTAACGACTCAGAAATATAATGGAGTGCACCATTACACCAAGTACAAGTACATTCCTAAAAAAATCCAATAAACAGCTTTCTGTAACCTGTTAAAACTGCACTAAATCCTGTCTCAGTCTTTAAAAAAAAGGAACTACATTGTTGGTGCTAATGAGTGGATTAAAAGCAAAATGGAACTTGATGTGCAGAAAGATCGATGGATGGATGGATTGAAGAAAGAAAGAAAGAAAGAAAGAAAGAAAGAAAGAAAGAAAGAAAGAAAGAAAGAAAGAAAGAAAGAAAGAAAGAAAGAAAGGCAAAATTCATTTCAATAATTTAAAGGGTTTTTCAAAGAAAGGCTAAAAAATCTGAAAATTAGTATGATATAAAGGATATATAAAGGAGGACAATCAAAAGAAACAGTAACAAAAGGTGATCAATGCACAGAACAACAACAACAAAAACAAGAACAAATGGGAGAATTTATTAATTAAATAATATAGTAATTGTTTATTTATTTAATTAGTTTAAAGTCACTTGCTTCCTGTTTTTTTTTTTTTATTATTATTCTGGAGTTAGATTTTTTTTTTGTGTCAAAAGAAAGAAAAGCAAAATGCAAACAAAATGAAAGGGTTGTCAAAAGAAATGCAAATATAGGAAAAAAAAAATGTGTGTAAAAAAAAGACAGAAAATTTGAAAAAAAGCAACAGAGGAATGGAACAAATAAGTAGATGAAGTGGGAGAATTAAACAATTAAATAATTAAATATATTTTTATTTATTTAATATGTTAAAAATATATAATTTTCTTCATTATGTTTTATTATGATTTCTTTCGGATTTCCATTCTCGAAAAAAAGAAAGAAAGAAAGAAAGAAAGAAAGAAAGAAAGAAAGAAAGAAAGAAAGAAAGAAAGAAAGAAAGAAAGAAGCAAAAAGTTATATAAAGTAATATATACTGTAAAAAAAGTAAAGAGAAAATACAGAAAAAAAAGAAAACAAAATTGTTTTTTTTAAAGATAGATAGATAGATAGATAGATAGATAGATAGATAGATAGATAGATAGATAGATAGATAGATAGATAGGAAATATCGATATTGATATATTTTGATATAATTTAATTGTTTTATTATAAACTGCAAATCTGGATTAAAGATGATCTATCTATCTATCTATCTATCTATCTATCTATCTATCTATCTATCTATCTATCTATCTATCTATCTATCTATCTATCTATCTATCTATCTATCTATCTATCTATCTATCTATCTATCTATCTATCTATCTATCTATCTATCGCAACATCAGGGTTGTAAAACTCTTTTTTTAGTTGGAAATGAATCCCTTGTTTAGGGGCAGTTGCAGCTTGGTGTTAGTGATGGGATTTGAACTCACCACCTTTTAGCCAGAAGTCTAACATCAACATCTTATACATTAAGCTACACCTTCTGAATATGCTCTTCTAAAAAAACCTCTTACCAGAAGTAAATCCTCCCTTCTAGAAAATAGTCGAATTGCTTGCGTATTGCACAATTGAAGAAAACCATCGATTCATCTTGATGTCATTTTGGAATCAAACTGACTTGCACTTGGTCCTGAGTCGATCTCAGCTGGTTCTGATATGGACTTGGACTCAACATTGGCAATCTTTACTGCAGCTCTGTGGAGTTCAACAGTAAGTAAAACTACATTCATATGAGCGCCAATGAACTGTTCGCTCTATATGTTGCATCATTTGCCAATCGAATATAAAATCACACAATGTAAGAATTTCTTTGGCATCGTTTTGTCACACTTGTCATTGTTGTCATTTTTTTTTCTTTTTCACGATCATAATTCCTGATCATAAATCAAACTGAGGTCTGAGTTGAATCAAAGTGATAAATTATTCCCTTTTTTCCCCTCTCCTTTTACACACACAAGCATTTCTCTCATCCTTTTACATCATGCCCCTTTCCCCTCCTCCATTGTTTCCCTCCATCCTCCTTTTCCTCTCTCTCCATCTCATCCTCATGCAGCACTAAATCTCTTCCCGGCGACTGTAATGGTCTGTGAATGAAAGGGAGGTCAGGATGTGAGCCTGCTGAGCTCTGTAAGTGCTCGATCGATACGCCAATTGGATTTGCCCGCTCGCATTAAGCAGTGCATCTAATACCCTCCTCCGGCCCTCGGCGCAGCACACCATCATTTAATTACACTCAATGTGTTACAACCGCACCGACTCGGGTCAGTCTTTTTAATCAGGGGGCCAGAGCTAGCACTGCCCATGCCTGGGCCTAATGGAAACACAGCCAGACAAACAGAACAAGAAGGATACAAACAGCTCCAATCAAACCTCTAGGTATCCGGAACAGGATCAGCAACGGCGATTGATTAATTGACTTATTTATTTATAAACGCTCGAGTTATTTTCAGGCAATTTTCCAAAGGTAAAAAAAAGAACGCTTGACCACAGGCGACGTTAGGTAATGAGAACGGTCGGGGTCCCCGAGGACGAGTTCGAATTGTTTACGCCGAAAACGTCGCAGCAAAGTAATTAAAGCTATCAGGGAACGGCAGATTCATAATCGTTCCGCTTTATTGGAAGTCGAGTGTCGCACGAGCGACTCACCTCAGAGTGCAAAATTAAAAACTCGAGTCTGCTTTCTGTGTTTGTTTTTGTAATGATGCACTCTTTTGCATCCATAGTAGATTAATAATTCAGTTTGGGAATTGCTCTCTGATAGACCGGAGTTCCATCCAGGGTGAGTCCCAATTTGCTGTTATAATAATCTCCACTCTTCTAGGAAGATGTTCCACTACATTTTGAAGCTTTTAGTGCTTTGTGCTCATTCAACCACAACAGTGTTAGTACAGTAGAGTCAGGTACTGATGTAGGTGAGATGAGGAGGCCTGGGGTGCAGTCAGCGATTCACATTCATCCCAAAGGTATTCAGTAGGTTTATAGAGCTCTATAGCAGGAGATCTTCCACTCCAAACAATGCAAATCATATCTTCATGGAGCTGGCTTTTGTGCACAGGGGCATTGTCATCCTGGAACAGGTTTGGATCTTCTTGGTCAATAAAGAGAAAATTCCCTGCCACCGCATCCACAGTTAACAGTTCGAATAAGAACCACATACGGCTGGAAAAGTCAGGTGACTCGAGTGACCTTACTGTATACAGATATAAAACACTACTTTTTTTGATCGGTTCTAAATGTTTTTTTTTATTGATCTATAAAAATGGGCAAATAAATTCGACATCGAACTTTGACCTCATTAACATAGAAGACCCATAATAATTCATGTGTCGAATTGTAGACATTTTTTATATAAGATTGGATACAAGATCACACTACAACAATAATTTTTTACAAATTGCTTTTATTTTTTTGACATTTTCTTACACATTTTAATTTTTTTTTTACATGTATGTGAATTTTCTGTTCATTATATAAATGTGCATTCTTTTTATTACATAATATTGATATCATATTTGTACTCAATTTTTACAGATTTATACTCAACATACATTTTTGTTCATTAAACCTACATTTTTTTAAACTACTACATTCATTATTTTTTCATAATTTTTTTTTATATATTTTGTTTTTACATATGAAATTTTTTTTTTTATTATTATTATTTTCTCTTTAATTTTCTCATCATGGCTTTTTTGATGTGAAATGAGGCCTATTGAATAAAAAATGTTAATGATCGAGATGAAAGTGTGAGAGATTGAGAAATTATTTCAGGAGAAAGGAAGGAAGGAAGGAAGGAAGGAAGGAAGGAGGAAGAAAGAAAGAAAGAAAGAAAGAAAGAAAGAAAGAAAGAAAGAAAGAAAGAAAGAAAGAAAGAAAGAAAGAAAGAAAGAAAGAAAGAAAGAAAGAAAGAAAGAAAGAAAGAAAGCCACAGAAAGCATGAGCCGAGAAAGCTGAGATAAACAATTATTTTAAGTTTTTAATTAAAATGAAAACAGGCCATCGATTGTCTCGGCAGTGTGTGTCGAGTTGAAGCAGGAGGCATCCATCTTGTTTGAGCTTGTGAGAAGACGTCACAGGACGTATCTGTAGAAATTCCATTAGAGTAATTAATACCTCAGCTAATAAAGAGCCCAGCTGTCTTAAACGTTGGCGGTGTGAAAAAGCTTGCTCGCACCTAAACGCCGCGTCTCTGAGTGACTGGAGACGTGGCATAATCGACTGATTAATCTTGCTATAAGTTCTGCTTTGAAGTCTGCGTCTTTTTTCCTTTCTAATTGCATCGATTCGGTCCCACGAGATCGACGAGATTGCGGT
This sequence comes from Silurus aristotelis, assembly GCF_946808225.1. Lineage (NCBI taxonomy): Eukaryota > Metazoa > Chordata > Actinopteri > Siluriformes > Siluridae > Silurus > Silurus aristotelis. The sequence continues at coordinate 2,395,566 of NC_139587.1, read as the reverse complement.
AGCTTTAAAGTTAATTAGCTCTGAACAGCAGCCGAAAAAAAGTGAGAACAAAAAAAACATAGTGTATAATCGTTTCATTTGTATAACGTTCATTTTTGACAGCTGTACATGAACCGAAACGAAATTCAACGAGGTGAGAATGGAATGACGCGCTGATGGGACTCTCTGATTTGCGACAATAAACAGGTACAGGTGTGATGTGTGAGGGCTGGAAATAAACATTTCATTAACAACAAATCATTAATCAGTATATGGTAAATATCAAGACTGTGAAGACATAGAACTGAGCCAACAAAAACTTTTGGAAAGTGTCAATTTGGGCAAAAAAAAGACGGAGAAATGGAGAGAAAGAGAAAAAGGAATGCTGGTGAAAAAGTAACAAGTAATTATGTGTTATGAAAAAGTTTTTCATTAAAAAAGCCGACCCAGGAGTCTGAAAGAATGGTGATCAGTATTATACAGTGATTTGTTAATAATTTAACACATTACAGTACATTACCGTTTACAGCACCGTACTTTTTACACTGTACTGTATATACACTATATGGACAAACGGGATGAATGTGAATGCTGACTGCACCCCAGGCCTCCTCACCTCACCTACATCAGTATCAGTGGATTTAACTTCTTCTCATGAGAGTGGATAAAATTATTATATAGCAAATTAGGACTAAATATGGAATGCGATGCTCAAAATATGTCTTTTGGCAATTATAGTGTATGTATGAGGCAGAGCTGGTTAGCGAGTGAAGGACGCCGCATACGCTGATATGTTTGTTTGCTGTGCATCGTCATTGCAAGATCAAGTCTAACCATCGTAACTCAGGGACCATCTGTAAATATATATACAGTGCATTCAAAAGGTCCCACAGAGCAGGTTATGGGAAAATATCTGTTTAATGAAACTCTTATTTTTACTGATGTATTTATTTGTTAAATGTCGTGCTAATCTTGTCAGAAAAGTATACTGTTTCATAACTGATCATGCTATCAATATTAATTTGTCAAATCGCTCAGGCTTGATTTCACTTCCTGCATCTTTCCTCCTTCTGTGATTCTGTTTTCTGCCAGAAACAAATCAGGAACCATCGAATATAAATGTACCAGGAAATGAATGGGAAATGCTATGTGGATGTGAACCTAGTTTATTTTCCTTTCTAATCATAGTATAATTTTGTGTGTGTGTGTGTGTGTGTGTGTGTGTGTGTGTGTGTGTAGCAGAGTGTGTAAAACTCTGTATAGTGTGATTGCCAAATCGTGTCCTTCTCGCTTGGATTTTTTCCCGCTATACGACATTTTAATTCCAGCTGTGCGTATATGATTTTTAAAGACTCTGCTTTGTCAGCTTTTATTGATCCAAACCACTCACACACACACACACACACACACACACACACACACACACACACACACACACACACACACACCAACGCAGAGACAAATAAACGCCCCTCGCAGTTGGAAGAAGACTTCATTACACTTATGAGAAAGAGTGTGACAGCGAATCTAATTCACTCAGTGCAGTGACACGCTCTTATTGCCTTCCAACATCCATCTCTCCCTCTCTTCGTCTTTCTCTTCCTCTCTCTCCCTTTCTCTCCTATTCTCTCTGTATATATATATAACTCTCTCAGCCACTACTATAACGGAGTTGGCACTCACCTAGGGAGTCATCTGTGGCGGGGAAAAATAAATCCCTGATATTGTTAAGCATTATGAGAGCTTAATGTTCTAACACGTCTGGGCACTAATTGAATACGTTTCTCACTTTCAATAAGAAGAGCAGTTTTATTTTGGGCTGAAGGGAGTTACGGCGGTCTCGAGACCCAGGCAGACAGACAGAGAGAGAGAGAGAGAGATAGAGAGAATGACAGACAGAGAGAGAGAATGAGAGTGAGAGCGAGAGACAGACAGAAAGACAGACAGAAAGACAGACAGACCCAGACAGAGAGATCTAGAGAAAGAGACAGGGAAGGGTCCAGATGAGAGACACACAGAGAGAGACAGAAAGACACAGTAAGAGACAGACAGAGAGAGAGGCAGAGAGACAGAAATAGAGATTGACTCAGAGAGAGAGAGAGAGAGAGAGAGAGAGAGAGAGAGAGAGAGAGAGAGAGAGAGAGAGAGAGAGAAAGAAACAGACAGACAGACAGCAAGACAAACAAAAATGGGGGCACAGAGAAAGAGATAGTCAGTGAGACAGAAAGATAGACAGAGAAAGATAAGAGAGAGAGAGAGAGAGAGAGAGAGAGAGAGAGAGAGAGAGAGAGAGAGAGAGAGAGAGAGAGAGAAAGAAAGAGCTAGAGAGAGAGAGAGAGAGAGATAAAGAGAGCTAGAGAGAGAGAGAGAAAGAGGGAGGGAGAGAGAGAGAGAGAGAGAGAGAGAAAGAGGGAGAGAGAGAGAAAGAGGAGAGAGAGAGAGAGAGAGAGAGAGAGAGAGAGAGAGAGAGAGAGAGAGAGAGAGATGGTGGGAGTATAAAACTGTAACCTCTCTCATATTAGATTTCTTTATAGTTTCCTCATCTGAAAGCGCCTGTAGGCTCATGAACTTCGCATTATAGAACAAAGAACTCTCCAGAATCTTCTCCCTTTTTCTGACCACCTACTAAATGAAACGATCAATAATTTAGTAATATAATAATATGGACATTTTCTGAGTTGCTGATTTCTTTTTTTCTGAACCAGAAAACCAGAAAAAGATTTGAGGGTTTGTAGGGGTTTTATTTTGCTGAGATGTGATTTTTAAGAAATGTAACTTCTTCTATGCTGGTTGTGATTATAAATCTCTGCATCACTACTGGGCCCTTAAGCAAGGCCCCTAAACCTTAGCTCTATAATTGAGTTAATTGTACATATTTAATATTCTGCAAACAGATTTAATTCAATTGACACGTGTGTTAATTGACAAGGGCACGCCTCCTGACTGAGTGAAGCTTCAAAGCCACACCTGCTTGACTGAAATATGGGCACAGATACATAGGCCACACCTCCAACTTGAATTCTGACTAATACATAAGCCACACCTCATCATTAATCTTTAAAGACACAAGCCACACCTCCTTTATCAATCCTGACAGATGCATAGGCCACACCTCCCTCATTTAAACACAAAGGAAAGGAGACCCTGCCTCATTTTATATGAGCTGCTGATTGACATTAAGCCTCTACAAAGTCTGCTAAGCACACACACACACACACACACACACACACACACACACACACACACACACACACACACACATCCATGCCCCAATCTGAGTTTGATCCTATTACTGGCAAGACTGTTCCCTTGGTCACCCTTCCTGTCAATCATTCACAATCCAGACTGACAAGAAAAATCCCACAATATATCAATCGACCTGAATTCTCTCCTCGAGTTCAAGAATCAGTTCCAACTTCACAAAGCTTCTCGCCCAAGTAGCCTGGCTCTTAAATGTGAGTCGAGCATTAGCATGAGCCAGGCATTAGCATGCAGCCTAAGTAACAAGTGGCTGAAAAGTTCAGATGATCATAATGAAAGACAGACTCCAATAAACTCAGTCTGACGCTCGCAGCCACACCGTCTTCTTTTCTTGCAGTTTCGTTTCGTCACTTTTCGAGATGCCGTCGTTATGACAATAGCATCCTTTTAAGCATCACTCATCCATCTCGTCTCTGATTACTGTCCTCACAGAGACAGGAAAACGGTCCAGAAATGATGTGCGAATGGACGATTCCAACATGATGCACAACCTTATATATCTGACGCTGATTGCAAATATGCAAAATGAGCATTTTCCTGTTTTTACTCTGCTGTAGCCAATTTCTTCCACAAATTGAAAAAAGAAACTTTTTTCACAAAAACAAAACAAGAACGCAAAAAAAAAAGGTTTCAGTTCAAGTCTTATTACATATCATCGTGAGCCAGAGACAGAAAGTTAAAGAGAGGTAGAGAGAAAGAGAGAGAGGAAAAGAGAGAGAGAGAGAGAGAGAGAGCAAGAGAGAGAGAGAGAGAGAGAGAGAGAGAGGTAGAGAGAAAGAGAGAGAGGAAAAGAGAAAGAGAGAGAGAGAGAGAGAGAGAGAGAGAGAGAGGGAGAGAGCGAGAGAGAGAGAGCGAGAGAGAGAGAGAGAGAGAGAGAGGGAGAGAGAGAGAGAGAGAGAGAGAGAGAGAGCCTCACATAGCTTTTTCTTGCTTGCTCTAGAATTTACCAAGAAAGGAATATACAGGGCATCTTTTCCAGAAAAGAACCAACAACCACCACAAAGCCATACTACCCACCTTTACCATGATCATTTTAAACAGCGTACAGATTCTGCACAAGTACAGATGATCTCTGAGATACAATGATTCGACTTGCGATTTTTCGATCTCATAATGACAATAGCGATACGACAAAATTGTAAAAATATTTGAGACAATGTTAATTGTTAAAAGCCCTACATGTATAGAAATTAATTGAACATTAAAATGAAACCACACATAAAACACAGATGACATCTCAGCCCAGAAGCTGAGCGTGTTGACCTTGGTCTTTTTTCTGACCCTGAAAACTTTATCAAAATCACCAGCTGAACTTTATGGTGAATTATAGAGCTGCAGCCGTGACCTAGTCCAATCTAATCTGAGTTCCTTACACATGGCAACTGTCAAAACCTTCCCCATATCCATGGGCCAGAATTTACAATAATCCTATGTGTAGTGTGATGTGTAATAATGTGTAGTGTGTGTGTGTGTGTGTGTGTGTGTGTGTGTGTACATGAGTTTGTGCAGATTCTATTTCATCGAAACTGATGCATCTGTAATAACACAAACTGGGACAGGACACCGGCGACAGGAGCGTATCGACCCAGTGCCGTCTCATATCTCTCCTTAAACGTCCCTGTAACGCTAGCACAACCATCCAGCAGTGTTCATCTCTGATAAAGATCATGCTGCAGAAAAGAATAACGGGTTTACAGCACATAGGAGAGCGAATGTTTCATTGCAGGAGTTAGCAAAGCAGCTCTGGATCCTATAGCTCTAGTTATCATAGCTTGATAAAAAAAATAAAAAAAAACACAAAAATGTGCAACACACAGATAAAATGTATTAGGCCATACATTATGGCTGTCAGGAAGAAACAGAGAGAAAACGAGAGAAAACGAGAGAGAGAGAGAAAGAGAGAGAGAGAGAGAGAGAGAGAGAGAGAGAGAGAGAGAGAGAGAGAGAGAGAGAGAGAGAGTATGAGTATGTATGAGAAACAATGCATGTGTATGTGAATGTGTATAAATGTAGGATTTTTAAGGACTAAACATGCGTAAATTGTAAAATGAATCATTAGCCCCTGCTTTTTTTTAAACTTTCTGACTCTTTAAACGTCGTAGCAATGTCTACAATTGCGTCATCATTTTTGAAAGCCTCAGTTTTCACAGTCCACACTGCGACATGTAAGCACAGTTTTAAAATTTATCCACTTTGAAGAGTGTTTTCAAAGAGCTACGTTTTTATCGACTGAAAATGATGTCTCAGTGTTGACAGAAGGCCAAAACAGAGAGAAAAATACTTGTTTTCAAACGAAAACCTATTAGCGTAGACATGGCCTAAAGGTATGACTTTAGAAGCTTGTTCTTCGTCACAATTTTTTCAGTAATGATAGGCCAGGGCATTTATTCGGATATTGGTGGTTCTGTGGTTAAGATTCTGGGTTACTAATAATAAGTGGTTAAAACCGCAGCACTGCCAAGCTGCCACTTTTGGGCACTTGATCAAGGCCCTTAACCTGCTGTGCTCCAGGAGTGCTGTAGAGATGGCTGACCCTGATCTCTTACCTCAGATTCCTTACAAGCTGGGATATGTAAAAACCTGTGTGGGTAATGGCCCTTAACCCTCTGTGCTCCAGGGGTGCTGGGATATGTGAATAAAGAATTCCAATGTGCTGTAAAAGAACATGTGATAAGTATAAACCAACATTTTTCTCCTTTGTTGGTAGGCCTCAGGTTGAGGATACACACAGGAGCAGAAGCTTGTAGTTTTTAGGATTGTACCAGTCAGGTCTTGTGATTATAAAAGCGCCTACAGGTGAGGCTGAGATTGTAAAGACGGCCAGAAGCAAAGCCTTGTAAGACTCTGGGTAGTCGAAATTTGACCTGGATGTGGACCACAAGATGATGCCGATGCTGGTGGGAGCAGGAGTTTGAAGATGCTGATAGGAACAGAAACCTTTAAATTTCAGGATGAAAGCAGTAGGGATGTTGCTTGAATGAGGATGTATGATGACAGTGTAACAGCAGTGAAGTGTACAGTAGGAATGGCAGACTGGTTTAAGGTGGAGGTGGGACTGCATCAAGGATCAGCTCTGAGCCCTTTCCTGTTTGCAGTGGTGAAAAACAGGTTGATGGACGAGGTCAGACAGGAGTCTCCATGTACTGTGATGTTTGTGGATGATATTGTGATTTGTGGTAAAAGTAGGGAGCAGGTGGTAAAGAGCCTGGAGAGGAGAAGGTATGCACTGGAGAGAAATGGAATGAAAGTAAAACAGAGTACATGTGTGTGAATGAGAGGGAGGGCAGTGGAGTGGTGTGGCTGCAGGGAGAAGAGGTGGAGAAGATGGAGGAGTTCAGGTACCTGGGGGCAACAGTGCAAAGTAATAAAGAGAGTGTTAGAAAAGAGAACAAAAGAGTGCAGGCAGGGTGAAGTGGGTGGAGAAGAGTGATAGCAGGAGTGATTTGTGATAGAAGGGTATCTGTGAGAGTGAAAGGGAAAGTTTATAAGAACCTGTTAAATTGTATGGTGTAGAGTCAGTGGCATTGAGTAAAAGACAGGAGGTGGAGCTGGAGGTTGCAGAGCTGAAGATCCTGAGATTTTCATTGGAAGTGACGAGAATGGACAGGATTAGAAATAGGTTTATTGGAGGGACAGCGCATTTAGGGCATTTTGAAGACAGGGTGAGGGAGGCAAGACTGAGATGGTTTGGACATGCGCAGAGGAGGGACATGGGGTAGAGAAGAATCTCAAAGATGGAGCCACAAGGAAGGCCAAGGAGAAGGTTCATGGGTGTGGTGAGGAAAGACATGCAGGAAGTTAATTAGAAAGAGGAATATGTAGAGGACAGGGTAGTATGGAGACAGATGATCCACTGTGGTGACCCCTAATGGGAGAAGCCAAAAGAAGAAGAAGCTTATAGATGCATGTATGAGGGGGAAGTGGTAGCTTAGTGGTTGAGTCTGGGTTTTCAGGGGATTCAAGCCCCAATATTGCTAGCTGGAACAAGAAAAGAATCCCACTCTTTGGCCCTTGAGCAAGGCCCTTAAACCTCTGCACTTCACTTTGTGCAGTTAAGGTGTTATGACTGACCCTGGGCTTCCTGACATCACTGGGATATGCAAAAGAAATCTCTGTGCTGTAATGTACATGTGACAAGTAAAAAAACTATTTCTTTCTTTCTTTCTTTCTTTCTTTCTTTCTTTCTTTCTTTCTTTCTTTCTTTCTTTCTTTCTTTCTTTCTTTCTTTCTTTCTTTCTTTTCCTTGATTTTAGAGAGAGGTATGCTCACAAGACATGACAATAAGATTCGGGTCTTAAGGCTTGTAGGTCTTAAGACCTAAGACTTCATTCAGGATCATGAGCATGAAAACTTTTGGTTGGTAGAGGTAGGATTCAGGCAGGAATTTATGAGAAATTTATGAGCCATAGAAGTAGCAGTCGAATCTCGATAGAAAACATGGTCCAATACACTTTGAATATGTAAAATGACAATTCTTCTAGGCTATGCTTTTTAGTTTTGTTTGTTTTTTCACCTTCCTGATTTAGTCTTGGCTTATTACCTCCCCTCGATAGGAAGTGCAAAGGCTAACATGAGGTTCCTCCAAGACACATCAAGCTGCCTTACAGCATCCTTTCGAACTGTTGCTCATGTTACATCATGGCCTGGTGTAACAATTGAATCGGCTTCCTTCTAAAAGCATGAGCTCATAGACACCAACAATTGACTAGTATCACTAGTTTGATTGACAGATTGATAAAGAAAGCATGCCACTCTTCCAACCTTAAGATCACGACTGATGCACGCTTTTGGACTCGTAGATGGCATTGTTAAGATTCCAACTAGCGATTACCTGCTGATAGGTCGAGGTCTATTATTTCTTTACTTGTAAGTGAGACTGTGAGATGGTAAGACTATTATTTCTTTATTTGTAGGTGAGACAATGGATGGAAACAAGGTGTGAAGGTCATAAATTGAGATCTGGCCAGCACCAGGAAATTATAGAACTCAGGATAGTAATAGTGGCCAATAGCAGTTTGAACTATTCTTGGTATTGCTAATAGATGGTCATTTAGCTGTTAAGAAGAAAAGCTGTGAAATATCATAGTGAGAGCTAGCGTAGATAAGCGTGTGAACATGTGTATTATGTGTATAGTTGTGTACATGAGTGTTCTACTGTGTGTGTGTGTGTGTGTGTGTGTGTGTGTGTGAGAGATAGAGAGAGCATGAACACTGTCAATAACAATATAGACAGCAGGTAAAAATCAGTAGCTGCCATTTTCCATCATTTTCCTTTGTGTGGTTGAACTGAAAGCTCCAGGGTAATTGTTACCCCTTAAGACATCCACTTGCTATCCCCTGGTTGTGGTAAACACTAGCAGTATGCTAATCTCCACATTTGTTCCATGCTGTGTTACTAGTTAGCATGAAAGTGCAAGGTGTTACCCAGCCTGAGTACACCACTACTGCATAATACCCACACAGAGCAAGCAAAAGTTCAACATTCTCCAAATTATCTGAGTTGTCATGTAACAATGCTTCCCAAGACGACTGAATGCAGGCTAACAGTCGTGTAATTCCAGCGTCATTTTATTTCTAAAGAAAAATTTATTTGTATTTGAACAACATGCTTGACGCAAAACCGTGATTCCTGATGGATTTGTCTCTTTTTTTGCGCAATTCAACCTCCCCAACTCTTTATTTAATGGATCTTAGCTGGGTAAATTATTAGCCTAAGCAACAACAACAACAATGGTCTTACAACTTCAACCACATGTCGTGTCGTCTTTTCTGTGTCAAAATAAAAATAAAGAAAAGAAAGAAATCGATTTGTGTTACATTTAAACACGGCATCTGGTCACACACACTTGCAGAAAAGAGCATTTAAGAGTCTTGATGTTAGAAAACATCAGTTCAGAGGTAAGTGAATTACATTGATCCCCTTGAACCAGAAGGGAAGGAAAAAAGACAGAGAGAAGGAGCAAAGGAAAGCGAGAGGGGTAAAATTGACAGCCATGGGTGGGGAGAGAGAACTTGAGGTTGAGAAAAAAAGAGAGAGAGAGAGAGAGAGAGAGAGAGAGAGAGAGAGAGAGAGAGAGAGAGAGAGAGAGAGAGAGAGAGTGGATGGAGGATAATCGGTCTCCCTCATGTGCTGTGTCTTTGTTTTATCTCTGTGAAGGATGTAAGTGAATGAGTGAGCATGAGAGCACTAGATGGGCAGAGTGACCACTGAAATAGCGCTAATGCTTTTTTTTAACATGAGCCTAAAGCACTACATATTCTTACACACACACACACACACACACACACACACACACACACACAGAGTAACCAGCACCACAGTAATTTTATAGGCACACTACATTTTATAGGCATCATTCCAGCCGAGGAGTCATCACCCTGAGCACTCCTGTCACCTCGGCTTTCCCCTTACACGTTCTCTCCGGGTCCCCCTTTAACACATGGCTTTTCTTCAGATTCTCTCAAAGCAAGTTTTCTCTTGCTGCCATTTGACATTATCAGCATTTTAGATGGCCACGTTTATCCCAACACTGTATTATCACCACACACACACTGCTACTTAAACTTGTACTAGAATGTACATTTTTGAGCCATTTTTTCCCCTTAGCATGTGTTTTTTTTATTTGTATATTTAACTTTTTGGAAAATATGAAGTGATGGATTAATTATACCAGAGCTGTGTCTAAATCCTGATTCTGATCAGTCAGAAGGTGTTAATTCATATTCTACAGCAATTCTCCTTCCTTCCAAGGATCCATTTATGTTTAAAGCAAATTATAATTGTTAATATAATTTTTCCATGTATAAAATGAGTCTCTGGTGCAGGTGCAGGTGTAACAATCAGTGGTAAAGTAACATATGGTTTTAGGTTTATATATTGCAGTATAATAAACATGACGTTCCTACAATGGGATGGTTCAAGGGGATGTGGGATGTGCTCCTAGAATGGCATGTATTCCTCCAGTGATGTGTGGGATGGACTAATACACTAGGATGGTACAGTGGGATGTGGGATGTGCTTATACAAATTAGATGCTATAAAGGAATTTGGGCTGTGCTTTTACGATGTGATGGTACAAGTGGATGTGGAATGTACTACTACAATGAGGCTACATCTATATTAATCTGGATCAAATTTATAAACACTGCTTTTTCCTTAAGGTCTTCCGTCTAATCTGAGAAGACTTTATCGTGCAGTGATTTAGTGAAATTTTAGATATTCAAAAACACTGATTTATTTATTTTTTGTAACCCATTCAACTCAAGTCAAACAACATCGTCTTGGGAAACAAAATATATGGTTGAAATGATGCAGATTTGTTACACATCCCTTTTAAGTCTAAGTCAAAAGGGAGTAACATGCAGTGAATTTGCGATGGTCTCAAAAAAAAATGTAACCAAGACCCAGGAATATCTTTTTGTTTCTGTTTACATTTAACACATGTAATATGCAAACAAGAAGATAAAAAATATATATTATATACAATGATAAGGGGAAGAAAGGAATGATAAATGCAACAATCAATATGGAGGTAAATCACTGAGCTGGATAGTTCCCAAATCAGAGAGAAGAACAAAACAAGTTCCTGGTATATATACAAGCTGGCCTTTTAAAAAATACAGCAGGTAGCACTTGCCTCTAACCCAAGTGTGTCTATACAGAGAAACACTATGGGATGTATAGGTATGGTGACAATCTGTCAATAGTATGGACAACAAACAACCATCAAAGGTGCACAGTAGTGAAAAGGAATATACAGAGTATAAATGAGGGGTTTGCATTTAAGATAACAAAGTCTCAGGTGCAGACAGATTTCACAACTAGAGATGAAAAACCAATTCGCTTATTTCAACAGTTTCTGCTGCCATTACAGCACTTTAATACTTGACTGCTATTACTATTATATAACTATTAGCAAATCCCTGGGACCCAGACATTAAATTAAAATTAATTAATTAGGAAAGAAATGCTTTAAAAGAAAAAAAAAAAAAAACAGAATCAACTTTTCAAAATATGTTCCTACCACAGCACAATACGAAATTCCTGGACGCTTTTTATGTGGAAACTGTCTGATTCTGCAAGAAGCTTTTCATCAGTAGTCTGGTGAAGCTGTATGTTTGGAACTTTTTGCAAGTTTTACAACTCCTAGATTTATTATTAACATACACGGCAATCATTAAAATGATTTTAAACAGAAAAGTTTCTTGCAAAGTATCTAGTTAAAACTTCTAATAAATGCTAAATATATGAATAAATAAATTATATTTATATACATACAGTGCCTGTTAAACGTTTGGAACACTTTTTTGAGAGACACATGCCTGTTCTTTATGTTAAAGTGTAACAGACTGGGAATTTTACTGGATGAAGATTTACTTTGACCAACAAATCAATAATTACCAAGATGTCAAATTTGGACTCCACAGAGCTTTCTTCTGGTCATTCACTGTCCAAATCGTTTGTGTTTTGTATAATAATATACATTATATATTTACAATAATGCTGTAGACCACCCACTAGTTCCTCTGCTGAGTTGTTACAGCAAAAAACCCAATTACAGCTTTACCTCTGCTACAAAGTGCTACTGGAGACTCCTTTCATAAATTTAATAATCAAACATTTAAATAAATAAACATGTCCTTAGACAATAGAAAATTTGACATATACAGTATATAATTCTGTTAAAAAAAATGTGCAAGTCCGTGTGTAAACTGGAGTCTGTCCTAATTGTAGAAAATGAACCACTTCTGACCAACATGAATCAAGCTTACATCAGCATTGTGGTCAAATTCAAACATTATCCAGTTTATATTTTATCTTCTGTGGATCTACTTGTCATATTATCATCCACACACTATATATTGTGTTATTATATATTTCTAATGCTGAAGTCACATATTTTCCCTTGAATCCAAATGCATTTTATTTCAGACTGGAAGATTTCAAAGTTTTCATCTTTTCCTCTATGCTGGTGATGAAGTGCTGAAGCTCCTCCACTGATAACACCTGTTCTTCACTCCTGCAATAGCGATAAAGATGTTTTCCATCAAACAGACGCAAATGCCAGTGCAGACGTTTTAGAGCCATCATCTAGGTGTGTAAAGATTTAGATTTATTCCTTAAGCCCTTGCATTTTTTCCCCTTTTTTCTTTTTAATGGCATCCAATTAAAATTTCTCTTTATCTCGAACAGCCAGAGAGACACAATTCAGTGAGAAATCATGCATTTCTGTCCAAATCCAACTTCGCCTCATGTGTGCTAAAAGCCCTGAGGGAAAGGCAAGAACTGTCCAAAGATATATTGAAGAACCCTTTATTCTCTGTAGATGTAGAACCATTAACTGCTCAAAGAACCCTTGAGGAATTGTCCTTTTTTTTTTACATTAAAGGCTGAACTTTCACTGACATTTTACACAAAATTATAAAAAAATAAATAAAAATAAATCCATTTAAGAAAATAATTCTTAGAGCTCTGAAAACCCTTTTTTCCTCATGAGATTGTATGTTGAAATGTACAACGGTGCTCGAAAGTTTGTGAACCCTCCATCATTTTAAATTCCATAAATATCACTCAGGATTGATCAGATTTTCAACCTGAGTTGAAGCTGCACTGTGTAAGGAATGGGCTTAAATTCTTTCAAGCCATTGTGCAGGAATGATGAACAATTCCCAGAAATGTACAGTTGCTGCACAAGTGGGTCACACCAGATACTGAAAGCATACAAAGGTTTGTATACTTTTGCCACTCAGAGATTTGTAATATCGGATCATTTTCATTTCGGATCAAGTAAATGATCAAGTATAATATTTTGGTCCTTTTTGTTCGATTGGGTTCATTGTCTAGTTTTCAGTTAAACAGAATGTTTATCCATCATACATGATTCTAAATAAAGAGAATTTTGGGAAAATATGATTTCAATATCCATATATTTCTCCAAAATCGAACCCTTTATTCATCATATAAGAGTCTATATGACTGTATATCATATGGATCATGTAAAAAGAAGACTGTGGTATTTTATGGTTGTAATTGACATGCAGTATTCATCCATCGAGAACTATATAAATTGTTATGATTTATCCAAACCTCCAGAAAACCACTTCATGGTTTCACGTCCAAAAAAGGGGCTTTATATACTCTATAAAGACAAAAGTATTGGAAAAACATAATTTTTCAGCCATATGTGTTTTTTTTCCCAACTTAATGTTGGAGGCACACAATTGTATAATTGTATTGTAAAATTGTACATTTTACTTTCACTTTTACTTAAAATAGAAGACGCAAACCTGTTTCAGCATGGCAATGCCCCAGTGCACAAAGCCAGCTCCATGAAGATTTGCTGTACATGGGAAAGTTGAGTGGAAGACCTCCTGCTTTGGAGCTCCAACACTATTGAACTGGATTAATGTGAACACTGACTGCACCCCAGGCCTCCTCACTTTAAATCATCTACATTAGTACCTGTCTTTACTAACACCCTTGCGGCTAAATGAATCTCACACAAATCTCCACAAAATCTAATGAAACGTCTTCCCAGAAGCGTTTAGCTTATAACAGCAAATGGTGACTCAATGTGGAATATTATGTTCAAGAAGAAGCACATACCAATCTTATGGTCAAGGGTCTTCAAAAAGAATGATGCATTTCTGTAACTAATGGTTACTGTAACATGCAATATATTTTGTAAGCTTAAAGTAACATAGCTGTTTTTTTGTGTTAGTTTGCCAACATACATTACAGTGTATTGTGTTTGTCAGCATCAGTTCTAGCGGTTCTTTGTAATAATCTTTATACCTGCCAGTTAAAGCCAATCATTTTGACATTTGGTGCTCGCCGTTTGAGCAGTTTGAAGCGTTTTCGTGATTGACGCGGTAAATAAACGTATTTATTTGCCATTTGAAGTGGTGGCACAGGAGCTAGTAACAGCACGATGTACAGATTTAGTCTCTCTTTCTTTCTCTCTCTCTCTCTCTCTCTCTCTCTCTCTCACTCTCTCTCTCTCGCTCTCTCTCTTTGATAAATGTTGTCATCCAATCTCTGTTTCTATTCCCATTGAGGTCACGTTATTACACAACTCTGACAAGAGCATTCAATTTTCCGCCCTGTAAACCTATAAGTCCCTACAAATTCCCCCTTTTTGTTTTGTTCCCTCTTGACATCGCCTTGTGTTGTTTTGTTGTTTCTTCGATTATTTTTTTTTTTTCTGTGAGGTCAAGATGAGAGGAAATGCTCAAGTTATCAAGATCTCATTTATTTATTTACACTTATTGCATTGATAGCACGTTGCATAATACTACGTATTATTATCTTACATGGTTAAAGTACTGTGTATGAGTGTGTGTGTGTGTGTGTGTGTGTGTGTGTGTGTGTCACTAGAACTCCCCTCTGCTTATTATTCACCTCACACTGTTGGTTTCTCTCACAGCCCAGTCAAGCAAAATGAGTCAGAGACACTCCACACACAGCCAAAGCTGAGAAATCGTTGTGTGTGTGTGTGTGTGTGTGTGTGTGTGTGTGTGTGTGTGTGTGTGTGTGTGTGTGTGTGTGTGTGTGTGTGAGCTGCCTGTAGCAAACGTGTAAGCACTACTAAACACTCGGAAAAGAAAAAACGGCCACAATAGGCAAATAAAAGATACCTTTATTCATGAAAGGAAGCTGCCTAGAGAAACAAAGCATCTAATCTGATGAGCAACAGAGCCGGAGTGGTGGGCTTCACACGCTCACAAGCTTGACACAAAAGCCCACCCTGTGGTTAAGGATGTGTTTAATACAAGCTTTTTCCTGGCTAATTTCCCTCTGCTTGCCTCATTATCCTCAGCACAGGAGATCTCCATGTCACACACACATATCTGTCCATGGTAAGCCTTAAACCACTACAAAGCACCCAGGAAGACAATATTCGACCTACAGTATGCTAAGCATGCCTTTGCTAGCATGCTAAGTGGGTAGAATTATTATGCTAGCTGCTTATTATTCCCACACGATCGACTTGGTATGTTGCACTTTTCTCGAGACGCACGAAGCGCATGACAGCTCCGGGGACGGATGCGGCGTAGGCGAGAAAACAGTAGCGTGCATTATTTGCACTAGCTTTAACACATGTATGTATACAGAGGTTATTTGCAGCAGCTTCATCAGACTGTAATGCAGGAGATTCAGCAGCCTGCCATAAATTGCAGGGCCCTGGATGAAGCAGAAAGAGAAGACACGGATACACACTAATGACATGGTGTAGAATTGTAGGTCAGACGCATGTTCATGTTGTTTTTCTAGCTTGTGCTGTTGTGTTGTTTCTTTTTTTTTCAGTGACTGGATGGAAAATGAGGTGGAAAAATATTTTCTGATATATTCTTGCTATTTTCTGGAGTGTCTCCGCTACCCAGAAGCCATGTTAATGTTACATGAAGTTCTTCTTCTTTCGGCTGCTCCCATTAGGGGTCGCCACAGCGGATCATCCGTCTCCATACCACCCTGTCCTCTATATCTGCCTCTTTTACACCAACTACCTGCATGTCTTCCCTCACCACATCCATGAACCTCCTCCTTGGCCTTCCTCTTTTCCTCCTACCTGGTGGCTCCATCTTCAGCATTTTTCTACCAATATAATTCATGTCCCTTCTCTGCACATGTCCAAACCATCTCAATCTCGCCTCCCTCACCTTGTCACCAAAACATCCTACATGTGCTGTCCCTCTAATAAACTCATTTCTAATCTTGTCCATCCTCGTCACTCCCAATGAAAACCTTAACATCTTCAGCTCTGCTACCTCCAGCTCCACCTCCTGTCTTTTACTCAATGCCACTGTCTCTAATCCATACAACATCGCAGGTCTCACCACAGTCCTATAAACTTTCCCTTTCATTCTTGCAGATACTCTTCTATCACAAATCACTCCTGTCACTCTTCTCCACCCACTCCACCCTGCCTGCACTCTTTTCTTTACTTCCCTAACACACTCTCCATTACTTTGCACTGTTGACCCCAGGTACCTGAACTCCTTCACCTTCTCCACCTCTTCTCCCTGCAACCGCATCACTCCACTGCCCTCCCTCTCATTCACACACATGTACTCTGTCTTACTCCTACTGACTTTCATTCCCCTTCTCTCCAGCGCATATCTCCACCTCTCCAGGCTCTTCTCAACCTGCTCTCTACTCTCACCACAAATCACAATATCATCTGCAAACATCATAGTCCAGGGAGACTCCTGTCTGACCTCGTCCGTCAACCTGTCCATCACCACTGCAAACAGGAAAGGGCTCAGGGCCGATCCTTGATGCAGTCCAACCTTCACCCTGAACCAGTCTGTCGTACCTACTGCACACTTTACTGCCGTCACACTGTCCTCATACATGTCCTGCACCACCCTCACATACTTCTCTGACACACCTGACTTACTCATACAATACCACAACTCCTCTCTCGGCACCCTATCGTACGCTTTCTCTAAATCCACAAATACACAATGCAGCTCCTTCTGTCCTTCTCTATACTTCTCCATCAACATCCTCAAAGCAAATAAGGCATCTGTGGTGCTCTTCCTCGGCATGAAACCATACTGTTGCTCACAGATGGTCACCTCTTCTCTCAGCCTGGCTTCCACTACTCTTTCCCATAACTTCATGGTGTGACTGATCAACTTAATTCCCCTGTAGTTACTGCAGGTCTGCACATCTCCCTTATGCTTAAAGATCGGAACCAGCACACTCCTTCTCCATTCCTCAGGCATCCTCTCCCCTTCCAGAATCCTGTTAAACAATCTGGTTAAAAACTCCACTGCCATCTCTCCTAAACATCTCCAGGCTTCTACCGGTATGTCATCTGGTCCAACCGACTTTCCATTCTTCATCCTCTTAATTGCTGCTCTCACTTCCTCCTTACTAATCCTATCTACATCCTGCTTCACCAACTCCACCTCCTCCAACCTTCTCTCTCTCTGATTTTCCTTATTCATCAGCTGCTCAAAATACTCCCTCCATCTTCTCAACACACTCTCCTCACTAGTCAACACATTTCCCTCTCCATCCTTTATTGCTCTAACTTGCAGTACATCCTTCCCAGCTCGGTCCCTCTGCTTGGCCAATCGGTAGAAATCCTTTTCTCCTTCCTTAGTGTCCAACCTCTTATACAGTTCCTCATATGCCTTTTCCTTGGCTTTCGCCACATCCCTTTTAACCTGCTGCCGCAGCTCCTTGTACTCCTGCCTACTTTTCTCATCACTCTGTCGATCCCACTTCTGTTTTGCCAATCTCTTTCCCCTAATGCTCTCCTGCACTTCCTCATTCCACCACCACGTCTCCTTGTCTTGCTTTCTATTTCCAGATGTCACACCAAGTACTTTTCTAGCTGCCTCCCTCATCACTCCTGCAGTAGTTGCCCAATCATCCGGCACCTCTTCACCACCACCAAGCCCCTGTCTGACCTCTTCCCTGAACCTCACACTACACTCTTCCTCCTTCAGTTTCCACCATCTTATTCTTCTTTCAAACCTTACTTTCCTCCTCTTCTTCTTCGCCTCCAAAACCATCCTACAGACCACCATCTGATGCTGTCTAGCTACACTGTCCCCCGCCAACACCTTACAGTCTCCAATCTCCTTCAGGTTGCATCTCCTACACAGAAGATAATCCACCTGTGTGCACCTTCCTCCACTCTTATACGTCACCCTATGATCCTCCTTCTTCTTAAAATACGTGTTCACCACTGCCATTTCCATTCTTTTAGCAAAATCTACCACCATCTGCCCTTCCACATTCCTCTCCTTAAAACCATACCTACCCATCACCTCCTCATCACCTCTGTTCCCTTCACCTACATGCCCATTAAAGTCTGCCCCAATCACCAATCGTTCTTTTCTAGGTACACCATCTACCACTTCATCTAATTCACTCCAGAATCTTTCTTTCTCTTCCATCTCACAGCCAACTTGTGGAGCATAGGCACTGATGACATTTATCATCATCCCTTCAACTTCCACCTTCACGATCATCACCCTATCAGAAACTCTCTTCACCTCCACTACACTCTTACTGTACTCTTCCTTCAGAATCACCCCTACACCATTTCTCTTCCCATCCACACCATGATAAAACAGTTTAAACCCACCTCCAATGTTCCTGGCCTTACTCCCTTTCCACTTGGTCTCCTGAACACACAACACATCTACCTTTCTCCTCTCCATCATATCAGCTATCTCTCTCCCTTTACCCGTCATAGTTCCAACATTTAAAGTACCAACCCGAATCTCTACTCTCCTACACTGCTCCTTCTCCTCCTTCGGCCAACAGTAGCCCAATTTCCACCGGTACCCTGTCGGCTAACGATACCTGTGGCGGTCGTTGTTAACCCGGGCCTCGACCGATCCGGTATGAAATTCTCATTTGTGATCCGCATATTTGATTAGGCACATGTTTTACGCTGGATGCCCTTCCTAACGCAACCCTCCCCATTTACCCGGGCTTGGGACCGGCACTGAGAGTACACTGGCTTGTGCCCCCCTAATGGCTGGGTTGTTAATGTTACATGAAGTTATACCTATTTATATATTTATGTACACATTTTAGACCTTTGCGTTTTTTTTTTTTTTTTGGTCTGATTTTCCTTTCTTTCTTTCTTTCTTTCTTTCTTTTCTTTCTAATTTTTCAACTTTAGTACAGTTTGAGAAAAGCGCTATCAACACTTTTCCGCATACACGAGCTCATAGATGCCTATGATTGGATAATGTCACTGTGATTGACATTGAACAGGACATTATATCTTTAATTTCCATTGTTTAAATTTCTATTCGTTTAGTTTTTCCAAAATTCCAAGCCAGCTTTTGGTTGTTTGCAATGCAGCATGATGCTACGCGAAGCGCTGGATGTATATATATGTTTCTACAAAAACTTCCGCCTCACGTGCGTACGATCATGAGAACGCTTTTTATTTTCATGGGATAATTCTACGAAACGCATAACATTAAACAGGCTTCGCTGGCCGAGCGAGGCGAGCCCACGTTTTTCCATCTGGTTTCTAGAAAAGGAATGGATTTCTCATCAGTGTTGCCTCGTGTTTGATTAAGCTTCTCCATCACCGTGATGGATTTCCATCACGCTGCTCTTATAGAGGTCATTATTGGGATCGACGTGTAAAAAAAAAAAAAGCGAAAAATATGAATGCGCGTGGGTGTAAGTTGAGTTCAGATTTGACTCTGCGCTTTCTAACATAGTCTCTTCAATAATATGCAAAGCGCTGACGGAGGTTCTGGTTGAGCTGAGCTCAGCAGTGTGAAATCCAGCCCTACACACACACACACACACACACACACACACAGTGTCAGAGTCATATAAAGTTCATATAAACTTTTTTTTATGGTGTTTTACAAGTAACACGTGATGAACAATGCATTGTAATGTCACATCTTTCGTTCATCATGTGTTAATAACTCAATATAAAAAGATACCAGTCAAACTCTAGACAACAGACAGGATCACAGGATAATAAAAGTCAGGTGAGAATGGTGAAGAAAAGATTATTTCTATTTCCCAGCAAAGGTCTGGATCAAACTACAACCCAGAGCATGATAAAACCTTTACTGAGACCCGAGGAATGAAGGATATTTGTATTTTATATTTTATGCTCAAAGAATGTCATGAACTGCAAATATGATCTTTTTTTTTATTTGTATTTTTTCAATAAATGTGTTTGTGTTGAATTTATCTGGTTGTTTGTTTCCTAAATAAGAACTGGGATATAAAATGATTTAATTCAGATGTGAGGTTTCATTTTTACAAGGAAAAAAAGAATAAAAGAAAAGAAATGAAATGAAATAGTAAGGTCAGAAAGAGAGAAAGAAAGAAAGAAAGAAAGAAAGAAAGAAAGAAAGAAAGAAAGAAAGAAAGAAAGAAAGAAAGAAAGAAAGAAATAGAAAGAAAGAAATGTCAAAAATAATTAAAGAAAGAAAGAAAAATATTTTTTTTCAATGGATTTTTTAATGCAATTATATTATATATAATAATAATAAAATAAATTATAATAATATATAATAAATTAATAAAAAATTAAATTAATAGGTGAATTATACTGGTATTTTATAAAGAAAAAAAAAAAAAAAAAAAAAAAAATAATAATAATAATAAATAAATAAACATACAAATAAATAAATAAATAAATAAATAAATAAATAAATAAATAAATAAATAAATAAATACAGTTTAGGCCGGTACCTTTGTCATCTGTGCATACAAATGATTAAGATGAGATAGTATTTAATATAGTAGATACTTTATCCTTTTTAGGATAAATAAAATTGAATTAAACCAAATAAACAACACTAAAAAAGATATTTATATAGATTTATGTTTACATCATTATTTTAGAAGGAACTTGTTGTCGAGACAGCATCATGAAATGTCTGGTCAGTACATCTGTAAATCCCTCCGGTGGGCTCTGAACAATGAGATGCATCATATTTTAAAGCTGGTGCAGGAATAAAATATAAAAAATAACAAAGTTTGGATTTGGCTACACACTACACCGGATCCATCATTCGAGCGCTGGCTAAAGCAGGTGCACCTCATTGTTTTTCTCCTGCACATGCTCATCATGTAGAACCTGACCCTAAAAGGTCATCCGTGTAGCCGAAACGCCAATCGGGTCTTGTCGAGAGTATGTTTGCCGACATGCTTGAAAGCCATACTCGAACCAGGAAAAAGAAGAAAAAACCCTAGTGTAGAAGAAGAAAGATGGAATATTTATGACGAGCTGGACCGCCGTCTCTGGGAAGCCTTCATTGACAGGAAGAACGCTCAGCTGCTCGAGCGCTGGAGAGAGAGAATAAAGCTAGGCTACGCCGTCTCGCACCGCCGCTGAGAATTGTTCTCTTTCCCACCACCTTGCGCTGCTCCTGAGAGAGTTTTCTGCGAGATTGGAAACATTTCTGACAGCTAGCGGGACACGGTAACTGGAGTATACACAGAAATACTTCCTTAAACTACAAGGTGCAGCTCTTAAACCAGAGAAAACAGCAGAAAAACAAGTGCATTAAGCTCTGCCCTGAAAAATACCCCAGACGCCTCTTCAAACTTTTAGTGTTATTTGTATTTATTATGAGGTATTTAATTATAACACCGCATCGCTGTTGTACATGACACATTAAAGCATATGATAAATACGGATATCCCACAGGGTCCTGCACTAGCCGAAACCATGCATATTGCCTCAGTGTTCCCAGGAAAACCCATTTGTATTGTGCAACACACACAGTGTGTATGGAGTGTATTGAAACAGCCAGGCATATTGTATCTCCTGTCAATTACAGTATTGTGTTATAATGGAGTCTCGCAATCCGAGCGCATTCTTTTTCCATCACTTTACACAGTAATCGGTGTGCATTCGTGTCTATTCATGTCTTCCTTTTCTTTACCATTCACCCTGGGATTCCAAGTGATCAGTTCTTTATGAAATCTTTATACGAGGTGGTAGCTCTTAAGGCATTGGACTTTGAATCGGAAGGTCACAAGTTTAAATCACTGAACCACCAAACTGCCACTGCTGGACCCTTGAGCAAGGCCCTAAACAGGGGTTTCCACAGGGTCTTAAAAAGCCTTAAATTCGTTGTTTTAGGTCTTAAATCATTTTAAACAGGTCTTAACTTTATGATGCCCATTTAGCACTGCCTCTAACGCTCATTGAAATGCTCCCACAGCATGTTTTTTTCTTTTTCTTTTGTAGGACTTTCGCTAGTCCAAAAATGACTCTTAAAATGAGACCAACATGCAACAGCCAATCAGCATGTTGCACGAATCTCTCTCGGATTGTACCACAGATGTAAACCGGATTGAATTTTTCAGCCATGGGGAGTGCAAGTTTAGTTGAATGAATAAATTAATTTAAGAGAAAAAGAAAATATTTAGTGCTTGTTAAAAGCCAGTTGCTTACGACGTATTTGTGTGTGTTTTTGATGGCGTGATATACTGAAGGTCTTACATTTAATTCTTAATGTTCATTAAAATGGTCTTAAAAAGTCTTAAATTTGACTTTGTGAAACCTGCAGAAACAGTCGTAGGTTGGTCTAGATAGAGACATCTGCCACATCTGGAGGTATACAAGACAACAATTTCACTTCCTCTTTTATTTATTGTCACATTTAATAACATGAGATGTGTTACGTCCTGTTATCACTTATGCTGTAGCATCGGCACCATGAAACACAGCAACGGTTCCCATGTTTGTTTGCTTTTATCCTCGTCACAATGGTGACCATTCTGAATACTGTAACTGGAATGATGTATATGAGGTAGGAATACATATTTGGTAGGAGGTCGGAGGAAACCCTGGAACTCTGAGCAAACCCAAAAATACCTGTACTCCACTGAATCATTTTACATTCTGGTTTTAAACCCAGTTCTCATACTTTGGTAGGAGTTATGGGTTTTTACAGCCAAGGTGTAACCGTCTTCCTAGCCTGAAATTACCATGAACCTTTAAGAACGTGTAGTAGAAAATAGTTTTTGGGTATCACATGATCAAGTCTACATGCTGCCAAAAAAAGAACTGGCAACATCTGAGGAAAGCTGAGGAATTAAATAGTTTTTTCCATAGAGCCACCCAGTCGACTACCATATGCTCGAATTCTTTGCGTAAAAAGAATGTTTTTTCTGCACATACTTGGAGTTTCTTGGCAGCTCTTTACCATGTCTAGCTGTTTATTTTTATTTTTATTTTTTTTTGGGGGGGACGACGACCAGCCTCTGTGGCACTGATGTCTAATCTGAGAAACCATTCTGCTCGTTCTAATCCTGGCATCAGCAATCATCTCTGTTTCCTCTCATTTGTTTGACCTGGATCGACTCTGCACTCTGCACGCACCGCAGTGTTTGGCTAATTCCTTTAATTACTCTGGAAGCGGTGAGGTGCATGAGTGCGGCGTTTATCCTGATCAGAAAGGCACACTGCGTGTCAGAGCTTTTCATTAAGTCACATTCAGCAGAGCAGCAACTGAACGGCAGACATCCAGAAACGAGAAACACAGTGAAGCGAGAAGGCCTGTGTGTGTGTGTGTGTGTGTGTGTGTGTGTGTGTGTGTGTGTGTGTGTGTGTGTGTGTGTATATATACACGGCCATGCATTTGTATGAGGATATGCTCATATAAGACAAACATGTGGGTGTGTTCGCATTAAACAGGCGATAATGTGCCTATCATCTACACACATGAATATATATATATATATATACACACACACACACACAGTGCTAATGTGTTAGGTTTAGGGCTCGGCGGGGGAGCAGCTTTGCGAGCGCTCCGTCGATGAGGGGATCATTAAAGAATTCTGATGTTCTGATCAGCAGGGAAAAGGCTAAAGCAGACTAAACACCGCCTCTATCCATCCGTCTGTTCTCTTACAGCAAGAACGAAACCCTACTGGGAGAGAAGAAGGACAGAGCAAGAGAACATGAGCCTCTCTAGTGGATATCAATGCAGTGAAGAGTGAAATCTCTCCCCTTTCTCTCCTTTCTCTCTCTCTCTCCATCCCTGATAAGCCATCCTTGTTGTTTAGAAGAAGGAATAACCGTCGAGGGCCATTTGTCTCTCATTAGTCCTCGTTTGTACGGCCGGCCAAGACCATTTTTTGAAATGTATACTCGCATTTTTCATGGCGTAATTTCATTTCAAACTGAGGACTTTCTCTCCAGTTCCCAGCATCTGATCTATAGTTTCTATTACAGCCGCTTGCATCTGGGCCTGCTTTTAATAAATGGAGCTGCTTTGTCAAAGCTAATGTACCTACCATGACTGTTAATCTTGTCATTCTGTCTTTTTTTTTATTATTAAAAAGCAACCAAATTCGATCTAAGTATTAAAAACAATGCAATGCAAAATTTCCATCTAAACAGTCTTAACAGTTTTTCCGCTGAAATGCGCAAAAAGTCATGTACAAAAATAGCACAATGTACTGTATAAATTTATTAATATTGAAGTTATACTTTATCTTTTTCCTTCCAATGATGCTTAACAGCCACGTGGAGTGTCCTTAGTTATTTTCCCCTTTTAGAAGATTTGAAGGGCATTTTCTATGTATATTTTTGTCACACACTTCTGTAGTAATATGTATGTATGTATGTATGTATGAATCTATGTATGTTTTAGCTTTGACCCTTTGCCTGGACATGGACATGTCACATCTACGGCATCCCTAATCATAACCTTATCTTAGTTAAAAAACAGTCAACACCTCAATAAGTCATAACCTCCTGGCAGATGCAAACAAAATATATCCATTACATCCTCAATCTCAATTGATGTTCTACTCTGGCAAAACCTTTAAAATGATTCAAACAAATTAATCTTTGCTTTGCTTGTCTTCAGTAAGTGTTTTATCTTGGGAAGGATCATAGAAGATCCAAAAAAGAAATCTTGGACTGGATTTGAGTAGGGAATAGATCCAGAAGTCTAGCATTTATATTTATGGCATTTAACACCCTTGTCCAGAGCGACTTACAACAGAGCATTAAAGGTCTTGCTCAGGGGCCCAGTAGTAGCAGCTTGGTGGTGCTGGGATTTGAACCTATGACCTTGAGTCCAATGCCTTGACCACTGAGCTACAGCCTTCCTATCACAGGGACTACAGAAACAGCTATGGGTTTTGGGGGCTTGTTTAGGGGCCCAGGAGTGGCAGGGATTTGAACTCATGACCACCACTTTTCTCGAATATAATTGAGTATGATTATTGTTTATTATAAGAAAAGTGAGGTTTCGCTTATGTCTAAATGCAGAATTACTAAATAATCTTCTAAATAATAAGCAAGCTGTATCTAAGTGGCACTGAATAAAGAGTGTGTTACGGTAGGATATGCTGGATAGGCATCTACTCTGGTAATGCTGGATCCTCCGAATTTCGGTCTCTAAGTTGACATAATATACTCGTAAAGTGTGTATAATGCAAGAAAATCTGCAGGAAGGAGAAAAAAAAAGCTGAACGAGAACCAGCATGAGATGTGTTGTGGAAACATGAGGAAAACAATCGGGTCGGCATCGGGCTTTTCTCTCTTCCACACCGAGATTGGACACATTTTCCATTTGAGTGAGGGATTGCACTTTCCGTGTAATGGTATATTGGAAAAGCAACAAATGACCCTGTTAGAGGAGGCAGCGGTGTCATTACGCGTGTGCACTCGCACACACAAACACACACTCACATACGCACTTCTAACCAGCTCGAAATGAAGAAATATGACTGAGTTTTACATGCCAAAGAGAAAAAGAGTGAGCAGCCGAGAGAGAGAGAGAGAGAGAGAGAGAGAGAGAGAGAGAGAGGAAAGAAAGAAAGAAAAAGAGAGCCATCATGCAATGCATAAAATACTCCCCGATCTCAAAGATTTCATAATTGGATCTCATAGCCTACACATGGATATGGTTGAAGGCAATGACAGGATTCGATTGCTCTCTCGATCACTTCCTCCATCCCGCCCCATAATGGGCCCTGAGCTCGAACTCGGCCTCGTTCGCCTTTTTTTACGCTTTCTATACTTAACTCGCCCCGAGTTTTTCCGAGCTCTGAGTAAATACAACGTTAAACCTTAAACCGGTCTCTCACTACAACACTACAACATAAAAAAAAAGGAGAGAAAGTGAAGAAGAAAACGTCAAAGAGGCATTTTTCAAGCTCTAAAACCTCATTCTCAGGCAAGGGCAAGGCATTTGAGATTGAACTTGATATATTTATTAGGTAGCAAGTGAACATTTTGTCCTTAAATTTGACGTGTTAGAAGCAGGAAAAATGGGCAAGCGTAAGCATTTGAACAAGTTTTCCAAACACTGACTTTGACAATCAGTGCTGTTTAGCTGGAAGTCATGAGAATATTATTGTATGCAAGCCCACATTTATTACTTCAAAAAAAAGCTGATATTTACATTTACAGCATTTGGCAGATGCTGTAATATTAATCTCATTCATACAACTGAGCAGCTATGGGGTTAGGAGCCTTGCTCAGGGGCCCAGGAGTGGCAATTTGGTGTGGCTTGGATTTGACCTCATCACCACCTCTCTTGAGAATGTTGGCCATAATAGACAACCAGAGTTACATTTATCTTCATTGCTGTTTGGCTGGAAATCATGAAAATATTTACCACATACTTACATAACATAACACAATAAAGCCGAGATCAAGTAATTGTTTTTTTTTATTATTATTTTATCTGGCAAATGAGACAAAAAGATGTGGAGCTACAACTAGAAAAAACCCATAAATGCCCACCCATTCAATAGGTGTGTTCAGGTGTTTCATGTTTTTTGTACTAAATATTGGCTCATGAGTCAGTAGTTTAGACTTTAGCATTCTGCTAATGTTTTGTGTTTAAACACGGTTTTCTGTGTGATATTCGGGGAGCCATTAAAACCTGTCAAATACTGTAGATCTCAAAAATCATGAAGAGCAAAGCATCTGGAATTTCTTTGCCCAGCTCATTAAGGCAATTTTTTTTTCTCTTCACAAAAAAAAAAAAAAAAAAAAAAAAAAAAAAAAAAAAAGATTTACGATTACATTTTTAGCCAGCGGTTTTCCAGTCAAGTGGCATGTTTTCTATATGTAGCTATAACGCTGTCATTCATGTTGCCAGATCATGCATTTCCAGTGGAAATTATCACCAAAATATTACCACCAAAGTCAATGCAGTATTCGACACAAATACGTAAATAACTTTCTAGATCTTAAAAGGCAAAAGTTTTACAACTGTGTCACTTACAAATGTATATGATCACATTTTTAATAAGTATGCATGCAGTGACACGATGGGTCACTATGGCAACCTGCTCTAGAGTTACAATCTTAAAGCTAGGATATCCCTAATGAAATGCACAGGATGAGAACATGGAAAATTAAAGATCAAGAGGGAAAAGAGAACCGTACTCTATGCTAATTTAATTAAATAGCTCAGGCAAAGAAAATAAATGTCAAGAACTCTCTCACACACACACACACACACACACACACACACACACACACACACACAGTGAAAACAAAATTTTCTTTCATACTTCCTGGAAAACTCCTCAGTGACCCTCGTTCCTAGCCCACTATAGATCGGATCGTACTCTAATCCCTCGCTGTCTTTCCGTGCTGTTTGTTCCCAGTTTGCAAATATCCATTTTTAGGGCTGTGGCATTAGATTGTCCCAAGGTTCTGTCGATATTCTTATCTCGCTTTGACTGGAATACAGGCTCTCGCATCCCAAAAATAGAAAAAAACTGAGAAGAGAAAAAAAGGATCAAAGCGAGGTTCCCGGAAAGGGCAGGAAACCCAAGCCAGGAGTCAGCGCTTTGTCTGTGAGTGATCAGAGAATTTAATTCAGTGAGCAGCAGAAAGAGCTTGAGGAGATGTTTCAGAAGCAGACCCGCTGTCACGTAACAACCCCCTAAACCACCGGAATCAGCTTCTGTTTTCTAGGTCTGTTCACACAAGCAAGTGCCGGTACGGGGACAGTAAAAGAACAGGTCTCTATTATCTTCCTTTCCCTGGATATTTGCGTCTAAAGAGTTTGTAATTTTAGTCTATTATATAAGAATAAAATAACCAGAGGTATTTTTTATGCTGTGGAACATCTGCAGGACGAGTTTCCTGCTTTCTCGTTTCTGTTTTAGCACACAGTCGTCAACCTCTCTCTTTCCTCTCCCTTGAAGATTTTAAAAATGGCTTTTCGATGGTGCAGAATTTACTGACTGTTACAAAACACTAGAGATTCCTTTCATAAATGAAAAAACACTGCTCTTCAATTTTTCTTGTAAAAAAAAAAACAACAGTGATTCATGGTTGGGAGTCGCATGGGTACCAGCCAATCATTGTATTTGTATGCAGAAGAGGGCAGATGGCATTTTCCATCTTCTAAATGGCAGCTGAACCGAGGCGCATAAAATCCCCGTAGTTACCCATAGTTCCCAGGGGTATTTAAGAATGTGGATTGTATCAGTGCGATCTGCTGCCTGACCCGGATTAGCAGATATGTTGTATGGGAATGTAGGGTGAACACCGGCCGAACAGCAAAGCATCAAATTTTCACAATTTGTTCTCAATGGGTCCATAATTTAGTGGAATTCATAGAATTCCAAGCGGGTCTTGGATTTGAGAAGCGTATGGAATTTCTTAAAATTCCCAGACTTCCGAGTGTATCTCGGTTTCAAGGAATGTATGGAATTTTGTGGAGTTTCCAAAATTCCAAGCAGGTCCTGGGTTTGAGGGATGTATGAAATTTCATGGAATTCCCAGAATTTCGAGCATGTTTTAGTTTCAAGGGGTGTATGGAATTTCATGAAATTCCCAGAATTCTAAACTTGTTTCGGTTCCAAGGGGTTATTTAGAATTTTGTAGAATTTCCAGAATTAAGAGTCTAGTGTCACGGTTTCAGAGGGCTTATGGAATTTCGTGAAATTCCCAGAATTCTAAACATGTCTCGGTTTTGAGGGGGGCATAGAATTTCGATGAAATTTCCAGAATTCCAAGCGGGTCTCGGGTTCGAGTGGTGCATGAAATTGTATGGAATTTCCAGAATTCTGTGCGTGTCTCAGTTTTAAGGGGTGTATTGAATTTCGTGGATTTCCCAGAATTCTGAGCATGTCTCTGTTTCAAGGGGAAAATGAAATTTTGTGGAATTGCCAGAATTCCAAGTGGGTTCGAGTGGTGTATGAAATTTTACGGAATTCACAGATTTCCAAGCATGTCTCAGTTTCAAGGGGTGTATGGAATTTTGTGAAATTCCCAGAATTAAGAGCATGTCTAGGTTTCAAAAAGGGGCATGGAATTTCACATTTCAGGGGTGTATGCTGATGTATCTGAAGGAGTTTCAGTTACGACGTCATGCATTTAAGCAGAGTGTCAGTGATGACCTTCATTAGGAGGAGTTTCAGTAATAGATCTTTTTTCACCAATGTACTGCGAGGAGTTTCTGCTATGATGTAATCTTTTAGGCAGAGTTTCAAACATTATCTCCTGGGATGGGATTCTATTATGACCTATTATATATAGTTTCTATTAAAACTCTGAATAAAACAG
The DNA here is from genome assembly GCF_946808225.1 of Silurus aristotelis. Classification (NCBI taxonomy): domain Eukaryota; kingdom Metazoa; phylum Chordata; class Actinopteri; order Siluriformes; family Siluridae; genus Silurus; species Silurus aristotelis. Next base: position 2,366,302 of record NC_139587.1, on the reverse strand, counting down.
TTTTAGTTATGACATAAAGTATTCCTGCGAGAAATGTTTGGGATGGTTTCCAGTGTATCTTGGCGAGATAGATGGCCAAAAAAATGCAAAATCTCAGGCCTCCTTAGGAGCTCTGACTGATGATCCGGAGGAAATCTGCTTTAAAACGGGCCCTGGGGGCGTTTATATCGTCGGCTTGTTTATACAGGGAGTACCTATTGAGGCATAATCCTGATACTCGGTGTAAACAAAATGACCAGACGTCTCGGTTTAGAACTTATTAGAGATGAATGACTGCCACAGATGGCTGGCGTGACAGCATGCAAATTATGACGCACACTCAAACATACTGTTCGAATCCTGAATTATGAAGAAATCCCATGAACATTAGTTAGACAAAGTGAGGTTTTGGGAAGTACTCTGACATCCACATAGCCAGGACAAATGGTTTCGAGTCGGAGCCAAAGCTATAACGATTGCTGCTTGTATTGTGTGAATGGGGCATAAATTCTGCTGTAAAAGGCTATGGCAAGGGTAGGGACAAATGTGTGTGTGTGTGTGTGTGTGTGTGTGTGTGTGTGTGTGTGTGTGTGTGTGTGTGATGAAAATTATGAGTGGTATTCATTTTCCCACACGATTATGTGTGTGTATGTGGACTTGCTGACTCCAGCTGATTGCAAGCCCATTACTTTTACAGGCTGTTGTTCCAGGCATTTGATAAAGGTCTGGAAGGAACTTTAGTCTCTTTGGCTAACCTTGGCCACCTGAGTGTGTGTGTGTGTGTGTGTGTGTGTGTGTGTGTGTGTGTGTGTGTGTGTGTGTGGGGGGAGGTGTTTATGCTATAAAATGCTAACACGCATTGTGTCTTTATAAAACAAGGACATTTGTCTGAATGACGCTGTTGACATTTCAATTTGAATCATATCTCATGTTCTGAAACTCTCCTCATAAACCAAAACTTTTTTCACTCTGGGATGCAAATGGATGCACAGGCATGGGGTGACAAATGAAAGGACAAACCGGTGCCTCTGTTATGCTGTACAAGCCATTTTAGTTTGCTGGCAATGGTTGGGAGTGTTTGGCTCGATTTGTTCTCTTAAGAGCGAAGCATCACTGGACGATCAATACCGCGTCGTTCTCGCTGATCACCTTTATCTTGTAAGGAAACTTTTCTATCCATGCTGATGTGATGGGGTGTAAGCTCTTCCAAACTGACTCCACTTCCTTCTACAGGGTACAGGAACACTTCGGATGATGTAAAAATGAGTCAGAGTCACTAAACATGACGAGATGTTCTCTGCGTTTTGGAACAATGGATTTCTAATATTTGAGAACAGTATGGATGCCAGGTTTTTCTGGGTGCTCTTTGTGGTCTGAACCATCACTACCACACATACACACACACACACACACACACACACACACACACACACACACACACACACACACACACACACACACACACTTACTGCCTGTTTTACCTTTTATTTGTCAATCACTGGTTGTATTTCAGTTCTGCTGTCCTCCAGTAGGTGGCAGTGTTGCTCTGTTCTGTACAGACTCTCCCAATCCACAACAGGTTAACTAAGCTGCAATGAATCATCCCAGACACACAAATGTGTGCACACACACTCACACCATCTCTCTCTCTCTCTCTCTCTCTCTCTCTCTCTCTCTCTCTCTCTCTTTCTCTCTCTCTCTCTCTCTCACACACACACACACACACACACACACACACACACACACACACACACACACACACACACACACACACACACACACACACACACAGAAAGTCTTGTTTAATCAACAACCAGCATCATGAAGCTTAATAGAAACATATTACTCCAAGCTGTCGACGAATAAAGAGACTGGAGCGCCGCAGCACAGCGCTCGGTGCCCGAGAGGACGACATCAACCTGTGATCATAAGCACAAAAAAGGAAAATTAATACGCAGAATAAACATTAAAGCTCCCTTGTTTACGCAGTGGTCAGCATTTACAAATGTGATGAGCAGAACCTGACTGATGTCCTGCTGAAGACAGCGTTTACGTCTTTATTAACATGAGGAAGCCGAGGACAAGGACAAGAATTTAAAGAGAAAGTAAGGGCGGCCTTGAGTCTTGCTTTCGTGGTATTTTTAGACACCCTGGCCTTATTTGACATGCTCTGCCCATCTCTTGTCTCTCATTATTTCGAGAAGGTCTCCCTCCTTCGGCGTAGCATGGCCAGAGACGAGATAAATCGGACCAATCGGAGCTCTATGATGTACTTTCTCTTCTCGAAGCGTCCCTCGGCGTTGCACTCGTCTAGATCTGACATCAAAGAGCCAGAGGTCTGCCTTCGATCGAAAGAGCTGGTGTTCCCAGTCCTTCTCTCTCCCTCCCTCCCTCCTTTTCTGTCTGTTTTTTTTCTCTTCATCGTCTTCTTGTTTCTCGCTGCTAATTTGAAAGAGAGCCGGCACTGATAAAGCTCTCAAAGTGAAACTGAGACAAGAACAGGGAAAAATGGTTCTTTCTCTTCATGTCTCTCACTCCTTTTTCTCGCTCTCGTTCTTTTCCTCAAATCCATCCGCTCTCATTTTATTCCCCAGAAGACCCAGAGTCTCAAATCGACACCAAACGGCAGTTATGTGAATAGAAAAAGAAGAAGAAGAAGAAGAAGAGGAGAAGGCCAGCTCTTCTTATTGTGAACGAATGCCAAGTGGGCCATTAGAGACGTGACAAAAGCCTCTTGGCCTAAACCATTCGGTCCCCGAGTCCACGTGTGAAGTGGTTAAAGAGTCGCTTCTATCACTTCACCATTTAGCCAGCTTGCATCTCTTCAGCTTTTTTTATCATTCCTTTTTTTCCTCTCTCTTCAGCCATTTATCAGCCTCAGTCACTTCCCCATTTCCACCGCTCTCCATCACTTCAAATACGTTTTCATTTCACCACTCCGCAAGCTTTTATACATTTATTATTCTACCTTTTTTGATTATTATTCCTCCGCATATCAGCCTCCATCACATTACCTTTCAACCTACAACCATTGGCATATCATTTTCTTTCCATTCCCTTCCTTTAAAAGATCTTCTGGCTGATTTTATATTTTACTACATGACCTACTGCTCTGTCACTTTACCACTCAAGCCTTTATTATTATTATTATTATTATTATTATTATTATTATTATTATTATTATTATTATTATTATTATTATTATTATTATCTTGCCCTCTATCATGCAATCAGTGCTCCATCACTATTTATTAGCCTCCATCGCTTACATTATATCCATCAATATTTTTCAATCATTTTACCATTTCACCTCCCCGACACTATTACAGTATTACCTGTATTTTTCTTTCGCTCTCACTGTTGCTTGTTGCTGTAATGAGTCTCAACTTAAGTATGAAATACACTGTAAAGATAAAAGCACTGGAAAACCTGACTTTTACAGCCGTTTTGTTGTACTTTCGAAACTATTACCGCAAAGTCGTGGTCTTTTTCCTTCACTTCACTGCGGTAGCTCAGCGGATCAGGAATTGGACTCTGGAACAGAAGGTCATGAGTTCAAATCCCAGCACCACCATGCTGCCACTGTTGGGCCCTTGAGCAAGACCTATAACCCTCGACTGCTCAGTTGTATGTCACTCTGGATAAAGGCGTCTGCTGAATGCCATAAATGTAAACTAGGAGAGCCAAACCTGTTCCAGCATGACAATGCTACTGTGGACAAAGCCAGCTTCATAAAGATATGCTTGATATGGGTTGGAGTGAAAGATCTCCTGCTATAGAGTTCTGACCTCGACCCTACCAAACACCCCAAGCCTTCTCACCTCACCAACATCAGTACCTTTACTAACACCCTTGTGGCTGAATGAATCACCACAAAATCTAGTGAAACATCTTCAAAAAAGAGTGGGGATTATTAAATACATCAAATGGGGACTCAAAAAGCACGTGCCACCTACTGGACAGGGGTCTACTAACTTTTCTCCGTATAGCATATATGCAGATCATTGACATTTTGCAGAATTAGCACAAAATACATTACATGATGGTATACTTTCTATCCCTCTATCCCAACTCACATCGCTTTTACTGCTGTAGCATTTATAGCAGTTGGTAGACGACCTTATCCAGAGCGACTATCGCATTTCTACAACTGAGCAGCTATGGGCTTAAGGGCCTTCCTCAGGGGCCCAGGAGTGGCTTGGATTTGAACTCACAACCTTCCAAACCCAACCAATCCAAAGTCCAATGCCTTAACCACTAGGCATCCACCTCCCCATCAGCTGTCATTATTCCAATATTCCAACAACTTACTGCTCGGGCCATCTTTATTTCTCATTCCTTTAATTTTAATTTCCCACCATTTTATCTCCTCTGTCATTTGATCATTCCACCATTTTTTTTATCAGCCTCCATTATTGGTCGAATAATTTCCCAACTATAGTTTTATCACACACACCCATCAGTTCATCATTATTGTTTGGCTTCTTCGCAGTTTCCACCAAGTAATCCATGATTTCCTGGCTTTTACTAGCTGTATATGCCAACATTCAAACGTTTGAACGATCTCCTGTGACCACCATTTTATCACTCGCCCTTGTCACATTAGCATTTTACAGGGTCGGTTTTACAATTCCAACAATAAACCGTCACTTTCCGTCATTCCAATTGCACACTGTTAGCAGACACTGTGCAAATCACACCACTCTGGCATTTGATCAGTTAGACAATGAAATGCTACATGTTAGCATGTTCTTTACTACAGAAATTGTGTTTTCATTTTGTTGAACTGTTCTGACTGTATCTCAGGAACGTGGAGAACTTTAGGAAACTGGGTTAAATCCCTTCTCCGGGCTGAAATCGCAGAAGTCTATTTTGAGCTTGACGAAACCTTTAAGCATCGATTCTGGATCTGGTGCGAGGAACAGAAAGAGATTCAGAGAGAGATCCAGGAGCCGACTGTATTGATCCAGGAAAGGATCCCATGAGTGGGATGGAGACATGCTAAAGCTGTGTCCAGGTGGTCTGAATTATCCCGTATCATGCCGGAAGGGTCTCCGGAGACGTCTGTGACAAGGGGTTGGATTAGAGATAAGAGTAGATTGTGTGCCATCTACTTAAATAGTCTTCACAGGATCTATGTGAGTGTCTGATGGGTCTGAAACTAAAAGTGTGAGATAAAGAGCTTCATCTTTTACGCTCTTTTTATGTTTACATCTAGATTTTTTACTTTTATATAATCAGTTCAAATATTTAATCACGCATGAAAACAAAATATTCTTGTAAATGTTATAAATCATCAGTACACCAAATGTAACTTTTTTGTTTTCACACGGACGGTTTTAATTTTGCTAATTTTATATTTATTTATGTATATTATTAATAAAAAAATGGTTAAAAATCAAAGCGCTGCATTGATCGCATTAATAAAACTTGTGCCGTTAAAATGAATTTGCGTTAACGCGTTAATTTCGACAGCCCTAGATAGATGTATAGAGGGTTAGGGGCCTTGCTCAAGGGCCCCAAGAGTATCAGCTTAACAAAACAGGGACTTGAAACCCCGACATTCCAGTCAGTAACCACCATGATGGGACATGGTAATCTTATATAGGCATGATTGGACCTGCTGATTAGCATGCTAGCCATGCTAACCTTATGTGCAGAAATCCAACTATTGTATATGTGCTTAAAGAATCGATATATACTGTTTTTATTTTATTTTTTCATTATATTACATTGCTTATTACATTATATATTGCATATATTTACACTGGTAAGTGTTTTGTTGAAATTTAATTTCACCCTGGGTTCAGGTTAAGAGCACAGAGAGTTGATTAGATAAGCTTCTGTCTTCGTAAATTCCTTTAAAACAGTTCTAAAAATCCAATTTTGAGGTTGTTTTGCCGCCCTTCATTTACACACACACACACACACACACACACACACACACACACACACACACACACACACACCACTCATTGCAGTAATTAAATTCTGTATTAATGCACCAGGAGTAAGATTTAAGCCATTGTTCTGTTCATGAAAAAAACCCTAATCTTTTTCTATTATGTTGCTCAGCAACCATTAAGACGTGGTTTTTTGTTTTATTGCTGCGTCACCACTTAATAAACGCAATATGCCACACGAGCATGTGTGCAACAATAATCAGTTCTCTCGCGTGTGGTATGATTGTTTGGAAAAACAGCTAGCATGGAAATGGGAATGTTGGGGAAATTCTTTTTGGGTTTGTCCAACTTAATATTTATAATATAGTACCATCGTTTAAATCCAACCTTTTTCCATTTTGATACTTTTTCTTTTTTTTAGACAGTTCCTCGACCTCATATACATCACACTACTCTATAATCATTCCCAGTGTAATGCCCTGCAATATTTGGTTCTTTCTGGCCGCAAAATGTTAAAACGATAGCCACAAAATAACCGACAAGGTTCTGATCACAAATGTGGTTGACACGATTTTGTACAATAAATGGCCCACAAGGTTCAGTCTGACATGCCATTTTGCAGCAGCATCGCAAATCACATGACCTGTAAATGCTTGTTTTGTGCTCACTGTAATTAGAAGTGTATTTATATCCTGTTTCCATGTGCTTTCCTTGCATAGCTTTTGTCAAATGTGGTCTATTGTCATTTGCGGTATGTTGATATTTCTTGCCTTGTGTTTTCTTGTGTTCATAGCAAATCTTTAAGGATCTTTTAGAATTTTTTTTGCTTTTCTGTTTGTATCTTGCGTACACCTCTAACACAACCTCACCAAGCAGATACTAAGGATGAAGAATTTGCACAAAAAGCCACACCTTAATAAGAACAGAGTTTGTTTGTCCAGAAGAATTGATATCATATCGCTTGCTCCTGCCAGGATCCCAGTCCTGTTGTGGATTTTATAGAATGTAAATCTATCAGGTAAAGTTTCACTAAAACGCTTTTGCTTTTCTTTTTAATAATAAACATTGATTAAACATATGTTAAAGAAGACTGCTTTGTATATTTATGTGTGTGTGTGTGTGTGTGTGTGTGTGTGTGTGTGTGTGTGTGTGTGTGTGTGTGTGTGTACAATTTATTATTTATGAAAGAACGTCACATTATTCCAAAAAGCTAGGCTGAGAGTTGAGATGAACTGTGGAGATGTTTAGCAGCAAGAACAAGGACGTTTCTTTGGTTGTTGTATTGGAAGCCATTCTCTGGAGAGCACACACACACACACACACACACACACACACACACACACACACTTAAAGGTCAGCATTCTGTAAAACGTTACGTTTTTTCAATGTTTTAATGTTTTCCTCTGATACATTATGGGGAAAAATCTCCATTAATGCTCACTGGAGAAAAGTGCAGGCTAATTTCCTGACTAAACGTACATCCTCTTTATTAAATCTGCAGTGATTTGTAAATTATTTGGGAGGGAGTTGATGTAGGGAGCCGGTCTGGGAGCGTGCCAGTGTGTATGTGTGTGATATTCGTTGCATAATAAAGGACAGTGAATCCCAGGCCTTCATGCTGAGCGTTGCTCCTTTGGAGATACGCCTACAGAAAAGCTATAATCATTACATTTACAGTAATAATCATTAGAAATGAAAAGCGACTCGAGCGTCGGGGCCTAATGAGCCCTGATTTTCCACAGCCCCTCTCTGACCAATAACACACGTGCTGGAACTTATTAAGCTGCTTAACGTCCATCTAGCACAATTATGGGAATCGGAGGGCACAGGAGCAGCGAGGCAAAATTGGATTAGCTCGAGCCGGAGAGGACGAGAGAAACGTCTGCGAGTCCTGGACTAGATTCGACTGGATGACAGGAAGAGAAAGATGACAGGACGTCTTTGGGGTCCAGTAAATTGGACAGCCATATTGGAGAAGCTTTAAGAGCACTTTTGGCAGCTGCTCCAGAGAGAGCGAGAGACGGCTGCAGATCGGATCGAGACGAGTCCTGACGTGAGGAAGCATTCCAACCCGAAGCCGCAGGATCCTTTATCAAAGCCACTGTACCGGATTTATTACGATCTAACAAGCCATAATGAGCCATAATGAGTCTTAACAAGCAGATGATCAGGCTGTTTATAACAAAACTACAACCTCATAGATCTGAAATGAAAAAAAGAAAAGTGGAAAGTGTGGGTCCTTCTGTCAGAAAATCTGAGTTTGCAATGCACATAATTGAGCAAAAGTATTGGGACAGGTGACTTTTCCAGCCATATGTGGTTCTTCCTCAAATTGTTACCACAGAGTTCGAGACTTGATTACAATTATGAAGAATGTCTTTAGTAAGGCAGCATAAAATCTTCCCTTCACATGAACTGTGAGACCCAAATTTGTTCCAGCATGATGATGCTCGTGTGCACAAAGCCATTCTCTCCATAAATTGGATTGGAAGATCTTCTACTTTTGAGATATAAACCTTATTGAACACCTTTGGGATGAATGTGAACTGCACCCCCCTTTACCTGACTGTACCATCACCCTTGTAACTGAAGGAATTTTCACAACATCTTCCCAGTAGCGTGGAGGCCACTATTACTGCAAATTAAGGACTCAATGTGGAATGCAATGTTTAAAATGGACCTAGCAATCTTATGGTCAGGTGTCTCCAAACTTTTCTCCAGAGAAAGTGCATAGCCTTGTCTTTTCTGTGTCATGGAATTGTCATAATCTAACTAACTTGGATTTTCATGACTATAAGTTAAGATTTTCAGGAAGTTTTTTAGACGTCAGCCAAAAAAAAACGCCACTGTTACATGTCAACAAACATCTATTACTTGACATTACGTCATGTGACATTTGACACAAATTGACAGAAATAACCATCGTGACAGCGGATTTCTGTTAAAATGCGGTAATCATCTATAAATGTTGCATAGTGTCACGGAGGTCGCCCTGACGTAACAAGCGAGCACTAGAACGACTCTAAATGTGCAGCTCTTTCCGAATTAATTATCAAAACATAAATGTTTTAACACCTTTCATACAGCCAGCTCACATAAATCAACAAAAATAGATCTTATTCTCAGCAGCGATTTGTGTGCCAATGTTTGTTATGCCTTTTTTTTCTGATCCTAAGTTGTGTCTCGCACCCAAAGTGCATTTGGAAACAAAAATCTCAGTCTTTCCATCACACCTTTCCGATTCCAAATATAAAGTCGTTGTAATGAGACCAAGCATGGTGTAGGTTTGTGAAATGACTTCAGCTGGGGGACGTGTGTGTGTGTGTGTGTGTGTGTGTGTGTGTGTGTGTGTGTGTGTGTGTAATCAATATTCTTTCCATTGGATTTGAGACTTGAGAAGGTTCTGAGCTTAAATTCCCAAGCTGTCACTGCTGGGCCCTTAAGCAAGGCCCTTAAACCACAACAGTTATATTTACATTTATGGCATTTGACAGATGATTATTCAGATGGTTAGGGGCCTTGTTTAGGGGCCCACAAGTGGCAGCTTGGTATGGGCTGTGATTTGAACTTACGACCTTCAGATCGAATGCCTTATTCACTAAGCTACCACTTCCCCGGTTATATAAATGACGTAATTGTAAATGGACCAAATTGTCTTCCAAATGCTGTAATTGTAAGTGTAATCGAAATGTTCTGACATACTTCTGGTGATCTTCAGGCTCTAAAATTATTCGCTCTAAACCTTCTGTTATCAGAATAAAATGAACTATACAGAGCAGTGTGATGAAATCTGTAGATTTTTATGTGGCAGTGGAGGTTCAGAGGTTAAGGCTATGGGTTGCTAATCATGAGGTTGGGGGTTCAAGCCCCATCAGCTCCCCCCGATGGGCCACTTAAGCAAGGCACTTAACCCTATATGCTCCCGGGGCACATACCATGCCTGATCCCTCTGACCCGAGCTTCCTCACAAGCTAGGATTTGTGAAAATTACAATTTTCCTTTGGAATTAATGAAATACTGGAAAAAACATCAAGTAGTGAAGTGTATTGTTTCTTTTATCTCACAAAAATGTACTAAGAAGTAAATCTAAATGAAGTGATTATTAGTCTATTTTGTTTATAGACAACGTTTGTAATCATTTTCTGCAGCGTACAAGTTCCTGTGAAATGAGCTGTTATTGAAGAAACCAAATGGATAATATAAACCTACATATACAGCATTTGACTTAAAACGAATGGTTAAGGGCCTTGCTCAAGGGCCCGGCAGTGGCAGCATAGTGGTGCTGGGATTTATATGTGAAACCTTCTGATGCAAAGTCCCATGCCTTGACCACTAATCTACCAACTTTCCAAATCAAATCTCCAGGATACTACATTTACATTGATGGTGTTTGGAAGATTTAAATTGATCTCAGATGAGCATCAGTGGGGTTTGGGGAGTTGCTCAGGGGCCCAGGAGTGGCAGCTTGGTGTGGCTGGGATTTAAACTCACAATTTTTAGACTTCTACTGTCAGAGTTGCTGTAATCGAAATTTAGCACCTTTTGAAAAATCAAAACATCACAAACTGTTTAGAAGAAGCGTTTTTTTTTCAATGGCAACGACGTTTATAGATGTTACATTACAGCAGTTCTACTAGTTGTTAAGTTGGAGAAGGGTGGGTTGTAAAGGTTGTGTGTGTGTGTGTGTGTGTGTGTGTGTGTGTGTGTGTGTGTGTGTGTGTGTGTGTGTGTGTGTGTGTGTGTGTGTGTAAGAAAGAGAGAGAGAGAGAGGGGCCCTAACAGGCATATGAATGAGTCAGGACTTGCTCCCTTTTACTAATGAGGGTTTCATCAGCTGCAGCCAGACTCCCATCGGCACCTAAATCTTTCAGAAAGAGAGAGAGAGAGAGAGAGAGAGAGAGAGAGAGAGAGAGAGAGAGAGAGAGAGAAAGAGAGAGAGAGAGAGAGAGAGTGAAAATGCTAACAAACTTTTAGTGAGAAAACAGAGAACAGGAAATGAGCAGAAGATGGGAAACAAATGTGAGAGTCATCGTGCATGAAATTAAAAAAGATACCTCAAAATAGTTCTGCCAGCGATTGCTCTCTCTCTCTCTCTCTCTCTCTCTCTCTCTCTCTCTCTCTCTCTCTCTCTCGCTCTCTCTCTCTCTCTCTCTCTCTCTCTCTCTCTCTCTCTCACACACACACACACACACACACACACACACACACTCTCGTGGTGACCTTCCGTTTCCCTCTCACACATTCCCAGCATCATACATTCATTTATATGCACCAACACAACCCTTTACCCCCAACTCTCTCAGTTTCCCATGATGCCGCACTCTCAGGAAGAAGCGCTTTAGCTCCGGTACCTAACATTACCCTGCAGCATGTCTCTCCATCTTCCATCCTTCTTCTTCCCTGAGCAGGTTTGCTGTCTCCGATGGCCCGAGGGGACGTCTCGCCTGTTTTGTCGCTGCTGATGGTTGGTTGCGAATGTGAGCCTGCGCTAAAAATGCAAAGGGACAGAGGGGAAAGGGAACGGCAAGGATTCAATTCAATTTTTACCGCACTTTCACCCGCTGGAGATCGCACTCGTGCTAACGGCCATCTTTGTTCTTTCGATTTGTCCTCAAGAATCGATCCATTTTCCTAAACAATGTTTTCAGTGTCTTTGTCACTTGGTGGCTGGGACGAATGTGTAAACTTTAAACAACGTCCTCTCTCTCTCTCTCTCTCTCTCTCTCTCTCTCTCTCTCTCTCTCTCTCTCTCTCTCTCTCTCTCTTTTTCTCGCTACTTCTCATCCACTTTTTTCCTCAAAAGGCACATCCTCCTTTCTGTACATTTTAGTTTTAAATGAAGGATCCTGATCGTATCTCATGTCATTCGTGTTTTTTTTTTCTTTTTTTGAGAATACACAATATTTTTCTGTGTTCTTCTTTCACTCTTGTACCAGAGTTATGCGAGCATGAATTTAACACTGATTATGTAAAAAGTAACACATGACAGACTGTAAAGTTGTATGACAAGAAACCATGCCAGCATCTCTCTCTCTCTCTCTCTCTCTCTCTCTCTCTCTCAATCTCTCTCAACTCGAAATCTTTTCCAGAGTTGACAGAAAGTCTCTCCTAAAGACTTCCCTGTGCTCGAAAACTTTGCCAAGTACCATGACTGTTACAAAACACTGAATCAGGAGACTCCTTTTACCCAGGTAAAAATAAACCAACCATTCTTTCTCTTCCTCTTCTTCATCTTCTTCTTCTTCTTTTGGCTGCTCCCATTAGGGGTTGCCACAGCGGATCATCTCTCCCCATACCACCCTGTCCTCTCGGATGGGCTTTTGAGCAATGCCCTTAACCCTCAATTGTATAAAGGAGAGAAATGTAAGTCGCTCTGGATAAGGGTGTCTACCAAATGCCATCTATATAAATGTAAATCCATCATTGCATTCTGACCAAAATTTTACCATGAGACAGTGTGAGGTTTAATATCCTGCACGGATTTAAACCTATTTTCTGTCTCCACGTCAGCGTAAAACTAAATATCACAGTATACAAATATTTAGCTAACTATCTAATTGACTTCATCCATACAGCGTATAAAATCTGTTTGTAGAATTTTATTGGACTTGTACAAAGTCGGGGAATGTAAAAGAAAGAAAAGCAGGATAAAGCACTTTAATTGGAAGTGAATAAAGCTTTGAGACGAGGTGTGTGAGGTAATCAGGCTTTAAATGTGCAGGTATATTAGCTTTGAAAGCATTTATCTAAAATGTAATTAGCGTCTAATTATTTACCGTAAATCATATATCATTTTTTGAAAGCAAACACATCAACAAGTGCACATTCACAGTTACAGATTTGACTCAGCGAGAGTCCAGGTTTTCACCTCAAGCTCTTGGCTGTATAGTTCTGTTTTTAAACTGTTTCCAAAGGGCAGAATTGTACGTTATGCACAAGTTTAAAGAAAGATTAAGCAAGTCGGCCAGACGTCTCAGAAGAAGTTATGTCTTTTTAAGGAGTTTATTTCTAGCCGTTTGAATACCAATAGTTTTTCAGCCATATATATATTTTTATCCTAAACCTTCACCAGGAAAAATTGACATCGAAATCAGCAGCATGAGATTTTCCCTTTACTTGATCTACGAGGCCCAAACGTGTTCCAGCATGACAGTGGATGATAAAAGTATATAGACTCGAATGTGACTCTCAGCACACTGATCTATTAATAGAATGATATTAATGACTCAAATACTGATTGATTTCTATTACAATTATCATGAGCTCAATTACTTAAAAAAAAAAAAAAAATCATGCAAATTAGAAATGAGGTCACGTGTGTGGTGGTGAGTTCGAGTCTGGAGTTTCTTCATCATTTATTCCTCTCTAAATGTTCTGCTTGATGTTAAACTGATGCTGAACTGTATGTTGGTGATCAGTAGATGCACCAAGCGCCAATCAGAACACGTGTAAAACAGAGCGTGCGCTCGATCCTGATTGGTGACTCGCTGCGTGTTTGAGACGTTGTGTTTTGTAGTTAAGAAATAAAAGTAAGAGATTTGATTTAAAGATTAAGTAAAGTAAAAGTCTCCCTAAATTGAATGTAAAGCTACTTAAGAACAGACATTTACTTTGTTAATGTCCACCACTGCACTCATCCAAGTAAAATGCTTTATCCATGCACATACACCAGTAAGAAGAAGATATTTATAGCCATGATGTCCATCATGGAGCCTAAAGACCTGCCATGTGGTCATCACTGGTGGCTTGATTAACCTTAACTATCTCTTAATCATTTCCCCGAAGCCCACATATCAATGAATAACCCCAAAGTGCTTTCTGTGTGCCAATAAGAGATGCAGCTTTTGCTTATAACAATATCTTCACAACTTTAATTACCATGGATACACTTTCCGAAAAAAAAAAAGGAAACGTTTTAGCTCCCCAAGGTGCAAACAAAAGAATAGTGCAAGCATTGTAAAGGTAAAACTGGCTCTAAATATCTAATTATGTAACTTAAATTAGTTTTTTAAAAGTGCTTCACATCCTCTAGGTCCTCGAACGGAAGGTACAAAAGATGTAGCCTTGAGGTTTGCACCCTTGTGACAAGCATTTGTATTCTAAAAGCTATTTTTCCCCCTTTTTGGTCTTCACACTTCCATTAGGCTTTATTACACACAACTTTTTTTCAGGTGTACCTGGTGTTTCAGTGCCTCAGACCTGAACCTAATACGTTTTCTTTTTTAATCCCAAAGAAAGATGGATAAATTGTGCACAGTTAGTGAAAGTATTGCAGGGGATGTAGAAAGAGTAACTGTATTATACGGAAAGTGAGGAGTCTTGGCAAGTTTAATTATGCCTCTGTACACCGTCACAATGGGTTTAATTTTTAACTTGCGTTAAAAATAGATTCAGATTCCTGAATGCGATATTGTTTTTTGAATCAACCCTAATATTCGACATTTCCATCGCATCTCGATCGTTTCGTTTCAAATGCATTGTGCCACAAAGGCGGAATTAAGGAAAATCTCATCCCTGTCCGAATACTTTTGCGTGTTCGATGCTGATTGAATTGAGTGCTAAAGAACAGTTCTGGATGGGAATTTGCATTCTGATTATAAGAGAAAAAGAAAAAACAGGAATGAAAAGCTTTTTCTCAGGCTCTGAAGATGCTTTCGGTGTCACTCGCGTGAACGTGTAGCGAATATCGAGTTTAAAACTACTTTTAAACACATCATACTAGGACTAAATCTCGAGGAACCTTTAATATAATTCAGAACTCCTGAGACGGTGGCAGTTTTTTGGGAAATTTGATTAACATTTCAATTTGCCTTCAAATGCGTAAAATTGGCTTGTGTGAAATTTAATACCTGCCCTTCGGCTTTATCAGTTTGCCCACGCACTGTTGCGGTTTCGGAGTGAATGTGGGAAATCCTGGAGTGAATCCGAGTTAAATTATCAACACCACCATCCAAAAAGTCCAGAATGTGTGTATTTTATAGTCAGTGAGCATTTAGTCTCAATCTTTTCTGTGATTTTTTTGTAAATCCTTCACACACTTATCCCCAATGACCAATCACTGATCATCATTGTTTTCCCCACCTCTTCACTTCTTCATGTGTTATTTGTTTTATGTCATATACATATGATCAACTTCCTGATCATGCAGCATTCGGGAGAAAAAGAAATGTAAATACTTACATGTATAGCTTCTTTTTAGTAAGAAATGCATTTTAGAATTACACAATCTAGTATTTTCTATTTTTAAAAACTCGAAAATCTTCCATCTTCATAAAAGCTCGGATGGTTATTAGTTTAAATCCCAGCATTACCAATTTGCCACTGCTGGGCTCTTGAATAGATCTTTTTGATTTAGACTAAAAACTTTTGAAAAATACGCTGTATTAATCATTTAACTCTGTTGTACTATAAATGGGATAATTTCTAGGTTGTAATTGTACTATAAGTTTCAGTGAAATAGGAAACCTTGGAAATAAAAACTCATTAGTCGGCAGATTAAGAGAAATATTTTCTATTTAATTTTATTCTAAACATTATGAAGTCATAAATGAGAGGAACCATTGGCACCTTTAGCAGCAATGACAATTTATTCTATGACAATTCGGTATAACATTTTGGCCCAAGGGCCTCAATCCAGTTAGATTTTTCATGGGAAAGAATTGGGCACCTCTGTTATAGAAGCAAGTCCATGTCCACACTAATAGGTTTTTGTTTGAAAGCACATATTTTTCTCTCTGTTTTGGTTTTTAGTCCACACTGAGATGGCGCTGTCATTCAACACGAGACACAGATTTTTGAAAAGTGGGTAAAAAACTTAATTTTCGCATCGCGGTGTGGACTGTGCGTGAAAATGCAGGCTTTTTCCATGACGTTTCAATGAGCCCGAAAGCAAATAAAGGTCAGGTGGAAATGACGCGGATGCATGCGCAGTTCAGGGGCGGAAGCATGTTCAGACGTTTCAGTGTGGATGAGCAACCTTTGGAAAATGACTGAAAACAGACGTGTGGACACGGAGCATTTTTTAAACAAACACTTTAATGAGTTTATCCAGATTCATGCAGACGTAGCCGTTGATTTCATCTAGCACCCTTTTGAGGGTGAATTTCTGAAAAGATTTGCCAATAATGTCCCGAGCCAACAAAAAAAGAATGATGTGCAGTGTGAAACCAAATCGAACCAAACAGAAAAGGAACCCAAAGTATCATCTCTTATTTAGACTGAGCAAATGAGCAAGGTGTGAAAATACCATAACGCAAATCCGTGCAAATCCAGTCTGAGAGTGTTTTTCTTTTTCCACAAGCACATTGTTACTAAAATGTGCATGTTTGAGTCTCCAAAGAACTGCATGAATGCTGCTCATCCCACTCAGTATTCAAGGCATTGGGAGACATTCGGTTTGTTCAAAGAGCTGAGGAAATCTCTATGGACTCAAGACTCTGACACTTCTGAGTAAGTCCTGTGTAAATGAACGGGGTAAAAAAGGAATGCAAACAGGAGGAGCGTCAGGGAGACGGATGAAAAGAGAGGCGAGAAGAGAAAATGAAGAACGCTGAAATGATGAAGGCTGGTGAAAGTAAAAAGAGCCTCCTCTCTTGGCTGTTTCTCAAAGACAGCAGAGACAGAGTAGCGGTCATGATGGGGTCTCGTGGGAGCGAAAGGGATGAGAGGAGAGGACAAATGGAGAGGAGAGGAGCCATCGATTGGTGTCTAAGATGAGCTACATGCTGCTCTGCAGGAACTTGATGGATCTGTCATATGTTTTAAATCTGATGCGGTGGCAAGGACGGAGGGCAGAGGACCAAACGATTACACACTGTAGCCTCATGCTACAGTCACTCATACCCACACATACACACACAGATACACACACACACATACAAGGCGATGGCAGCTCTATGGAGTGAAGTATAACCTTAAATTAAAAGGTCAGGAAGCCATTTTGCTCCATTGGGTAAAGTGTATTACTCACATAATCCTAAAAGGTGACAAGAGGAATAGGAACAAGAATTGCCGAGGTCACGTTCAGATAAAAGAATGAAGGAGACCTTGGACTTGTGATGGTAGCACTGGAAAGAATCATAAAATACATAAACATGCTTGATACGACTTTACATGCTGGAAACTCCGCATAAGCTAACATTAATAATAACATGTACTGTTATTTAACAAAAAAAAAAATGCATAACCATTGATGTGTCTGAGGTTTCTTCAGCATCACAAGACATTTATGGAAGGATTCTCCAGTGTCATTGCTTTGTAACAGTCAGAGGTAAATCTGTAGGCCCTACTGTACCTCTTGATGGTGTTCTCTTCAATTGGCGATCATTCTGTGCATCTGAGGATAGTTCTACCTCAACAGCCTATAGATCAACTCAAGAATGTTGATGATGGGTTTGGACTGTAATTGATATCAACAGCCTGCTACAATGGCTCAGGATCACAGTTTGCATGAACATATTTGCATTTCAGCACCTATCACTGAACAGCGCACCTCAACAATGAAATACACTTTATTGTCTGAGTAATGAGGAAATTTCTGTTGGACTCAAGGTGTTCACACAACCAAGACCATTGGATCAACCAACAAATTAAAACAATTATCATTAACACTTCTTTATGAAATCTCAGGAAGTTTTTTCCTGCCAAATGATCAATAGCTCACTCATTACAGATACATTTACAATTATACGGAATAAATTATAGGCAACTTTCCAGGCAAGTTCCAACTTTATTATATTAGTTAAGCTGCTTTGAGACATTGTCCATTGTTAAAAGTGTTCTACAAAAATAAATTAATTGATTTAAGTTTATCACACCATCCTATTGATTTTTTGCCCTTAACAGCACACCTGCAAGTGGTTAGAGATCATTACTTTATTTCCTATAAATACATTTGGAGAAGATAACATTAAAATGCTACAACAAAGGGAAATAATAATAACAATAATAATAAATAGAAATAAACAAACCTGGAAAGTGTTACTACTGGGACAGTGGTGGCTCTGGGTTATAGATCAGAAGGTTGGAGGTTCAAGCCCCAGGAAAACTCAGAAACAACAGTACCACTGTCTTAACTCTCTCTGCTCCAGGGCAGATGCATTATAATTGACCCTTCATTCTGACCCCAGCTTCCTAACAATCGAGAATGTGCAAAAAAAATAATTTCACTGACAAACAAAAAGGCAACTGCATTCTCTGATTTAATCTTAGAAATGGTCAAAATTTCGAATTTCGAATAGGACTTCTGGTATTTCCAGCCATACGTGGATCTTCCACAAATTGTTACCACAAACTTGGAGGCACACAATTGTATAGGACGTCTTTGGATGCAGCAAAAGGACATTTTTCCTTCACTTGAACTAGGAGATCCAAATCTGTTCCAGCATAATAATGCCCCTGTGCACAAAGCCAGCTCCATAAAGATATGCTTTCCAGAGGTTGGAGTGGAAGCTCTCCTGCAATAAAGCTCTGACCCTCATCCTCTTTTAGATGAATGTGAATGTTGACTGCACTCCAGCTCTCCTCACCTCACCTACACCAGTATTTAATATTACGAACACCCTAGTGGCTGAACGAATTTCACACAAATCTCCACCAGCACTCTCCAACAGCTAGTAGAACATCTGACACTGTTTTGTCTAACATGATTGTTCTGATGTTTATCTGTTTGCTTGTTAGACTGTGATTAAAAAAATAATTCTGAGGTGCTTGAAAAGGGAAAGGAGTGTGTCCATCACTGGTCTGAGAGTGTGTGGGATCAAAGCTGTATCGATCAACATGCTGATACACACATGCACACCAGGCTTAACAAATGAGGCTCATTCCTTGATGAATCTTTTTTACAATAGCACTGGGTGATTACCATTGTGTGTGTGTGTGTGTGTGTGTGTGTGTGTGTGTGTGTGTGTGTGTGTGTGTGTGTGTGTGTGTGTGTGTTTGAGTGAGCACTCTGGATTCTTTAGATTCTATATTTCTCATCTGCGTCTCGATTGCCTGATACGATCTTCAGTCGGCAGTTAATAAGCTTTGATGTGCCGATAGATGAGACGTGGCGTCTGAGACTCAGCTCTCGCTCGCGGTTGGATATTAACAACAGGAAGCGACCTTCGTTTGCCTACTGATCTTTGTCAGAATGGATAGAGGCGCTGATGTAACGATTTTAATCAGTGCATTCATTACGGTGTCCTTGGCAACATTCGGGTTTACAGTGGGATCAGAAAACAGGCCGAATCAGATCAATAACACTCTCACGCACAGCCGCGTATGAGTAAATGACCTATTCATGAAAAGGAACAAACTCATAATGAGTTAAACGAGGAAACTGCAGAGGCCGTCTGAGTGTTCCAGACATCTTGTACCTGTCAAATCTAACCAAGATAGAGAGAAGATGTGTGCTTCACTCCGGGATGTGTTGAGGAGCTGGATTTTAAAATAAGTGGGATAGAAATAGCCGGGAGGTGAAAATACACCACGGAGACAACGCAGGAGGTTTACACAAGTGAAGTTCACTGAACTTAGCTGTTTAGAGCTTTTTTTTATTTATTTATTTTTTGCTAGCATGCTGCATGTTCTGACTTTTCATAGATATTCCTAAGATTCATCGCTATGAGGGAAAACAAATGTTAGTGCAAAGAGAGGAATGTCGACTAGAGTAGCTTCATCCGCTTATGTTAAAACCACTTAGTCGTTTCAAACCTTTTGAGAGTCAGGATTATATGCGGTTTGGAAAAATCAACATAAATATCATGAATATCGTTAGCGCTGAATATCTGAAGGTAAAAGAACAAGGCAGAACAGGATTTGTGGTCAAATAAATACTTTGATTAATGGCTAATGGGAATATTTGACTATCCTGATTAAAGAGTTCTACAGTCAGATTCATTTTCAATGCTCAGAAGTGGTTCCTGATTAAAAACAGATTGCAATTTTTATTAAATAAAGACTGATATCTTACTTTTTTAGTAAAGTTATCTCAGTTATACAGCAGAGCCAGTAAGGGTTAAGAGCCTTGCTCAAGGACGCAGATGTGACAGCTTGGTGGGGCTGGAATTTGAACCCATGAACTTCTGATCAGAAGATTAAAATCATGACCTTTCAATCAGAAGGCCAACATCATATCCATTTTCCACAAACCAGCAACATAAACTGGTTCATGTATCACTTATCTCATAGCACCTATAAACAAAAGTTCCCTCACTTTCCTGTGATCCTGGGTAATGGATAATAATAATAATAATAATAATAATAATAATAATAATAATAATGATAATAATAATAATAATAATAATAATAATAATAATAATAATAATAATTATTATTATTATTATTATTATTATTATTATATTTTTATGTGTTAAATATATTTCTTAGTAACTGGGAGAAGTATTATATTTTATATACAATTAATATAAAAATTAGATTTAGGAACCGAATCAACACCATTGAGATGTGAACATTACACAATCCCAAACTACATTCCTTGTTAAAATTCATATGAAAGTTTCAGGTCCAGCCACGTTTGAAGCCGCAGAGGGAGGCAAGGAAGCATGAGGAATAATTAGGTGAGAACAGATCAGAAGAAGCTTTTGCAGCTTAGTGAAGAGATTTTTTTTCCTCCCGAACAGTGGATGCATTTGAAGCCGGTTGGGGTTGAGATCTGTCCATTCTGGTGTTTTCAGCTCTTTGGACAGACGATGCTTTAATGACACCAGCTAGCACTCTCAAAGACCACTTGTGTGTTCAAGGATGGTATTTTGATCACAGCATTCACTAATCTCAGTCTGAAGAATATCCCACTTGGAGTGCACCATGCTCTAAAGAGATGAAATGGAAAAGAGTTTGTCTCTTGGTGCAGTCAAACACTAATTGAATCCAAAAACATACAATGTAAATTAATCAGAAAATGCCAATCTATTTATGTTAAAATAAAACATCATAATTATCCATGACCCAATGAGCGTTTTCACACTTCTTCTACCCACAAGCAGTGTCCAGCTAAGATCTCTACTCATGCTAACTACCTAACTAGCCATAACTTAGTAAACTATTTAACTTTATAGCATTTACACCAACAATAAAAGTTTGTGTAGACCTTAAGATTATAATTCCCATTCCACATTTAGGACCCAGTTAGTTTTATAATACGCTCCACTCTTCTGGGAAGATGTCCCACTAGATTTTGTGGTAATTTGTGGAAATTCATTCAGAGAGCAAGAGCATCAGTAATGTCAGTTCTAATGTCAGTTAGATTGAAGCAATTTCTAAAATTAGTTCAATTCTTGTTTTCATGTTTCACAGTTATTTCTATGTTTGGTTGATTAAAATATCTGCCTTGTTGATCAACACAATGCTAAAACAAGGATTTGCCGTAAACTGCCAGACTTCTTTGTTTATTTCCAGTGGTGTGAAAGTGGTGGCTCAGTGGTTAAGACATTGGAGGTCTGATAAGAAGGTTTTGAGTTCAAATCCATGCAACACCAAGCTGCCACTGTTGGGCCCTTTAGCAAGGCCCCTTATACACTGCTCAGGTGTATAAATAAGAAAAATGCAAGAGGATAAGGGCGTCTGCTGTAAATGTGAATTGTTACCTTGTTTTGAGTAACTTAAGCCTTTAAATAATGTATATTGTGCAAATGTAATTGTAATAGATAATGAAAAAATAAAAATAAATAAATATGGGTATATGCTTCAGATTTATGTTGCATAAAAAAGTGACAAAATAGTTTGTATGTTTTTCCTTGAAAAAATAAATAAATAAATAAATCGAATCCTTCATTTAAAAATTAGAGCTTAATTCATCAAGGGTGCCATTAATTTTGGATCTTAACAAACACTAAAGATACCCCCCCCCCCCCTCCCCACCCAGATAGCAGATTTTAAATATCCAGTATAGGTTTATTGTCCTTTTTGTTTAAAGGTCATTAAGGTCATTGATTTCTTGATTTTTTTGCGGAAGGTCAGTTAAGAACATGCAGCAAGACGAGGTGAACATGTCCACTTTATTTAAACTAGAGACGCGTTTATACACGAGTCGATTTGCTTAAACGTTAAAGGAAAAAAGGTTCGGAAATATAAAAAAGCAGGAAATGAAAATGTGAATCTATGATCAAAATGCAGACAATCACAGTAAAACAACACGTATGACGTTTCTTTGTGCACGATTTGCTATATGCGTTTTCTCATGTTTATAATGTCCTATTTTTCCACAGACTCTAAAACATCTCGGCTTGCTAACTGCTCTATCACGACGCTAACTGTCACACTAATTGGAATCATTCATATTCCAGGTAAATAAGCTGCTTTGTAACTAGCGATCGTAACAAAACAAAAAACCGTAATCAGCAGCTAATAATGTCTTAATGAATCAGCATGTCAACACGTCATTGCCATAAATATAATATATGTAACCGTACACTTCATTAAACCTCGCGCACTTAGCCATTCGCTGTTTAGCCGTGTTTTCGTGAACCGCCACGAGGAGTTTGCCAAGTGCTGCCGCTTCCCAAAATAAATCAGCGCACCCTCTCGACCCTATGCTTCATGTAGGGGTTGTAAAAAAGGTATTTATTACCCAGTTATCCGGCAAATCCCTTTGCACCTTCGGCTCGCAGCAAAGGAAGGACAGCGGAGTCATTGATTTACCTTTCTATAAACATCGTAGTGCCAGCTCATCCGCGAGTTAAACACATCTGGTGCAATAAAGGTAAAACATGCACACCAAGGAATTCGGATCCAAGGACATGGACCGGTTTTTACAACGAGCTGCAGTGGGAAAACAGTGTATTTCAGCATAGAATCTTTTTATGTTAAGATTCGAACTGATACTGTTTTATACTGAACAACTTGAAAAATACGCTGAGAATTCTAGAAATTTCTGAACATCGAAATCTGGTATTCTTATTCTGTTTTACTCCATACAATCTGCATTAGACCTACACCAAGAGCTTAGAGATACACTATATGTGGACAAATAATTTGTGGACAACATAGAAGTGGTAGGTGCTTTTTGAGCATCCCATTCCACATTAAATCCATATTTGCTGTTTTTTATATATATATATATATATAACAGGAGATCTTCCGCTCAAACCCATATAAAGCAGTTCTTCATGAAAGCATATCTTCAACAGATTTGGGTCTTGAAGTTCAAGTGAATGAAAAATCTCATGCTAGTGCCTTCAAATGTAAGGGAGGTGGAAACTAAGTAGTTAAGGCTCTGGATTACTGATTAGAAAATCAGGGGTTCCACCCCTGGTATAGCCAAGGTGCCACTTTTGAGGCCCCCAGAGCAAGGCCCTTAATCTTTAGTGATGCCGGGGCACTGTATTATGTTTGACCTTGCGCTCTGACCACAGCTTCCTAACATCCTTAGAACATTTGAAGTAGGAATTTCCCTGTACTGTAAAGTACATGTAACACGTACGAAGCATCTTCTTTCTAAAGACGCCCAAAACAATTGTGTGTCTTCAACGTTGTGGTAAACTTTAGGAAAAGAACCACATTTGGCTAAAAAAGTCTGGTGTCCTTATACATTTTCCACCATTCAGTGTAGTCAAAGATTTGTTCCTGGAGTTTTTCTTTACTTTCTATTTCATCTGGAAGCCCTGCAGCTGTGAAATATGCACATATTCTGGTTCTCGGGCATTTTTTCTCGTTATTATGTCTCAATTTCGAGTTCTCATCTCATATTTCTATCAGTCAAATTCCCATTCATATCATATAATATTTATTCATATCCCTCTCTATAGATAATCAATAACCTGGCTTTAGTGAAATTCATGCAGAAATATTATAACTCTTGTGTTTATTAATTCACTGAATGCATTCAGTTTTAGTGCAACAAATTCAAACAAATTCAAATCGAAATGGCTGCTATGACCTTCATGGAACAAACTCCAAATGTTGGCATGATGTCAAATAACATCGCATATTAAACCATAATGAGGACACAGCGCCGCATCCAGCTTTATTTTCCTTCTTTCACTTTAATAACTTATGCTTCTGTAATTTTAGTTTGCAGACAGTTTTCTTGCCATCAAAATGGATCTACGTAGGTGTTAAATGCTGTTTATGATGTTCATGGACAAGAGCTCAAAGCACCAAGGTTGGAGAGGTGTCATAACATATGTTCCTTGTTATATGCAGAAAACGTTTTCTAAATGCAAACCTTTGTGAACCTTTAACACTCACTTAAACAACTGCAAAGTGTGAAACAAGTCGGCATGTTTAAGTCTGAGATGTGTTTAAGTACGAGACTTGATCTCTCATCAAATAGACTGAGATGCATCGTTCGGATAAATAAAGAAGAAGAAAGAGAAAGGGTGAAGAACTTGTAAAGGAGTTTAGGTTGTTCTAAAATATGAGCTTCTTCTAAGTTTCCAACTGTGGTTATGGAGAAACTGTCCAAATTGATTTTTCTCTGCTCTGGAACTCTCCAAAAGTGCTGCAAATGATCTTATTTGTTGAATCGGGTATGTTAGAATGTGGTTGAAAACATCGGGGTTCTTCAGGACCACACTTAGAATCTGGACAAATTTTCCATGTCTTTACAGAATCTTGGAAATCTGTTATAGTGTTGAAGTAAAACGTTGTCCTCTTAATAAGTTAAAAGAGCCAGTTGAGGTGGATTGTGCTTGGTCAAGGTGCATTATGTAACCCAGAACCCACTGTAGACTCCCAGTTGTCTAGGGAACATCTGGGGATTACTATGGGAGTCAGTGTCCAGAGTTAGAGAAGTTCGGGTTCTCAATTCTAATAGACGAATATTTCAGCGGTCTTTAAATGTTTATAGGATTTATAAGAATAGAGACTTTGGTCCAAAAATGAGTCACAACAAGGTTAATTGTCTTTTGTATAAATGCTTTGTTGAGTTCTTAAACAAGATACACTGTACTCTGTAGATCTTGCAGCGAATGAATTAATAGATAGAATTTCCTTGAACCCAGGATGAAGCTACATCATTGTTAATATGGATATTTTATGAAGATCGTGTTCTGCTAAATATTAATGAACGTTCTGTACTTTTTCTTTAATCAATAGCACTGAAATTGCAGCATTTACTATGAAATGTATTATACATTGTTCATTTTAGTTATTAATAATATGAAGATTGTGGATGGAAAGCAGGCCGATAAGTCCAAGCTTAGATTGGACAGATTAGTAGGGAAATAGAAGAAAAAATGCCAAATCTGCTCTTTTTATTTCACCAAGTGGTTCATTTGATAAACTCACTAACAGAACATATGATAGATAGATAGATAGATAGATAGATAGATAGATAGATAGATAGATAGATAGATAGATAGATAGATAGATAGATAGATAGATGGATAGATGGATGGATGGATGGATGGATGGATGGATGGATGGATGGATGGATGTTGGTTCCATATTCATTTAGCATTCCGGAATTAGTATCCAACCTTCCCTGCTCCAGAACAACCCCAAACCATTAGCTTCCATCTCCATGTTTGACTGTGGAGGTGAAGCAGTCTGATCACATCTTCTCTCCTGTTCTCCGTCTTACACAAGTTCTTCTGGTAGAGAAAAAATTGTCACATTTTGACTCATTGTCAACAGAACTTTCCTCCAATCATTCACTGTCCAATTCTTGTATATATTTTTGCTTCCACTTGCTGTATATTCACTTTTTTTATTTACTTGCTGTATATAAACATAAAAAGATCCATGTGTCTCAAACACTATAAACCCTTCAACGAAACACACATATTATTCCTTTCTTTACTCAGATATAAAACAAAAAACTCCACTAAAAAATAATGTTTAATCGCTAAGTGCTGTTAAAATGATTTGTGATAATGCATTATTAACACGTTAATTTTGACAGACCTAATATATATACAGATATATATATATATATATAATGTCCTTACAAATGAGCCATATAAACATTCACATTAGCCAGATGTTCATACTGTCCATCTAATTTAAAAAAAGAGAAGCTAATGCGAATCAGCAGTGGTTATGTGAAATGTTTAAGGCTATTTACTGATAATTGATTAAATCTCACCACGTGAATGACAAATTCAGCTCTTCCTGCGTCTTTCTTGCAGTGATAAACTGATATAACCAACATTTATTCTAGCAGGAAAACACAAATGGAATGCAGGAACAAAATATTCCATATTACCACTACAGAACCAAAAAGCTGTAATATTAAGAACATTCATTAACAATATGTCCTGCTGACATGTTCCTAATTAGCGCACCAGCTGTACACGATATTGTTTTGATGTAATTTAGACATGCTCAGAGTAGCTGTCGATTTTCCTCGCTATTTATACCGTGGTACAGCTGTGGAATTTGTAAGTTCTGATTGGTCAGTATGGTGTTCCTGTTTTAGAACAGCAGGTCTGACGGTAGTGCAGCTGCAAGCTAGTGCACAGTGCTAGGCAGAACGCTAGTCGGTTTAGTTTGATAATGTTGAAGTTGGAGGCAGAGGAATGCAGATGGTTATTTAAGTGTTATGGACAAAAACAACAGAAAGCAAACACTGAGGACATCTATAAGATCTATAAGAACAAGAGATATGCAATCATTCAAAAACATGAAACGAAATGACAAATGCTAGACGTGGTGCTACGTATCAGAACTGAAATGCTAGTTATTATATAGTAAGAAGGAAAGCAGATGCGAGTGCAGTTACTATCACTCTTAACTGTGCAAAAGTTAGACATGAACACAAACCACAAATGGACGAAGAAACCGTAACGTCTCAGAAGACAGAGCTACTGTAATGTAGGAACTGTATGAAATTCAGGTAAGTTGATGGAGCTCTTCTACTAGTCTATAATATGCTGGAAAGGAAGCATTGAAGCTGTAGATGCCAAAAACACTCAACAAGCTGCAGAAGAAGTTTGACTCCCTTTCAGACATCTCACTGGACAGTTTGAAAATGTTGTTGGAAAAGGGGACACTCAGCAATATCAAAGCCATTCCAGACATTCCATGACCTACTTATGATTCAGTGGAGCTCTTTTAGCTTGGCTTTAGAAAGAAGAGATACAGAAAGTCGCTCGTACCAACAGCTTCCAGACTGTAAAACACTTTGAGCCAGTCTTAGGATTAGCTCATTGAGCCATATCTGAACTTGACCAGAATCCACTATTCACAACCATACACACTGCCAGTGTTCATGCCATTCACTCTTCTGCTGTTACACAGCTTACAATGTTCACTCTTATCATGTTCACAAAAAAAAAAAAAAAACACTACAGAACTACCACATCACCTTCACCCTGTGTCTGTATACACACTAACTGTTTCTTTTAGTATATCTATATATTTCTTTCATTTTTATATCTATGCATCCATACATACATTTTAGACTAGTATTGTAACACACCAACAGATGGCAGCACAAGACTGCATGCACAGTCACAGGGAACACCAACCTTCAAAAGTGTGCCAAAAGACATCGTTTTCTGTAAATTGTGAGTTTCTCACTGGAAACAACATGATCTCACTTCCACACCCACCCTACTCAACAGATTTGGCTTGCCATCTTTCCGAAGATGAAGGTCGAGCTCAAAGGTCGCCGTATTGACACTATGGCTGAGATCCAGCACGATTCGCAGAAGGTGCTTGACACACTTCAAAAAAAAAATTAAGGAAATATTCCAGAAGTGCTAGGAACGCTGAGAGAGCTGTACTGCTGTGCGAGGGAACTATATTGAAGGTGAAGTGTGTAAAGGTAGATAAATAAAGTACTTTTATGTAAACAGAGTCTCAAATCTTCATGATAGCACCTATATATATATATATTATATATTAATTTAGGCATAAAGATCTAGACTGTGAACAGTAACAGCAACAGTGTAAAGAAAACCACAAGACAAACTGAGGTGCAAGATTTGACTTAAAGTGGAACTGTAGCTCAGTGGGTAAGTTGTTGAACTTAACAGAAGGTTGTAAGTTCAAATCCCATCTCTACCAAACTGTTCCTTCTGGCCACTTGAGCAAGGCCCTTATCTGCTTAGTTTAATAAATTAATGAATTGTAAGCTGCTCTGGATATATGACTGTCAAATGCTGTAAATGTAGCCCAGGACCTTTCAATCGGTAGTCCACCATGAGTTTAAATCCCAGCACCACCAATCTGTCACTGCTGGGTCCTTGAGCAAGGCCCTTTACCTTCACCTGCTCAGCTGTAGACGCTCTGGATAAGGGCACCTGCTAAATGTTTTTAATGTTAAGTTAAACTTAAGACATGCTAATTAAGATTAATAGTGATCAATAACATGTATCTGAGTCATGTGATGTTAATGTAGTTTAAGTAATGTACTGTAGTTTAGGACCATCATCCTGACTCATTAGACTTGAGCGTGCACGTGATCTTGCGATCTAATGGCTAATGCAGTCAGGACTTATTTAGATATCGCTACAGAATATTCTACCTTTATTCTGGTCTCCAACACGTCGAACTACAGCGCAATTTACATCTCTGGAAACTTGTTTGGGACCAAATTGGAAAAATGTTAGCACAACATCTTTTTTTTTGGTCCTCCATTTTCCATCCATATTTGGGAGAAACGTATGATTTAAGCATCAGTGTTGTAAGACAGCAGGCCCATAAATCATTTGCAGATGATTTATTAAATCTCGCCATGTGATTGACAAATTCAGCTCTTCCTGCGTCTTTCCTGCAGTGATTAATTGATATAACCTACATTTCCGCTAACAACGGAGCACAAAAGTTACTACAGGAGCAAAATATTCCATAATATAGCTACAAAACCACAAAAGATGCAATATTAAGAAAATTCATTAACAATATATTGGCCTGACATTTTCCTGATTAGCGAACCAGCTGTACAAGACATTGTTTCGATGTAATTTGGGTGTGTTCAAAGTATCTGAGGATTTCCGAACTGCATTTATAACCACTGTACAGCTGTGGAATTTTTAGGGTCTGACTGGTCAGAATGGGATTCTGTTTCTAGAACAGTGGATCTGATGCTAGTGCAGCTTCATGCTGGTGTACTGTAGTCTCCTGCTGTTTTACAGTCTATGCACCTTGGTCTTTTAGTAACATTTCCTTCTTTTGTATACTGTGTACAGTATGTGGAAGAGTGACAATAAAGCTTGAGTTGAGTTGATTCGACTTGATTTGTCTCCACTCTTCTGGGAAGATGTTCCACAAGATATAAGGTATTGATGTACAGTACGTGAGGAAAGGAGGCCTGGGGTACAGTCAGCATTGACATTCATTATGTAGGGTTGAGGTCAGAGTTCTGTATCAGGAGAACTTTCACCTGCAAGATCTTCTAATCCAACCCATCTAAAATCAAAAAAGAAATTCAAACATTTACCCACAATCAATAGCTGTTTCACTCAGTGGTTACGGCTCTGGGTTGCTGATCGGAGGGTCACAGTTTCCCAGTGTCGCCAATCCGACACTCTTGGGGTCCTCCAGCAAGTCTTTTAAAATAATCCCAAAAGTCTTTAATAGTGTTGGGATCAAAGATCTATAGCAGGTCTTCCATTTCTAAGATCTAAGATCCCCAAAAAACTCCAAGTTGTCAGACTCTTCTGGGAAGATGTACCACTAGATTGTGCCTGTGGAGCTTTGTTTGAGATTCATTCAGCTATGAGAGTGTTAGCAAAGTCAGGTACTGATGTAGGTGAGAAGGCCTGGGGTGCAGTCAGCGTTCACATTCATTCATGTTTAACAGGGTTGAGCTCGAAAGCAGGAGATCTTCCACTCCACCTATGTAAAGCAGATCTTCAAGGAGCTGGTTTTGTGCACAGGGGCATTGTCATGCTGGAACAGGTTTGGGTCTCCTAGTTTAAGTTAAGGGAAAATTTCATGTTACTGCTTCCAAAGAGTATTGTGCTAACAGTTTGGAGAAGAACCACATATGGCTGAAAAGCTCAGGTGTCCTTATACTTTTCTATCAAGTGTAGCTTTCAGAATATAATAGTTATTTAACGTCCATTTTAAAACTTCTTAACTAACTAATCAGATTCCATTTAAACATTCAGTGTAAATCCTGAACAGACATCTTCTCCTGGCTGAAGGCAGGGCGAGGCGGTGTGTGTTGTAGTCGAGAGCCCAAGGACAGGCGGCGCTCACCCACTGGCCAGTGATTAAATCCCATATTTTTCATTTATTCTCCCTCATAACCCCAGAGAGAGGTTATTGAAAATCCAACAAGAAGATATACAACCATATCCAAAGCCTTATCGAAGAGATCGGTGAGCGTGTAAGAGTGTGTGAGGGTGTAAGACCTGCAGAGTGCTACACACCTGGCATTGCTCGTCACACACACACACAGCTGGGTGTACTTATAGATGAGATGACTGTTGTTTCAGTGAAAAAACGAATTGAAATCAAACAAATGTGACACTTTTGACTCTTCATCGTTTTTTTCCTGCAGAAATCAATGGCTGCTGCACGCATGTAAGTGTCATTAAAAATAGAGTCGAGGTGGGAGACGAAACCATTAAAGAAATAAAAAACACTTCAGAATAAATAAAAATGTGCCTTTTGGTGAAGATCAAGCTGAGCGCAGTTTTTTTATGTAGAAATGTGGCAACGATATGGTGGGCTGAGTTACTGTTACAACCCTGAAGCTGATTATTTTAGCAATGAAGTGTTTTATTTTGCATCTAAAAAGATACAACAGGGCAATGCTTCCAATTTATTGAAATGTGAATTTGTAGTTACGCTCAGTATTGTAAAACATCTCTGGAACAAGTTTCTTCACTGTTATTTTCTGTAAAAAAATAATAAT
The DNA here is from genome assembly GCF_946808225.1 of Silurus aristotelis. Taxonomy (NCBI): domain Eukaryota; kingdom Metazoa; phylum Chordata; class Actinopteri; order Siluriformes; family Siluridae; genus Silurus; species Silurus aristotelis. The sequence continues at coordinate 2,335,666 of NC_139587.1, read as the reverse complement.
TATAATAAAATAAAAAATCGTAATAGAGAAATTTTTGCAATAAAAAAAAAAATAAAAATTTTTCTATAACAAAAAAAAGATAAAAAATACTGGTAAAATTGTTAATTTTTTAAAATTATTTTAAGAAAATAAAATGATTTTTAACTGTTATTTTTATATTAAAAAAAAATCTGGTTATTATTAGATTTTTTTTATATATAATTTTTTATAATTTCTAGAAACCAAATCAACATGACCCGACCTCAAGTTCAAGTTCCTTCCCCTTTTCACTTCCTTCATGGAGATTAACAGCAGGTTCAGTACAATGGGCTGGACATGCTTTCTGCATCAGAGCAATTAAAACACGTTTAATTATCCGCAAGCTGCCTTCTCACACCATAGTGTCGGCCCAGATGAAAGGGAAGAATGAGCACCAGAACCACGCCATCGCTCGTCCGTATCTCAGGTGTCCTGCGATTAAACACCGCCGATCTGGCCAAGTGGGCGAGTGTTTGATCAGTGAACAGCAGGGTTTGCAAATGAGTTTCAATAGTACGGTGATTAGAGTTATTCTCAGCTGCTTTGGAGCATTTTTTTGGAATCATCCTTAATATTTGCAAACCAGTAAAAACAATGTGTACAAACAGCACAACACATCGGATTTTTTGCAAAAGCCTGAACTTTTCTCAAAATCTTTAGTTCATCTCTCAAAAGTAATTATTTGTGTCAGTGAACATCTCATTCCCATGAGAATGAAAAGTCCTTTTGTCATTGTTCACAAACAAAAACATCAAAATGTTTAGTCGTGTTGTCAGTATGAAGCTGCACAGTTTCAGTGTTTCTTGATATAAACTATGGTTTTGGATCACAGCGACTGAAAATGCACAAAATTTGACTTCTTTCTGTTTGGCATCAATGAATTTCAGCAGCACAGATCTATTATTTGATTTTATATTTGATTTATATTTATTGTAAAATACCGAACAGGATTCAGACTTTTACTGTACTGTACAAGTGTTCGTTCATTTCTTAGTTGTTCATCTGTTTTAGAATGTATAATTCTGTGTTCTGTCTGTATTCACACTCCAACTGAAGCTTCACCAGATTCACCTTTGACCTGTTTTAGAGAACTGGTTGATGATTGGTTGATCTGATGTCGTTCACTCGCCTTCATTAGCGACATTCAAGATTCATCAATTCAACACATTTACTGATGCTGAGATGTTTTTGATTTTAGAATATATTTTGATCAACATGAACATAAAACCTGATAATGTAGGAAACAACAGACACTTGAACACAATCCATTAAATGATGTACAAAAGCATTCGCAATTTGATCAAAGTAACAAGAAATGTTCTTATGATGAGCACAAATGACTCCATGATGTGGAGGTTGAACAAGTAGTTTTGAGAATTTCACTTTTGATCTGAGAAACGCTCCAAAGCGACTGAGAAAAACTGTAAAAAAAAAAAAAAAAAAAGGCATATTGGATTCAGTGAGGTTTTTTTTTTTATTCAGTGAGGGTGTCATGTTAAGTAGAAAGGTAAAGAGACGACCTGCTGTAGGAGGTTTTGTGTCTGTCTTTCGGTTTCATGGATGTCAGTATAATATTCTAAAAATTATAAAATACTTTTTAAAACTGAAAACATTCAGAGACAATTTTATTGAAAAAAAGTTGTTTGAACTTGTACTAATATTACAATTATACCATATTAGTGATTATTGCTCCTATAGTAAAGATAATAAAATGGATGGATGGATATGCAGACATATACACATAAAGATAGATAGATAGATAGATAGATAGATAGATAGATAGATAGATAGATAGATAGATAGATAGACAGACAGACAGACAGACAGACAGACAGACAGACAGACAGACAGACAGACAGACAGACAGACAGACAGACAGACCGACTGACCACTGGACATTAACCCAGAGCCTTAACCACTGAGCTTCTACTTCCCAGTGAATCAGCTGTTGCTTGATTGTAAGTAAATGTTTGTACTTATTGTTTTATTTATTTGCTTGTATGTGGGTTAAGGTGGAAGATCTTGGAAGTGAAAGATCTCCTGCTATAAAAGATCTTCTGCTATTGACACCACCTTTGGGATGAATGTGCACCACAGACCTCCTCACCTTCTCACCTCAATCAGTACCTGACTTTACTAACACCCTTGTGGCTGAATAAATCTCCACAAATCTCCACTAGTGGAACATCTTCCCAGAGAAGTGTAGGTTATGGTAGGTGTACTCAAACTTTTTTATCCATATACTGTATTAGTGATTGGGATTTGGTGGAGGGTCTGGAGTACTCTGAAGGCCAGTGTCAGAGTGGCTGATGTGTAAGTCAGTGAGGAGCTTCAGGAAGCTCACCCTGATCTCCGGTTTCAAAAGGAATCAAATCACAATTTTAACAATAAAAGAGACAAAAATAGTCGAAATGGAGGAATGGTGGATAGATAGAGTGATAGAGTGATAGAGAGACAACACAATAGAACAGAGGATGACATTCAGACTCGTCTCCCCGATGAGACACTCCCCGGAGTTCACACTTTAGCCACAAAGAGGAGAGAGTGCAAAAGAACAAAAAGGACACAGAGGCAACATCGACCCTTCAGTGTGCCGCTATCATCCCTCGTTCCCAGGAGCTTCTCTCACAGGTGTGTGTGTGTGTGTGTGTGTGTGTGTGTGTGTGTGTGTGTGTGTGTGTGTGTGCGTGCGTGCGTGTGTGTGTGTGTGTTTGTGTGTGTGACTCAGTGAGGGCCTTGGTTTGATAAAAAGGTACATAAAAGTGGGTGTTGATCTACACAGTGACTCAATGTGGATGGCACACACACACACACACACACACACACACACACACACACAGCTGCTGTAGATATCTAGGTGAGTGGTTCTCTTCCAGGTGGGCTGTCATCTCTGTGTGTGTGTGTGTGTGTGTGTGTGTGTGTGTGTGTGTGTGTGTGTGTGTGTGTGTGTGTGTGTGTGTGTGTATGTGTTTCTGTTTGTGTGTGTGTGAGTGGGAGTGTGTGTATTTACACGTGCATGTCTCTGTGTAACCTGTTCATGACTGGCAAAGCCAAAGTCACTGACTTTCTCGCTGCCATATGGCACACCGTCTTTACCTCTTTTTTCCCTCTGCGAGACTGTAATTGTAAACTTCAAAGCAGTTTTTTCTTCCGGGGAGGCAGATGATCAGATGATTTATTTCGGCCGGCTTTTTCCAGCATGGCACAGAGAAGTGTTTCATTCGGGTTGGGAAATACAAAACCTTTTAGGCAAGCTGAGCTGACGCTCTTCCATCTGGAGCTGTTAGAATGTGTGTGTGTGTGTGTGTGTGTGTGTGTGTGTGTGTGTGTGTGTGTGTGTGTGTGTGTGTGTGTACTGGATTTCACACTGTGGGCCAATGGGACCATGGAGACGATGAGGGGAAGCATCAACAACACAATCTCAGTGTAAATGATTGAACAATGGATAGACAGATACTTAGACTGATAGATAGATAGATAGATAGATAGATAGATAGATAGATAGATAGATAGATAGATAGATAGATAGATAGATAGATAGATAGATAGATAGATAGATAGTCGGGGGGGGGGGGGGTTATCTAATGCAACACCTTTATTTTCTCGTTCATTCATTTCTTATAGAATCCAAAGCTCCAAAGTTTTTATTGGTCTTACTTATAATTAATTAATTAATTTATTCATTTTTCTTTCTTTCTTTCTTTCTTTCTTTCTTTCTTTCTTTCTTTCTTTCTTTCTTTCTTTCTTTCTTTCTTTCTTTCTTTCTTAGTTTGCTACTTAAATATATATATTTTTTTAAGTTCTTAACCATAACATTTCTTCCTCGTGATGACACTGAGCTGTTTTCCCTACTTCAACGATTTCCGTTTAAAACACACACTTTTTCGCTCTCGTTCTTCAAAGCCTTCATTCTCAAAAGACAAAACAAGATGGAGCGAACGGAACGACGCCGGCCCACGAAAGCCCTGGAAAGATTAAACCTCTCGATTTCTATCTCACCACTTTTCTTTCCGTCGCTCTCCGGGTCTCTGCCCCACCCTGTTCACACTTGCCTGCCATCTCTCAATCTTTATTTAAACAGTCGACCCATAAGTCAAGTTCCACGCCACATCTGCAGTCGCCGCGAGGGAGACATTAAGAGCAGCGCTGTCACTCCTTCCACCCTTATATCAGAGAGATAAACAGAGAGAGAGGGAATGTGAAGTATCAGACGACGAGACTTACGAGCAGTCCAGGCCTGTCAGAGTGTGCAGTTATGAGGACTTGGATGTGAAATTTATTGCTCGTCTGCAGGGAGAACACACACACACGCACACACACACACACACACACACACACGCACACACACACACACACACACACACACACACACACACACTCAGTCCTCAACTCCTCCCAGATTTATTACCATCACTCTGTCTGGAATACACCAACCCCTTCAATTCACACACGCACACGCGCATGATCTAACCACACCAAACCGGACCACCACCTGACCATCATTGGCCTTCAATCCTTCATGAAACCAGGAAGTATTGGGACACCTGACTTTTCCAAACAAATGTAGTTCTTACCACAAAGCTGAAGGTACACAAGGTACACTCTGGATGTAGTAGCACAAAACTTTCCCTTTACTTAAACTAAGATGCCCAAACTTGTTCCATCACCATGTACACAAAACCACCTCCATGAAGATATGCCTTCTATGGGTTGGAGTAGAAGAATTCCTGCTATAGAGATGAATGTGATTCCCCAGGAACCCTTCTCACCCCCATCAGTACCTGACTTTACTAACACCCGTGAGCAAAGATTTCCGAAAAATCTACTGGAACATCTTCCCTGAAGAGTGGAGGATATTATAGCAGCTAATGGAGACTAAATGTGGAATATGATGTTCAGAAAGGATCAAATACTGGTCTTATGATCAGGTGTCCACAAACTAGTTCTTGAAGTGTATTATTAACAGCAAAGCAGATAAAAAAAAAATAATAAAAAAATCAAGAAGTAGAACATCTTCTTCAGCTCAACTAAATAAGAGCACGTCTTAGAGGTACAGAGCGCACGTGCAGCAGGAAAACACACGTCTGCTTACCACCAAAACAAAACAGTGTTGCAGAGAAAATAAGGAGAAAAATAAACTACAAACAAAAAAATTACCCAATAAAAACTACAGGTATATAATATTCCTTTTTTTCTTGTACTTTTTTAATTAATAATAATAACAATAATAATAACAATAATAATAAAAGTTAAAATAAATAAATAAATAAATATTATTACATAATTATTATAATTTTTATAATTATTATAAAAATAATGAGCTGAGAATAGTAAAACTGTAAGTACAAATGATTGTGTGTGTGTGTGTGTGTGTGTGTGTGTGTGTGTGTGTGTGTGTGTATGTGTGTGTGTGTGTGTGTGTGTGTGTGCGTCGTGCCCAAAGGTGTGAACCTTGTACCTCTGAAACACCTCGACTCGTGGAAATGCTTCGTTAAAGGCGAATTTAAATGAAATGACTCATGCCCAGTGTTAAGCTCCGCCCCCTCACCATCCACTTCATCACTCAGAACTTTACATAACAATCAGCGTAGGAACCTGCGTGAGTGTGTAGCATCTGTCCTGGGTGTGTGACGTATGAAGTGCGCCGCTCTCTCTCCGTGTGATGGATGAGAGGATGAGAGGATGAGGCGAGCACCGTGGGCGTTGGAAACATAAAACTCCTGAGTGATGGAGGAGTGTTCAGTCACTCGTTCTCTTCTCCTCCTCCTTCTCCTCTATGCTGATGTGCTTATGACTTCCTCCACACCTTAAATCTATCACGGACAGGCACACGCAATCTGTCAAGCGCATCACAGGAGGGGGATACTTCCACACGCTGACATTTATAAAAAGAGATAGATGCGGGAGGAAGGATGAGGCTTTTACAGTCGCCTCAGAAGCAAGAGAGGAAGAAAAATAAGAGAAAAAAAGGGAAATATTTTAGAAGAGATATTTAGATGTGCCTTTTGGTTTGTGTTACATACTAATACTTCCTGCTGTGCTTTTACAGATCATAGTTTCTCTAAAAATGTACTAAACGGTTGAAGGCACCCAACTGTAATAGATACTAGAAGAACTAGAAGAACTAGAAGACCCAAACATGTTCCAGATCTTGAGTAGTCTGCTATAGAGCTCTGACCTCCACCCTATTGTGATGAATGTGAACGTTGACTGCAGCACACAGGCCTCCTCACTTCACCTAAATCAACTTAAGAAGTATAAATCTCCACAAAATCTAGTGGAACATCTTCCCAGAAGAATGGAGGTTTTTATAATAGCAAATGTGGAATGAGACTCCAACCAAAATTATGGCCAGGTGTTTGAAAGCTTTTGTCCATATGCTTAAGTACAAATGTAGATGAATTGATAGAATAGATTGATATTAGAAGCTAAGAGTAAATTCTTGTCAGCTACTACAAGCAATGATGCCACTGTAGCTATTTGGCTGAAGTTATCACACAAGATAAGCAGTGCCCTGACTAATATTAGCATCCTGGCTAAATATGAGCAAAGGAGGAAAAAAAAAATGATATACTATCTTTATATTTTTGCCAATTTTGAGACAATACATTAAAAGTGTTAATGGTGCTATTAACACTGTAGCTGCAAGACCTGCATGAGATTCAGAACAAACCTCATCAGTGGCCTACAGCAAGTTTACTCAACAATTTGTGCCTTAGTTCCCGCAGACCTAATGAAAAAAATGTAGAAAAGCATTACAGACATTTTAATGATTTCCATTACAAATACCA
>NC_139587.1:2268857-2323857 GCF_946808225.1 Silurus aristotelis | reverse complement strand
CAGATATGGTTTCACTTAAAACCGTGAAAGTTCTCCACAAGGGTCAAATAATAAACCTAAGCTTCTAGATGTTGCTGGTACATGTAATAAAAACCCATGAAGGTTCTACATACTTTATAACCCCACAAAACTTAGTCTAAACCAAAAAAATTAAGGTTCCAGATTCATTTTGTACAAGTGATGGAAATCCCTGAAGTTCTACCTACTTTCAAACCCCACAACATTGTGTTTCAGTATCAGAGAATGGTTCACTTAGAACCTTTAAGCATCTCGGTTCTGGCCAAAGAATCAGATTGAGGTTCTAGATTTACATAATGAATGCTGTAGGAGTTAAGGTTCTACATGGAACCCTCTGAGATATGGAAACACTTTATTGTGGGGTTCTTCAGTACTTAGAACCCTTACAGGCTTTCATGCATGAGGCTTGTGTATGTTATAGAAACTGCTAAATGTGGAACCCTCATGGATTACGATTTGTGTGTGTTTATGATGAATGTGTGTGTTCTTGGGGTTTATATGTGGTGTATTTCCAACTCACATCAAGTACATTAATACCAGGATTCTGGAATAATCGCCCACGAATTCCAAGTTAAAATGTTTAAATTAAACATTAAATGAAATGAAATTTAATTTATTATCATTAACAATTAACATACAGTTATATGTTATTTGGTTTTTTTGTTTGTTTGTTTGTTTGTTTGATATTCATTTACTAGCATCTAAATACAGGCCATACTTTTGTCCATTTAGTATTACTTTTAGTGGTTTCACCAAGTCGAAATGTCACTTCATGCGGCTGATCTGTATTATTTCAAATTACACACACACACACACACACACACACACACACACACACACACACACACACACACACACACGCACACACACGCACACGCACACACACACACACACATACACACAAACACTTGCTTATCCATCTCACACATCAGTACCCACAGCGCTGCAGCTTGAACCGGATGTTTCTCGGTGCGACGGCGGGGTGTATGTGTGTGTGTGTGTGTGTGTGTGTGTTTAGTATTGGTTGTGCTGAGTGTTTTGTGTACGTCGAGGCTTTTTCAGCCCCGGTGCTCCGGCTTTGTAGGCACTTTTCTGGGGGCCATTTATCTTGTCTCGAAAGACGTATGCCAGCATGGAAATATCCGCCATTTTACCACACTTTCATAAAACATATTCTTTGGTAATGGTCTTCTGTCGAGCCTTTATGTATTATTGAACAGCTCTCATTTTCATTCAAACAACCTGTAAGTCCTTCATGAGGTGTGAGAGAGAGAGAGAGAGAGAGAGAGAGAGAGAGAGAGAGAGAGAGAGAGAAGAGAAAAGATAGAGGGATAGAGGGAGGGATGGGGGGATACTTAATAACACGTTCTCAGAAAATTAGTCACCTTGTCCTTTGCAGGCAATTTTCTAGTGCCGTATTCATCAAAACAAGACTTTTTTTAGCTTCTGTTTACATCAGGTCTCACACACACACACACACACAGACACAGACACACACACACACAAACACACACACACACACACACACACACACACACACACAGACACACACACACACACACAGAATGACAACCGCAATTAGAAACTATATATACTATATTTTCAAAAGTATTGGGCCACCTTTCCTGCTATATGTGGTTCTTTTTTTTAAACTGTTACCACAAATCTGGAGACAATCAATTGCACCTCCAGATGTGTCTTTAGATGGCGCTATAATAACATTTTTCCTTTACTTGAACTTGAAACCCAAACCTGTTCCAGCATGGCGATGCCCCTGTGCACAAAGTGAGCTCCTTCAAGATCTGGTTTACATGCTTTAGAGAGGAAGATCTGCTGCTATAGAGCTCTGATCTCATCCCTTCTGAACACCTTTGGGATGAATGTGAACACTGACTGCACCCCAGGTCTCCTCACCTACATCAGTACCTGCCTTTTATAACACCATTGTGACTGATGAACACAAATATCCATAAGCACACTCCAGAAATCTGGTGGAACATCTTCCCAGAAGAGTGGAGGGAATTATAAAGAGCCATTTATGACTAAATGTGATATGCAATGCAAAAAAATCCCATACCAACATGCAAACCTGTGACCAAATACTTTTGGCAATTCTACACCCATAGTAAAAAAAAAAAAAAAAATTTTTAAGAGTTTTTAATGGTCATTTGAAATGAAGGCCAGATTTATTTGACCTTTATTTGTCTTTTGAGGATACACTTGTGTGCATAAAACCATGCGAGAACATACTTAGAAAAGTGTGCACACCTGCTGTCAAGCTTTAATTAAGAGTGGGAAAACCAGTATACGAATGGGACGTTTATTAGCCTTGGAAAAAAGAAACAGAAGCTAGGAAGCAGCATGTACTGGAAAACGGGTATATTCCGAAAGACAGGTAGTCCAGGGATGAGCGCCAGAATGAACCGTAGATCGGACAGTGAGTGAGTATAAAGGGAGAGAGAAGATTGGAAACAGGTGAAGGTGATTAGTATAAAGGCGAGGCACTGCGAGTGTGCTGAGTGCCGAGGAGAGGCGTGGCCTGTGGTTCCCTGACACATGCTAACTTACACACATTTGTGCCCACATTCACATACAGCAAATACATGCATGGGTGCATACACACACATTTACACATACACACACACACACACACACACACACACACACACACACACACACACACACACACACATCAATAAAGACCGACATTACCATATTAATATCTCTGTTTTGAACAGACAGCTTGCTCCACTCTTTAGCTCTCTGGTGACTGGCCGCATGCTGTGAGTGTGTGTCATGCTGCGAGTGTGTGTCATGCTGCGAGTGTGTCATCGCATTAGCTAAGTAAGACCTCGTCCCTTTCATTACTGTATGTTCGTTGACACACACCTGTCTATTATTGTCTGCAGATGGATATCAATATGAGACAGTGTGGGTTTTACAGTGTGGGTTTATTAGTGTGGGTTTTTCAGTGTGGGTTCAATAGTGTGTGCTCGTAATTACTCAGGACGTGGTATTGAGCTCGTCTGTAATTGAATCTAAGGATGTCGTGCACAGAGCATTAATTTATGAGCAGTGAGAAGGATGGCGCTTGTTTAATGCGAGCTTTTCTCATCCCTCACGCTGCTCGGATGGCAGACGGCCCATGATTGATCTGCTTCATGTCACCTGAGCTTGTTAATTGATTTGAATTGTGTTATTATTCATTATATGCTTTTCTTTTTTTTTTTTTTTCTTTTTTACTCAAATGCAACAGGCATCTTTATAGACTGCAAGAGCGCTGCAAGTGTAATAGAAAAAAAAAAAAAAAAACAGACCAAAATAACCCTAAACCCTGTATCAGTAACTTGAAAAAACTCGGTTATTATTATTATTATTATTATTATTATTATTATTATTATTATTATTATTATTATTATTATTATTATTATTAGCAGTTGAAGTAATAGCTAATGCTATTTAATGCTGGGTTTGTATATGTTTATTTTTTCTATTTATTATTATTATTATTATTATTATTATTATTATTATTATTATTATTATTATTATTGTTGTTATTATTGTTATTATTATTTTAAAATAGTATGGCCCTTCATGAGGTCATAAAAGGTGGAATTGCATGGGATGTATTCCCTGTATCACCGTGCTTTATTTGGTTATGGAAGTTGTCTGAAATAAGGTAAGGAGAACCTTGTTCAGCATCCCAAAGAAGCAATTCTACACTATAGTTCCACCAGAAAAAAAGTTTATATATCTGGAATAACCTGTGAAAGTAATGGAGAAGTGAAGAAAAGAGGCAGAAGGGATTTGAGATAAAAAAGTATCTGCAAATGTGAAGATTGTGGTGAGACCTGCAATGTTCTACAGTTTAGAGACAGTGGCGTTGACAGAAAGACAGGAGACGGCGCTGGAGGTGGCAGAGTCGGAAATGCTGAGATTTCCATCAGAGTAAAGAGGATGGACAGGATTAGAAATGAGTTTATTAGAGGGACAGCGCATGTAGGACGTTTTGCAGACAAGGTGAGGGGAGGTGAGATTGAGATGGTTTGGTCATGTGCAGAGGAGGGACATGAGGTATATCAGTAGGAAAATGCTTGGGATGGAACCGGCAGGAGGTGGTGAGGGAAGACATGCAGGTGGTTGGATTGCAAGAGGCAGATGAAGAGGACAGAGTGATATGGAGAGCAGCCAAAAGAATAAGAATAATGATGATGACAATGATTATTAATAATTAGTGATAATTTTTATATTATTATAACATAATTATATATAATATATTATCAGTGTTTGAACTGTTACAATAATACTTACTATTATATGTTATTATTAAGAGTTATTTATAACAATTGCTGCAATAATAATTATTATTATTGATTGTCATTTAATGTATCTGTACTATCTTAGTATCTCGCCTAAATCCTTGATCTTGACCTTAAATCTTACGATTCACCCCAAAAACCCATGACCCCAAACCCTAATTTCCTGTTCTCATCCACTCTTTGAAATCCAGGCTCGAAATTCTTCACTCCGAAACCTGCACAACATTCCAATACGTTTCAGTGAATCATTTCTGTTGATTCTAATTTGCTTGATTTTCATGCGGCGTATTCGGATCCCACTCGTGCACTATATAATTTTCGGCACCGTATTTTCCATTACAGCGACTGCTCCGTTTCGCGTATATTCACACTAACGTGCGGAAAAAAACGCACGTTAGTGCGTTAGTCAGACGAGCCGTCATTTCACGTGACAGTGCACTACTTACATCCGCGATTCCGAAGAGTGACAAATCAAAATGGAGACGACTTTATTTTAGGCAAATTAGTTATGACTCAACGAAGCGACAAATTCAAATGATTGGCTTCAGTAAATTCAGCCAAACGTATGGTGGAGGTCGTCTGATATCCCACAGCTTTCGAATCCCTCTGCTGTTACTTCGAGAACATTGGCTCCAGTGGACTTTATGTTAAATCCAATTTGGGTTCATCATTCATTCATCATTCATCTTCTCCCGCTTATCCGTAATTCGGGTCGCGGGGGCAGCAGTCTAAGCAGATTCCCCAGACACTTCTCCGTGTCCAGGGATCGGGCTGTCAAGGCCCCCACCTTCGACTGCTGCCCAATCCTCTCAGCACCGGTCCCTTACGGTCCCTCCTGCAGGTGGTGAGCCCACGGGAAGGCGGCCCTACGTCGCTCCGACGTTACGGTCCTTGGTTTATTTTCTCGTAAGGGTCCCCTGGATCATAGAGGGTTAAGGGCCTTGCACAAGGGCCCAAGAGTGGCAGCTTGGCGATACCGGGGCTTGAACCCCCGACCTTCCGATCGGTAACCCAGCGCCTTAACCTGCTGGAGCCACCACTCCCCTCCAATTGGGGTTCGATTAAGGAAATAAATAAATTAATAAACAAAAATTATTTCCTGAATTTTGATTCATCCCATATGAAATTTTGATTATACATAATCATTCTCCAAGAAATACAAATCGACATACAGCATAGATACAAAGGTTTGTGAACACTTGAGATACGATGCGGCAAAAAAAGTTTTTTGTTACACGCCAACAGATGGCAGCACAAGGCTGCAAGCACAGTCACAGGGAGCACCGACGTTCATAAGTCAGTGTGCCAAATGACATCGTAAGATATGCTTTTCGACATCCCATTTCACATTTAGTCTCCATTTACTCTTTTCATAAGCTCCACTCATCTGGGAAGATGCTTCGCTAGATTTTGTGGAGATTCATTTACCCACAAGGGTGTTAGTAAAGTGGTAGTAGGAGAGGTGAAGAGATCTGGAGTGCAGTCAGCGTTCCCATTCATCCCAAAGGTGTTCAATGGGTTGTATTGCTCTATAGCTGGAGATCTTCCACTCTAACCCATGGGAAGCATATCTACATAGAGCTGGAGGTGGAAGCTTAGTGGTTAAGGCATTGGACTTTAGATCAGAAGGTTGTAAGTTCAAATCTCAGCCCCATGTGCAGCTCCTGGGTCCCTGAGCAGAGCCCTTTACACCATGGCCTATACAATTGCGTGACAATACTTTTGTCGCTGTAGTCTAGCTCAGAGGATTCTGGCCTGACTGGTGTGTGCTCACAGGATTGCTACAGTAACTCAAAAAACCCCTCTTTACACCCACGGTGAGCAGAAAAGCATGAGGTGAATCTCTTGCAACAGCCGAAGGCCAAATTGTGTTCTTCTTCCTCTCATCCTAGAATACTGACTGTATATAATCCGAGATCTCGGTTATAACTCGAATGACATTGCGAAGAACAGTGGAGACTTTACAATCGAGTTATTCTTTGGACACTCTGTGATTATGGACACTTTAAAACCTTCTCTCTGTCTGCGTTCCAGTCGTGTGGCTCTGACCCTAAACTGGTTTCTGTGGTAAATAAGTTTGGACTCTATCTCTATCTCTCTCTCTCTCTCTCTCTCTCTCTCTCTCTCTCTCTCTCTCTCTCTCTCTCTCTCTCTCCATTTGATAATGCTCTCTGGAGCATCTGCGCAGCGCTGCAGTTTATTATCGCGCCGTCAATACTAACAAGATCTCGGCATTCTGTTGCGTCCACCTCTACATTATTGAGCGTGGGAAGGGACTTATTTATTTATTTATTTATTTATTTATTTATTTATTTATTTATTTATTTATTTATTTATTTTCTCCAATTACTGTAGGTCTGAATTGCCGTGAGTCGAGCGAGTGTGTTGTCTTTATATACCGTATGCACTGTAGCACGTGTGTGTGTGTGTGTGTGTGTGTGTGTGTGTGTGTGTGTGTGTGTGTGTGTGTGTGTGGTTTATAGATTTAATGTATAGTATAATAAGACTGAAGGTGACCCTGATCTTGCTAACACAACAAATTCAGTTCAGGAGATTTATAATACACTTACCGTGATGTTGTAGTGCTCTACATGTGTATGTGTGTGTGTGTGTGTGTGTGTGTGTGTGTGTGTGTGTCCTAATTCAAGATTTTGGTGAGTAGCATTTTTTATAGTTCTACTACCATAATTACTGTACACACAAAACACAAAACTATATAAGAAAATCAATATTCTTTCAGGATTGGTTGAGGAATAAAATCTTCACCCATCACAGTGTTTTAATGCTGAGGTGTGTTAACCTTTAATTACCTTTAAACCCAGGGTTACACGTGGGCTTTTTAGACCTCGCATGCACAAACACAAATACACACACGTTTTCTTTATAGCTACAGGTTTCTCATTGATATGAATCTTAATATGGCAGTGGAGAAAACCGTTAGCATGCTGTAGCATATAATGCGGCGTTTTTTCTCATTACTCTGGCGGAATATACCTAATGCCTGGAGCATTTGGTTATATTTCATGTCAGGATAATATAATTCGACACACTAAAAGTCTGGTGGATCCTCAATAGTGATTTTTTATTGACACGGTGCGAGGGAAGTGGTAAAACGATGCCGTCCCTGACGTTCTGGTCGGGTTTGTGGATTGTGGTGTATGATGTAGAGTAGGTAGGAATTCGTGATAAGTGGAAAGCAGATATATTTAAACAGGATTCAAATGAATCAAAGGTGGAATAACAGTAATAACTAAACAGTATAAAAAACATAATAGCATCAATGATATATGGTTGAGCGATCTTCTCTTAGAGTCTTGGAAAAAAAAAACTATGGACCAAAGTATTGGGATACTTGACTTTTCCAGCTATATGTGGTTCCTCCCCAATTTGTTCCCTTAAAATTGTATCGGACGCCTTCGGATGCCGTAGCATGAGATTTTTCCTTTCAACTGAAATAAGCTAATTACAGAAAGCTAATGTTGTTGTCAAGTCAAGAAACTGTTATCATTCCAACCATACAGTATATATCTCTCACAGTACACAGTGAAATTAGACAACTCTTCTCATAGAGATATAAAGATATGGTGATACTAGCAAAAACAACATTATACTAGCAAAAAACAGCGTTATACAACATGAAATGGATAATAAGTACAATAAAACAAAACCATTAGTTAAACATGCAATATTGAGGAAATGCTACCCCGTGTTGATTATACTTGTATATCTGAACATTCCCAGGTGTTTTCTTCCTCACATATATACAGTATATAATGAGCTGTGCTGTACAGGATGTGGGTTATGTCAACCACCTACGAATAAACATTTGGAATTGTCATCAGATATTTTAGAGGAGGTTCAAACTGAAAATAGCTATGCCTCTGGTGCTGGGAAAATCTCCAGGGATAAGCTTTAGGATACAAAATCCCCGGGCGAATCTGAACAAGAGAAGTATTACTGCATTGCTGAGAATCGTGCAGTTCATTTGTTTGTCTCTTCTCCATTATGCTTCGCTTTTTAAGCTTCCAGCCGCGGGTGCTGGATGTAATTGAGTCCCTCTACCAGTAGGTGAGTGTCTCTGACCCCGCCTCAGTGCGTCTGCATGGATTATTATTGTGGGAACGCCAAACCATGCTCTAGGAGATGTCGGGCACAATGGTGTCTCTAGCCTACGTCCCTCAGGGTTTCGGGGCTCGGTTTGTGAGGCGACATCAGATTAGATTTTTGTGCAGCCTGAACTTTTTTTTTTCTTCATGCACCGTCAATATTGTTCCCTACAATTTACAATACAGATCCGCATTTCCATGAAACGTTCAGCATCCGTGAGGAATATAACAGGAAATAATATACATTCACACATGATGATGCATGTAATATTTGCAGAGTGTTTGCTCGGGTGTTTACTCCTCAGGCTGTGATCATATGAGATTACATTTTCATATAGTGTGCGTTGACTTATAGATGGGCAGAACATTAGATTCCCAGGGAAAAAGACGGTATAAATATTTTAGACGCCTCTATGACAACCGACTTGAGTGCTATATTAAACATCTAGAAAATATAAGTAAAAAAATCAACATAAAAACCCTATAGCCAACATTTTTTTTAGCTAAATTCACTGACCTACAAGGCCTGATATTCTAATGAGCACATTTGATCGACAGTCATCTATCCAAGAACTTGCTAGATTAGCTTTCTCTTACTAGCTTAAAACTTTCTTTCAGCTTCTCCCGTTAGGGGTCGCCACAGCGGATCCTCCGCACGTTTGATTTGGCACCTGTTTTACGCTGGATGCCCTTCCTAACGCAACCCTCCCCAATTTATCCGGGCTTGGGACCGGCACTAAGAGTGGCTGGGGATGGTTCCCTGACCGGGGATCGAACCCGGGTCGCAGCGGTGAGAGCGCTGCATCTTAACCACTAGACCACCAGGGGCCACTAGACCACCAGGGGAACTTTCTCTTACTAGCTTAACTTTATCTAATTAGTTTGTTTGTTATATGCTTAATTCACATTCATACTTTGGGTTCCCTCTCCTTGTATTTATGTAATACAATAGCTTTCACTCAGAAGATTAGCATCCTCCTGCTACAGATGTTTAGTTTGTACTTGCTCACTAGATTCGCATTCATTTCTTTTGTTTAGTTTTTACATAATTTTTGCTGGCAAATTTTATGGTTACTTGATTTCCTATTGTTACCTTATTTTGTTTATGAATGCAATCTTATTCTATTAGCTATTACTACACTAAATATCACTACACTAAATCGCTACATGATGCAGACTCAAGGAAACAGCTCAAACTTAATGAAGCATTTTATATTCAAGGAAACAACTCAGACTTAAGCAAACAGCTCAGATTTGAGGAAATGGCTCAGACTCAAAAAAATGTCTAAGACTCCAAGAAATGTCTCGGGCTTAAAGAAATGTCTGAGACTCAAGGAAACGACTTGGACTCAAGGAAATGGCTCAGACCTGAGATTGATTAGATTCCTCAGTCTGAGGAAATGACTCAGACTCAAGGAAACATTTCAGACTCAAAGAAATAGCTCAGACTCAATGAAACATCTTAGATTCAAGCAAATGTATAAGAATTAAAGAAATGGCTCGTGTCAAGGAAACGGTTCAGACTCGAAGACACATTTTAGACAAGAAAATTTCTCAGATTTAAGGAAACATTTCAAAGTGAAACAAATGACTAAGATTCAGCAGTTCATGCTTCATGCTTTGTAGCTTACAGTTTGCTCTCTAGACTAGCTTCCACTCACTACTCTTTTTTTCCAGCTTAGTTTTACCTACTAACTCACTAGCTTCTCTTTCACTATCACTTCCTTAGCCTTCCGTGCAGTTTAGTCTTACTTGCTTAATATATTAGCATCACTTGCTAGTTGGCAAAAATCTCAAGCATGAAAGCACTCTTGATAAAAGCTCTGTGAGCTGTATAAGCAATGAAAGCTATATCTAAGTACACTTCACAGAAAAAAAGAAGAAATTGGTGTAATGTTTGTAAAAATATACACAATCACTTGTTAGTAACACTCTTCTTTCTTTCTGCTGAAAGACTCAGTGAAATCATCATGACTCATCATTAAATAAAGAAATGAACCCTGATGCTGTTCAGCCTGCAGTGGAAACCAGAGCCAATGTCCTAATATACAAGGTCACTCATAGCGTAGGGCCATAAACCAAGGTGATTTTTTTAAAATATACAGATTAAAAACAACACTAACACAAACTGAAAGCTAGCAGCCACAAATTAGCATGATATGATTAGCATAATTTTGATTGGAGGCTACTAGCTTTCTGTTCTTATCGGTAATCCTAGAATGCTAATTTGTCTTGTCTAGTCACCTGTTGGTACTAATAGTACACCTGTCATACAAAAGTATTGGGACACCTGACTCAGCTATATGTATTGTATCCCCGAACTGTTTCCACAAAGTTGAAGGCACGTGATTGTACAGGACGTCTTTAGATGCGGTAGAATGAAACTTTCCCTTCGCTTGAATTTGGCGACCCAAACCTATTTCATCATGACAATGCCCCTGTGTACAAAAGCCAGCTTCATGAAGATATGCTTTGGAAGATCTCCTGCTATAAAGCCTCAAACCTATTAAACACTTTTTGGACTCTTTACCTGAATTTACTAACACCCTTGTGGCTGAATGAGCAAACATCTCCTCAAGCACACTACAAAATCTTGTAGAAAATCTCCCAAGGGACATTTTTCCGTTCTTTATTACATTTTATATGGAATATAAGATCTCGTGTTCATATATAAGATCCTGTGGATCCTCAGAAAGTCTGCATTTTTTAAAGCTCCTACATTTTTAGCATCTGTCTGAAAATGTGCTTCACTCGAAAGGACTTCATGGTGTTAGCACAGATGAGTGTGTACTGTAGCAAGAGCTGCAGAGATTAGCTGAAATGCATGAGTGAGAGGACCACTCGAGAAAAGTGCGTCTGTATTTTTAAGAGCACATTTTAAAGTGTCTTGTGAGAAACGGTACTGAAACGGTGATATGCACTCAAGGGTTATTTGTATTCATAGTCATGTAAATATAGAATATCCTGCCTCCTTTTTGAATATGCATTTTGGTCATATTATTCAAATCACCAAATGTATCCTGGTAAACAAATGAAACTCAAAAAGGTTTATTTCAGATTCACACAGAGAAACACCAGAGATCTTGGAGCTGCTTTCAACGATCCTTTTATATATCAAAAGAAATACCTGTTTAACATACATGTTTATTGACCTAGAATCTTTGAAATATTTTAATTCAAACTTGAAGTATGATTTTATCCAGCTATGATTGCTTCACTAAAATAAAAACAAATTGAAATACCTGATATAAAATAAAAATACAAGCTCAACATTTAAACATTTTTATTTCACAAAAAAAAAGCTTGTTTTATAACCACAGATTGTTCAATTCCCCTGAAAGTTTCACCAGACACACCTACTCCAATAAAAAGTATTGACCAATCCCACCTGAGAGGTTTGTCTAATACTTCTTGCTCTTGCACTCACACTTCATCAAAGGCTTGACCAGGTTGTTTTCACAGAAAGCTTTGACCAAAACAATCCTGACCAAACTCAATCACTCCTGTGGCAATTTTGAAGAGATCTGATTAAATCCACACACAGTGTGGCCAATCTAATCCACTCCAGTAATCCCACCAGCTCCCATCAACGTTCACTTTACAAAAGATTGACCAGTCCCAACTGTACCTACAAAATCCCAAACACTCTCACTGAAAGTTTGACAAATCCTACATATCCAATCAAGGGTTTGAATAATCCCAGGTGTCCTCACAAAGGGTTTCACCAATCCCACCTGTCCCTCAAAAAAGTTTGGCCAATCCCATTCACTCTTACAGAAGATATGACTAATTTTACACCCAAAGTCCCAACGAAGTGGATTTTTTTTTTACCAGTTTCACCAGTCTGAACTGCTCTCCCAAAAACTTAAATTGAGTCCACCTACTTTTGCAGAAACTTTGCCCAGTCCCATCCCCTCTCGCTAAAAGCTTGACTGATTCTGTTTGTTTTCAAAAATGTTCGAACAATTTTGCTGCCTCCTGCAGACATTTTTTTTTTACAATTCAACTCCTTTAAACTTTGATGATCCTGTTTACCTTATTTGCAACAATTAGACCACCATGGACCTCACCAGGATAATCATTTCTTTGTCCTGTGAGTCCCATCTGACCTTCTGCTCCTACTTTCTGTTGTCCCAATGCAGACCTAACTTTGACCACTAGTGCTAGCAACGTGATTCTCTGACCTCAAACAACAAACGTGATCAATTATTTAGGATCAAATTACAATTTAAGGGCGAACATTGTTTTGTAATTAACTGCACATATGTCAGTACAAACTTGTGAAATCCAGTTTGGCTTTATTGTCATACACACACACACACACACACACACACACACACACACACACACACACACACACACACACACTCAAATAAACACACATACACATACACACACATTAATAACAGTTGCAGAAGATTGAAATTTACCTCTGCTCATAAAGCAGCCTCGGTGTATCTGCTGTGCATCTCTCCTGATTGATTTGGCTCTCAGAGAGCGATGGCGGGCTTGGGGGGACTGAACTGTAACTGCAAACACACACACACACACACACACACACACACACACACACACACACACACACACACACACACACACAAACATACACCCAAGCCACACTGTCATCAACTTCCTCTTTCATTTGTCACAATGATGGAGAGCTAGACTCTCAGTGAGAACTGACTACACACACACACACACACACACACACACACACACACACACACACACACACACACACACACAAACACTGCTATATCACTACCTGCGACCTGAGCATATCTGCTTTCTTCTCCTGTAACTAGATTACATTGCTTACACAATATCACAAACGTTATCGAGACTTTCATGACCTCCTGATATACCATATAATTGGGTCAATATAAATAGCACAGATGGATATAGAGGTAGCGATGATTAAACACGCACACACACACACACTTAGAACACACACTCTTTACTCCCACTCAGCGTGCTCTATAATCACTTCTCCACGTCGTAGTGAACAGAAATGAAGAATCCGCGATGCGCTCGCATTATATTACATCCAGGCACTCAAGAGAACACAACGCTGACCCTGCCTTCACACAGCAGTCATTTTTATACATCATGTTGGCTAAATTACTGCACATTAGTCACTAGTAGGCGTTTGAGGCTCGACTGCCGGTTGCCCCCGTGTTCATCTTTCATCTTTCGGGTTATGTGGATATACGGTGTTCGAAAACTATACGGTCAATATGCTTTTTTTGTTCTTCGAAGGTGGTTTAGGTGAGAATTAAATCCCGAAACAGAGGTAAAACTATAGAAAAACTTTGTGTAGACAGAAATGGTTTTAAGGTATACCCGAAAGTTTTTTGTAGGAAATTGTTCTAATTTTGAAGTCAAATCCTATGACCAAGAAACCCCTAAAAACCCCTAAAAACCTTTTCTGATATTTGATGAATCCCCTTATTCAAAGCATCTTTATTTTTTTATGTACAATTCATTCTTTCATACCACCAAGGAGTTAAGGGCCTTGCTCAAGGGCCTAAGAGCAGCAACTTGACAGTGCTGGGATTTGAACTCATGACCTTTCAATCAGTTGCACATCTTAACCACTACGCTACCACTTCAAGGTCTTTTTGGGTGAGCATTGGATAAGAGTTCTTGAGTTCCAGAAGTAGCTCTCCATGGAGACCTTTTTTCTGATAGAATATATTTTATTTCTTTAGTACATAAACCTTCAAAAGATCACCAGGAGGGATCTCAAATTAATCCTTAAGTGTGTTTTCGTATGTCCTAGACGTCTTTTAATGTAGAACCCTGTCTTGAAAAACCAAATTTATATTCAATAAATATTCCCTGAATTATCTGAGGGCCATTGAAGAGCCCTTGAGGGAATGGATAGTGTGAGATCTTGTGTTCACGAGGGAAAATCTCTAAGATGATTCTCTAGAACAATAGAAATCTTAAGTATAGAACAATAAATTGGTCCTTTTACCTTTTCCCAGTCAGAGAGTCAGTTATTTGCAACAACAGGGTCACACACCATGCACTGGTTACCTGGGTACCTTCTTCTGTATGACGTGCTATTAAAAAGTTTGGAGACTAATGGTGTAACTGGTGCTATTCTGACCACGTGTCACGTGCCACCTTGTCACGTTTGTGATTTCATCATGGACAAAGAGCAAACATAAAACTTTGCATTAAACTGGGCAAATCTGCCACAGTTGCTTCAAGAGCGCAAGAACATCAGTGGAAGATGACAAGAGATAAGGAAGACCTTCATGTCATTGTGCATGTTGGTCATCAGAGAGCAATCCACATGATCTCACTTTAGCACCCACCCTACTCGCCAGATTTGTCTCTTGCGGACTTCGACCTGGTCCCGAAGATTTAGGTCCAGCTCAAAGGTCGTCGTTTTGACACCATTGTGGAGATCCGGTGTAAATCGCAGAAGGTGTTTGATACGCTTGAGACCTTCAGGACACGTTTCAGAAGTGGCAGGAATGCAGGGTGCATGGTATTGCTGTTTAAGGGGACTATTGTTGAGGCGATAGTGTGCAAATGTAAATAAATAAACAACTATTTGATACCACCTCATACATGAATGTTTTGCTACTTCACATCACTCAGTCACCTCAAGAACAAGCACCAATTTTATAACCTAAAAAGGCCACCAGCCAGTTTCCAATCAGTGTATCAGCCTTGTGGAAGCTCTTCCTCTCTGTTTATGCCACCACAAGGCTGATACATTGAGTGGGAACTGAATAGGTGGCCATTTTAGCTTAGAAACGTGGTGCTTGTTCCTGAGGTGGCTGAGTGATTTGCGACACAACCTTAGGCGAATAATATTAAAGAAAAGGTCTCAGCAGTAACCAGTATAAATCCAAGCGAACGTTTGGATGTGCATTTAGATGTACGCACCATGGTTTCACCTCTCGCTCCCCTCTTGCAGTAATAAACTCATTTGAAGCAGTTATACAGCGAGCTTGACAGCAGCCGGTGTTACATTCTCACTCCGTTTGAAATGAATCAATCGGCAGAATCCACATGAGGCCTTTATCTGACTCGGCTAAAGAGAATACAAATCGCTCCAATTATTCAGTGGTGCCGCAAAGCGCGAGCTGAACGCAAACAAACAAATAAACACATCCATAAATAACGCCTTGTCAGGCTGATGTGTAAATCGGAGGACACCACCAACACCACCAGTGTGTTTCTCATCATTTATCAAAACTCGTTGCACTCCAAAGATATCAGGCAAAGAATGATTTGAAACTGGGCCACATCGAGCTTGTTTTCTAAGCTCATAATCTATCTGCACATCTTGTTTACTCATTATTTACTTCATTTTGCCATTGCATTCGAGCCATATGGACTCGGCCATTTTATCACTAACTGCTCCTTCGAAAACAGTGCTAATAAATTCCCCGTTCTGATTGAAGGTAACGTGATTCATTTTCTCTAATAGAACTTTCTACTACAGCACTGAAGCTGTAAATCACAGGTTTATATTAATACACCTTCCAATACGTTATCGTTTCTATGGTAACAGGACACACGAAGATACAAATAGTAAACGGTAGCTCAGTGGATAAAATGGTGGACTTATGATCAGAAGGGAATGGGTTCAAATCCCAGCACCACCAGGCTAAAACTATTCGAGGAAGATCCTTAACCCTCAATTGCTTAGCTGTATAACTGACTCGCTCTGGATGACGCTGTAAATATAAATCTATGTTTTGCTGGTAGCTTAGTGGTTCAGGCTTTGCATTTGGATCTAAAGGTTATGAGTTCAAATCATATCCACACCAAGCTGCCACTCCTGGGCCCCTAAGCAAGGCCCTTGACAAATGACAAATGTAAGTTGGCTAGACAGTCTATATAACCAAAAACTATTTGAAACGTGATTCGCAATAAATAAATTATATATAATTGTTGGTATGGAGCTTTTTTGTTTCGACGTGGATGTAAAATTTACGGGTCTTTAGTTTTAGCTTCAGACAAAGAAGATTAAGATGTACAATACTACGTAGAAAATACTGCTCTTGGAGAATTTATATATAATTATTATTTTATATTGACCAGGAAACAAAGCTGTAATGTTCAGAATTTTTGGTTAATTCTCAACCGCAGTGCTTTCTCAACCTCAGCAACTTGAACAAAATAATTTAGAATGTAAGCTCCGCCCACTTCGTATTATCATGTAATACATAATGCGGTTTGTTTTATAAACCGTAGAAAGTGCACTTTATGTGGCAATATAACAGCTTTCATTCTCAAAGTCTTAAATCAGAAATATAAAAATATAGAGAAAACTATAGATGACCTAGAGTTAAGAAAATTAACATTTTTAATTCCTGGCTTTTCCATAAAGCATAAACTCCCATAAACTCATATAACAGTCTCTTTTTTATTAATCATTGTTTTTCCTACCAATTGTTCTGTACAACGTTTCATACACCTGCATGTTCCTTCTGTTTATATGCAACAAACGAGGCTATTTAATGGCATTGTCCTCAAACTGTCCCTTTAGGGAATAACAGTAGGTTTTGAAGGGAAAAAAAATAAATCCTTGTTGCTCTGTCACGTTCCACTTCACATGGTACTGTTTAGATTAGGAGAGCATGCTAATTCTTTATGCTAAGGGAGGATTTCTTCAGTGAAAATTAAGTGAAACATCTGGATATATATTTGTTTTGTCAAAACGTAACCTAGTTTCTTGCATAGAAACAAAAGTAACATGTATGTGTCCCTCTACAGCCGCAAAAAAGACTCGGTGTTTCCAGAATTTTGACAGCCACAGAACATATGTACATGTATTTTTATTAAAAAAATAATAAAAACAAATCTTTTACATCCTGGTCTTTATTTCAGCTTTCCCAGAGGTTTTCTGAGCTTTGTTCATGTGTATATGATGTTCCTGGGAGAGTGGGTTCTGATTGAAAGGCTTTATGATGTAATGTAGACATTAGACACATAGACATAAAACCTGAGACAGGTTCTACACCGAGATAAAGCATTCCTGTCGTGTGTCCCGTCTTTGAAAGAAAAACAAAGTAGACAGATCATCCTAAAAAAACACAGGAACAGAATCAAGAGCACTGTAAGATACCAGCGTTGACTTCTACCTGATGAGAAATGTGTGTATCGCCTCAGGTGAGTTTCATGTTCTCTAGTGCCATGAAAAGTTCTGGATGTTCTTTAAGATGAGAAGGCCGAGATGGAGGTTCTGTCATAAACCTTTTACGGTGAATGCCCCGCAGTGGAAAAGACAGCCGGGATGTTTTAGGAAGACGACTTACTAACCTCAGGGAGAAAAATAGCAAGTCGGAGAGACGGAAAGCAAGCGTAGGTCTGAATGGTATTTCTCCATGCTTCTTCAAGCGTTCCTCGCAAACAAATGTCTGCTGTAAAGAAAAGAAAAAAAACAGCTGACAGGGGGATGACTGCTTTTCTCCCGAACACTCGCTCTGTTTATCCACTAAAGCGCTGCAGGTGAGTGTGTGACTTGTATGAAAGGGTAAACGTCCATGAGGCAGCGTGAGGTCTTTTTTTTTAATAATCTGCTCCAAACCCACAGGGCACCGGGTGTCCAGGATTGACCTCGAACCCACGGCAGCGTTAATGCAAACTGAGCTGCATGACTTTGCTTTCACTTTAACTTATATGAAGGGATGAATTTACGATCATGCAGGATAAAACCAAACAGTTCATCAGAGCTGACCCGAGACCTCAGCTTTATTCCATATATATTTTCACCTTAAACAACTTGCATATTAATCTTAATCTTATATCATAAAAGACATGTGTCATCAATGATGTTAAATTCTGTATAAAACTCTTTCATCAAAACCATGTTTGAGTTTCACTGTTGTTCTCTACTAGAACTCATTTACAGTCTCCTCCATTCAAATACAATGGGGGTACAAACTTTTACTTTTAACTCTTAAGCAAATGGAAACACAGTGACCACTAACATACCGCTGGTTGCATGAAAACATATTGAGTGCATATATATATATATATATATATATATATATATATATATATATATATATATATATATATATATATATATATATATATATACACGTGTGTTTGTGTGTGTGTGTGTGTGTGTGTGTGTGTGTGTGTGTGTGTGTGTGTGTGTGTGGGTGTGTGTTGTAAAAAAAAAAAAAAAGGCTGATTAGGAATGCTTGATTAAAAGTCTGTTCTGAGAACTGGGCCATTTCTGTTTTTATGCTGAGCCAGCAGAATGACAATGAAAACAGTGAAGAAAGAGTGTGTGTGTGTGTGTGTGTGTGTGTGTGTGTGTGTGTGTGTGTGTGTGTGTGTGTGTGTGTGTGTGTGTGTGTGTGTGTGAAAGATGTGTGTTTTCGCATTATTATTCCATACACTCCAAAATTACATATCGGGGAAATATCAGCTGTAGAATGTGACACGGTATTATTCTGCACGTCAGCAATATCACTATGTCAAACAGCAGCAAGGACAAGAGCAGAGTTAGCAATGAATTCTAAACAGTGTGTGTGTGTGTGTGTGTGTGTGTGTGTGTGTGTGTGTGTGTGTGTGTGTGTGTGTGTGTGTGTGTGTGTGTGTGTGTGAGAATGTATATAAATGACCTCATACAATATACTCATATATACTCATAAATGCACACACACACACACACACACACACACACACATATATATATATATGGCCCTTTCACAAACAGGCCTTTGTAGTGCAAAAAAGATTTAATAAAACCAGACGTTCTTTTCCTGCTCTGTCTCAAGGAAGTTACAGCTCTACCTCTGCCATGTTAATCTGTTTTATTTATATACTGTGTATATAAATATATATATTTATATATATATATATATATATATATATATATATATATATATATATATATATATATATATATATATATATATATATATATATATATATATCACATCCATTTGAAGTGTATTCAGTCTAGACATACGCTTACAGACAAAGTTTGGAACAGGCCAGGTCTGTCTTTCTTCTCTGCATGATTAAAGCCTCTGAACTCCATGTGGTTAAAGGAAAGAGGTTTAAAAGCGACTCAGGCGTATTACATTCACGGATTTGCACATGTATGCTAAACTTTGGAGGAAAATCTGATTATTTTAGATGTGAAACGCCAGGGAAAACTAATGCTATTATGGCTACATTCTACGTTAAGCCTCTTAGACTGCTGAGACACACCTCACATACGCGGCCTCTCGAAGAAAAAAAAAAAAAAACAGAAAAAAAATCCATGTGCGGGAAACGTAATCGCGTGTTAGGTGATCAAACGCACTGAAAACCTCCACCAATGTGAAATGTTACAGCTTGAAATCCACAGTAACTAATCTTGTTTTCTTGCTTTGCTACTCTCAGGCGTCAGGCAGCATTTTTAAGAAACGCACTCGCCTACGGGTGGATCTAATTTTAGTGCTCGAACTTCACATAATGTAAGGACTTGTCAAAATGTTCTAATCTTCAGCTGTCCAGTGTTAGTACATTCATCCCCAGTGTAGCCCTAGATTCCTGTTTTTCACTGACAGAGCATAGAACCTGATGAGGTCTTCTTCTGTTGCAGACATCCACTTCTGAGGAGCTTTTCAAACCCAATAAGGTTAAAAATCTGATGGAATCACCTTCTTAAAGGCTGTAAGCAAACTGATGTTTAATGTATGTTTTTTTTTTTTTCCCCTGAAATTCTCAACAGGTTCTGCTCTGTTGTTTAAATTCAATTCAATTAAAAAATTGTTTGATCTTAGAATTTTGTATCTTATTGCACATTTAGTTATTGTAAATAAACTATATAGACAAAAGTTTGTCCATAAGATTGATATGGGCTATTTTTTAACATCCCATTCCACATTTAGACCTCAATTTCTGTTATAATAACCTCCACTCTTCTGGAAAGATGTCCTGCTAGGCCTTTGAGCCACAAAGGGTGTTAAGAAAGTCAGGTACTGAGGAGGGTTGGAGCTCTATTGAAGGAGATCTTCTACTCCAACCCATGTACACCATATCTTCATGAAGCTGGTTTAGACCTTATTGCTCTCAAGTGAAGAGAAAATGTTTCATGCTACCGCATTTAAAGACGTCCTATACAATTGTGTGCCTTTAAGTTTGAGGTAACATTTTGTAGATCTACATATAGTTGGAATAGTCAGGCGTTCCGATAGTGTTGTACATATTTGTTTTGCACAGTGCTTTAAGTCTGGCTGCTTTCCTCTGTGCCAATTCAAAACTCATGCTCAGTGAATGTTTTTTGTGTTTTGCACCACTTTGTGAATGGATCCAATCTTTTGTAGCACCTACATTTTCCACAAGCACTTCAACTTTCAAACCATGATTGTCCATGCCATTTGATGGAGTGAAACAGGAAAGCTCATGTTCTTATTAGCATTACCTTGTCTTGTAAGAGTTTGTACAATTACAGACATTCAGTTTCCCCCAAACCTGAGCAAAGACTTATTGAGTCACCAAGTGAGCGCTAACTATTATACTCGCTTATAACTGTCAATTTCTCTCACAGTAATTAGATGCTTTTTTTCATCCAGGGCAGAGGCAAGAACCATTTTTTTCCCCAGAGCTGCTTTTCTTTCAGAGGCTGAACAAGGATGAGGTTTTTAAACAAAGCGTTTGCAGAAGCCTATTGAAAGTTCGAGCTAAGAGCAGAAAAACGGCAGCCTGGAGTGGCAGCGGGTTGCCGGGATTAAAACATGAAAATAAGCCTTTGATGCTGAATAGAGATAATGGAGACGTGCTTAAAACGCACTCACATGGTCTAATTCGCTGCCTTTTTCTCACACTTGGCTGATTAATTTGAGTCTGAATGGCTATGTTAAATAGCACAGGGTGACAGGGTGGTGGCCAAATCCGGCTCTTGACATGCTGTAATCTTTTTTTTTTTTTTTTACTACTTCATGGATGTTTGGTCATGCAGAAAAGGCCTGAGCTCATCTACAGTGCCGTGCAGGAGAATAATTACTATGTAAATACAGGCTAGAGGTGGGCGGGGCTTAAAACAAAAGCTATATCTATAATGTACTATAAAAATCTTTAAAGCATGTTTTATACCACAGCAGTGTTGACTTCTTGTATCTAATTGGTATTTGTTGTTTTTTTAAATGTGAATTTTTTAATAGTCCAAACGTACGAACATGATTCCCATGTCACTCAGTTGTCATTATGACAAACTGGACAACAGTCAAACTCTGACACTCACAAGAAAAACATTCAAAGATATACATCAGAACTTAATAAGTTTCTCTTCTTGCTGTACTGTCCACCTGACTCGTTTCCACGGTGGTTTGAAGTTGTCTCGCTAATCGCGTCATAAGGTATGCACCACTATCGGTTCTTATTTTGTGCGTCGTCGTCATAGGAGAAGTCAAAGTGTGGAGGAACAAGTCTAAAATATTCTGATACCGCGAGAATTTCATCAGAGAGGAAAAAAGTTTGCAACGGCCGTAAATCATCTGTGCGTGAACAAACCAACGATCAAAGACTAAAGAATTTTAGCTTTTCAGGATTTAAGAATCTTTAAGGATTTTTTTAATTTGTCTCAGACGACCAAATCGTGGCCAAATCCGCACCTGGATTAATTTTCTAAGGAGCTATTGAGACAATTCACAAAGTGTGCACTATGAAGATATGCTCTACATGGGCTGAAGTGAAAGATCTCTATAGATCTATCGAGCTCTAAACCTCAAACTCAAACACCTATTGGAAGAATCAGAATTGGAAGGCCTCCTCACATACATCAGTACCTGAATTTACTAGCATCCTTGTTGTTAAAAGAATCTCACACAAATTTACACAAAATCTAGTGGAACATCTTTCTAGAAGAGTGGAGGTTATAATTACAGGAAATGGGAACAAAATGTGGAATGGGATGTTTAAAAATGTCATACCAATCTTATAGTCAGGTGTTTAAAACTATTCAATATAACCAATAATATATTTCTGGTAGCTCTCTCTGATCTTTTGTTCTAGACACCATTGGAAAGACTGTAATTGCTGTGATTTCAGTTTGTTCAACACCAATGAGGGCTATTGGTTCAAAAAGCTACCATCAATCTTCAGCTTAAACAGCTAATTCATTTGTTGATTCATTGTTGTGTAAATGATAATTAACCAGCATCACTTTGTACATTTCTCGCCTTATTTTTTCTCCCCCTCTTATCTAATTGCCGATGATCTGCATCTTGTTTACAACCAGTGTGTTCTGTGGATTTTTTTTTAGCCTGAACACGGCTGAATAAACAAAATGGATGTCGAGATGCACTTAATTATGTTAATCTCCATCTCCAGAAAGCTTGTTTGTTGGATACGTCGTGAAGGAGAAAATGTTTCATTATTAAACAGACACCGACAGCCTGAGATCTTTTTGAGCTAACAAACTTGAGAATCAATAATTGTCTCCTGAAGTGTTCTTTTTTTTATCAGCCGTCCCTTTTTTTTTTTTTTTTTTTTTTTTTGGCAGATCTGTTAGAGCAAACATGGCGTCACAGATGCAAGCACAATGCTAATCCAGATTTGCTGGAATAATGAGATTTGGGGTGGATTATGATGGGCACCCTAGTGAGCTTTACCAACACAGGTTTGAGCCAGAAGTGGACCACGCCAAAAATCTGCTCTGTCAAGTGAAAAAAATATCCCAGTTCCTTCAGAAAAAAAAAAAAAAAACAGCACGGCTAATCCAATTTGAGACACTTGACTAGCAGAGCTAATTACGGCGTAGGGGGCATCGGCCGACACACAGGGACCACTGAGGCAGACCAAAACGCAAAGGAGTGACAGCTGGAGGAACCGGATCTGAGGCGGCTCGGCATTTTAATAGAGGACCATGGGAATGCTAATTTGGCTAATACTTGCTAATTCTCAATAGCGCACATCTCAATAGCTTGATTTGAAAAGTTTCTGCGTGAGATTTTTGCATGTTTGCACGAGATGACACATTGCCGTATCGTTAGCCGAACAGTCGGGGGGCTAGCAGGATTGTTCAGCACACACAGTGGTGGCGGAATGTCTCGTCTCGTTGCTAGTTCAGCCTATTCAAAATGCACAAGGGTCTCATGCTGCGTCGGCTTTGTTTTCGCAGAGATTGATGATTGTCCTTTGCGGCTACACGCACACACACACACACACACACACACACACACACACACACACACACACACACAATGCTTGTAGTGTTCCTTCACTGAAGTGTAATAACTGGATAGAGAACATAATGCAGTCTTTACACACACCAATGCGATTAGCTTGTTTGTGCTAGTGAACGTGAGCATTCACAGTCGTCTGCACAAGAACACGTTTCAACCTCTACGAAATTTCCATTACGCGCCTCTGAGAGGGTCTTTTTTTTTTTTTTTGTCGTTGTTGTTTTCGGCGTGTCTCTTTGCATCCCTCTTTCATTGCGTTTCTGTTAAATGAATTTTCATGCTCGTTGACTGTGCCACACTCACACAAAAATAACAACCATTCACGGCATCTGTTACTCGAACAAGGGCACACACACTCTCTCACAGACGTATACACACACACACACACACACACGCACACACACGCACACATACACACATTTCAACCTTTTACTGCAGGAGAATAAATTAACCAGCTTAGCATTAAAAAGCATTAGCTTCAAGCGGTATTCCATAGAAATTCATACAGATGTATGTATATATTTTTCACTTCCTGGCAGAAGAAATTCTGTTATTAAACCGTAGCCTCAAGATAACTCTTCAGGATTATTATTAAAAACAAACAAACCAATATATATATATATATATATTTCTTAGCAACAGCTCAAATAAACGCTCATTCACATCAGTTATATGAGTTTTATCAGGAATCTTAAGATTTTTCAACAAGGATTTTACCCTCTGCTTTCCCCTCTGACCCCCACAGAACCTGATCAAGAAACTGAATACTTGTTTTATGCAGCTCTACATAAAGTATAATATAACTAGAAAGAAAAAACTAGCATCTGCCATAACGATTGCAAATGGTGTCGATCCAAATCAGTAATATTTCAACCAGGATGGAAAGAGAAGCTCCTGAGCAAAAGACAAAGCTCTTTGTGCTCTTGTTAATCTTAGTTAGCTCAATGTGTCTCTAATAGAAAGTAACAAAAATATCAGCACACGGTTAATGAAAGACATATAATCTGATAAATAATCCTGTAGATAACAATATAACAATATCAGATCAGCAATTCGATTCTTCTTCTCCCTGTCGAGAGGCTGAACTATTTTCCCTCATCAAAATCAACCTGTGTACTAAATCACGTTCCCGCATATTATTTAAAACAAATGATACCCGAAGCAATTGTTCCTGTTTTTAATCAAATCTATTTCTCTTTCAGCACTGGGTGTGAACTTAAATCTTTTTTAACTTATTAATCCTCTGATTAAAAAACCTGACATTGACTCCTATCAGCCAATACACCAATATCAAACCAGCTCAAGTTCTACATGATCCTAGAAAAGAACTAATTAATACATTAATAAATGAACTAATAACTTTCATGAAATATCTTGGTTAGGATTTCATCATGGTACAGAGACAGCATTGATTAAAGTGGAAAATGACCAACCACTGGCCTGTGATCGGGGTCATATCTGCTTGCTTGCATCTTTATACAAAACAATTCAGAATTCCATTCTTAATAGTGTAGAAATTGGTGGTGGTGTTAAATAAGTGACCCTCTCCTTCCACAGGTTATCAGTTATTTAAAATACGAGGTGGTACCAAAAAAGCTTTAAGACTAATGGTGTAACTTGTGCTATTCTGACCACGTCTGCGCTTCCATCATAAATGGGCAAATGTAAAATTCTGCGTAAAACTCGCCAAATCTTCCACAGAGACGTCTGACATGACATGCTTTTGACATACCGCGATGCAGCAACGAGCCATTCGAGGCGTTTCGAGCTGCACGCACAATTCAAGAGTGGAAGAACCTCCCCGGAAGACGGCAAGAGATCAGAAAGACCATTGACAAGCTCCACTTTTCAAAATGTCAAAACCATTCGGCAACTCGTGCATGATGATCGTCGGAGAACGTTCCACATGATCTCTCTTCAGCACCCACCCTACCCGTTAGGTTTGTGTCCTGCGGATGAAGTTTCAGCTTGAAGGTCACCGTTTTGACACCGTAGCAGAGAGTCACGAATAGCAGAAGGTGATTAACACGCTTTGCAAAGAAGACTTTCAGGACATGTTCCGGATGATCACTGGGGGCGCTGTCTTGCTGTGAAAGAGGACTATTTTGAAGCTGATCGTGTGGAAATGTAGACAAATAAACTACTTTCTTGTAAACAGAGCGAATCTCCAAACTTTTTGACTCCACCTCGTATGCTATCTCTGTTTAAAACTATTCATAAACCTTGCTACCACTATTACGCTAATGCTATGCAGTTGTGTACTTAAGCAAAGCCAGATGAGATACACAAGTTTATTACACACCAGAGGAATGTATAAAGGACTCAGATCCTTATTATATTCCTGCTACTTAATTCTGATAGGACAGAAGTATTTGTACTGAGACCACATGCAGCTAAAAGCTTTTTATTTCTGTTATTGTTCTAATTATTATTATTATTATTAATTATTATTATTATTATTATTATTATTATGGCTGGCTTTTCTATTTCATCATGTGCAGCAGTAAAAGACCCTGGTGTGATTACTGACTCAAGCTCATGTAAATAATATTACTAGGATGGTCTTCTATCATTTCATAGTTATTGCTAAAATATTAGGTCACTGCATGATGCAGAAAAAAAGTATACATTCTTTTGTAACTCTAGGTTGGATTTTTGTTCTAGTTAGTGCCTAGAAAAGCTCTAAAATGTATCGGTAAACAAATTTTCACTCTTATCTTGCATCGGCTTGTGAATTTCACATCACTTATAAAATGCTCCTACTGACATACTGTAACCTGAACACATTTTTTATCTTTAAAGAATAAGGCAACGAATGTCCATTGTTGAAGAGAACCAGACAAACAAAACTAAATTGAATTGAAGTGAATGAAACGAAATATATGTCTGCAATTTATATTCATTTCATTCATCAAGTCTATTCACGTCACTCTGTTTTTAATTATTTTCCTGTAACCGCAGGCCATGTTGTATTTTATTCATTAACTACTGAGTAATTACCGAGTATTTGTTAGTATTTACCAATTACTTAGGAATTAATGTAGTACTATTTATAAATGTTTAGTCCATGCTTTTATAAGATGAGTAACCAATCCACACCCACCGCACTACCAACCAAATACACAGTGGTATTTAACATAATAATGCACATCAACCTTTAATTCATTCACACTGTATTGACTCCCAATCAAATTTCACAATAAATAATAAAGGCTACTTATAACATATAAAGTACCGACAATGTCCACTGTTAAATTCATGATACAAAGAAAATTGAATACAAGGAAATTGTACATATTGGAGAAATTGCAGTTTGGAGGTCAGTGTTTTGTCATTACATTTATAATACAAGTTTCAAAACCATCTCTGTTTACAAGAAAGAACTTTATTTATCTACGTTTCCACACTCTCACCTTCAAAATAGTCCCCTTGCACAGCAATACACTTCTTCTGGAATGTGTCCTGGAAGTCTTCTTTTCAAAGCGTGTTAATCACCTTCTGCAATTCATGCCCTGATCACCACAATGGCAACAAAACAATGACCTTTGAGCTGCATCTCCATCTCCGGGAAGAGAGCAAAGTCCAGAGAATACAAATCTGGCAAGTAGTGTGTGTGTGGAAGTGAGATCGTGTGGAACGTTCTCCGACGATCATCATGGGCGAGTTGCCGAATGGTTTTGACATTTTGGGAGGTTGAGGGTCTTCCTGATCTCTCGTCGTCTTCCGGTGATGTTCTTCCGCTCTTTAAGCGCACGTGTAGTTTGAAACACCTCGAACGGCTCATTGCAACATCGCCGTATGTCAAAAGTGCATCATGGCAAACGTCTCCATAGCAGATTTGCTCATTTTAACGCAGATTTTTTTGCTGTTCGTAATGAAATTGCAGACGTGGTAACACACGTGGGTCAGAAAAGCACCAGTAACAGCATTAGTCTCCAAATTTGTTTAAACCACCTCATATACAGTATATGTATGTAAATGAAAGCTAAAACATAAAGATAAAGAAAACGTCTCTAAATCAACAGCATCTGCATATTTCAGAAAAATATAAATATATATATTTTATATAGTTTTTACCCCCCCAGAAATATAAATCATTCGATTACTTAAATATATATATATTATATGAAAATATTATTATACATGTAATACTTTTATATAATGTATTAATATTATAAATATTATTTTTGCATTAATAGTGTAATCCATGTACATGTTCAAGCTTAACATACAGTATTTACCTCATGGTAAAGAATTAATAGTAACATGGTAAAGAAAACATGCATTTATTTGCATTTATATTTCTATATTATTTCTATATTTCTGATATTCTGATGAAGAGGTCAACTGGAATTTAAAACAGTTACATAAAAATATAATTCCAGCAAAAGATTTTTCCCTGAAATGGGTGAAATAAAATGTTCAAATATAAAAAACAATTCAAATGGATTGAAAAGGTCTGAAATGTAAAATCACTCAAAACAAAACAATCCACTCAGAGTTTATGTTAATCAAATGAGAAATGGTAAGTTCTTTCAAAATCTACCAGTTTTGTGTCAACAGCATGTTTTCAGTTTTCAGTCCGTCCTCGGATCCACAAAACCCTGACCCCCTGCATTGTGATCTTGATAATTACCTGCTGAGTGGAATCAGGTGTGCTACACACATGAATGCTTTCATTTAGGCTTCGAAAACATACACTTAATGGACAAAAGCAGTGAGAAACCTGACTTTAAGGTTAGTATGTTTTTGAACATCCCCGTTCCACATTTAGTCCTTGTTTTACTGCTGCACTTTTCAGGGAAGATGTTCCACTAGATATTGTGGAGATTTGTGAAGACCCCTACAGTCACATAGTGTTAGTAATCTTACTAATGTAGGTGAGAGGGTAAGGAAGCCTTGGGGTGTAGTCAGCGTTCACATTCATCCAGTTCAATAGGGTTTAGAGCTCTATAGCGTGAGATCTTCCACTACAACCCATATCAACCATATCTTCATATAGCTGGCTTTGGAACAGGTTTGGGTCTCCTATTTCAAATGTAGGAAAAATGTCATGCTACAGCATCGGAGGACGTCCTATTCGATCGTGTGCCTTAAATTTAGTGAAAACAGTTTATGGAAGAACCTCATATAGCTGGAAAAGTCCAAATACTTATGTCCGTACAGTGCAACATCTCTCCTTCATGTGTTCCTTCTGCTCGATCTGGCCTACAGCATTAAACAATAATCTGCTACTTAAGCAAGTGCTACTGGAAAGACCTTATCACTTCTCATATCAATCACTGTCTATCTTAGAGCACATAATAGAGGCAAGGTGCATCAGGTCAACATACACACATTCACACACACACACACACAAACACACACACACACACACACACACACACACACACACACACACACACACACACACACGATTTGTACAATATGCATGGTGGTGGAGACATAGTGATAGATGACTATTGCCAGCAAGATATCCAACAGTTGCTATCCCTTAGGTAAGGCTGTGTGTGTGTGTGTGTGTGTGTGTGTGTGTGTGTGTGTGTGTGTGTGTGTGTGTGTGTGTGTGTGACTGTGTAAGTGTGTGTAACTGTGTGTGGTCGTTCACTTCAAATCATATCTTGTTGGACTTCAGCAGGTTGTTGAGACATAAATTCCCTGTGTACTGTCTTTTCTCCTTTCCTCTCCATCTCCCCCATCCCCCCTCTCTCTCTCTCTCTCTCTCTCTCTCTCTCTCTCTCTCTCTCTCTCTCTATTTCTATTTCTCTCTCTCTCATTTTTTTTCCCTCAAATGCCCCAGTCCCTGTCTCTGCACATTTGTCATATCCGTCACACAGAAACACATCAAAGCAAACGTACACATATCCTGGTGCTGTTATAACACCGGATTCGTCTTCCTCCCTTTCCGTCGTTCCAGACAGACCACACAGACGTCTCGTGTCACGTCCCGGCACCTGCTCTGACACCTTGCTAACGATTTCTACGCCGAAGCGAAACGTGACATCTTTTCATTACACGTGAGATGACTTTCGACTGTTTCGCACACAGAGCGGCAGCAGCAGGCTTGCTATACACCCAGCTAATGGCCCCTGGACTAACACCGCACATCTCATTAGCGTGCGACTTGTAACATCACCCTAGAGCGCTCCGAGCCGAGAGAATTAACCAGATGCGTGCTCGCTCCTGATCTCCACATCCCTGAGAAGGGGTTGAATTTATAACTACAAAGACAACGAAGGCCAAATGTGCATCGTCGGTGTGGCTAATGGGCCTGTCGAGTGTACGCGTTGTAATAATCTCCGTGTATTTATTTATTTATTTATTTATTTTACAAGAACATGAGCAAAGCTTTCTGGAGCAAGAGACATATCTCTGGCTCAATTCGACATCCTGTGTTCAAGATGCAATTACATTGGTCAATAAATACCAGAAAGCTCAATGTAGAGCATCAGATTTAACGCAGGAAGGTGAATAAATTATAATGGTGCCGTTTTTTGTTTTGTTAAAAATCGCACTTTTATTTATAACAATCATATTAATGACTAATATGACATATTAAACAAGGATTTCAGATTCTTGAATTCATCTGGACTGACAACAGCTATACAGCTAATCTTCCAAATTAAATATAAGATAGCATGATTCTAGAGTGAGGATACAAACTAGGTTAATTTTATTAGGTAACTGTCATGAAAACTTGAACGTGGACAAGACAGACATCTATTAGCGGACTTACCTAGTATAAAAAGCTCCAGGTTTCGGCCCATTGCTATGTTTTATGTATCAGGAATTCACATTTTTGAGGTTTAGAGGGAGGTGGTAGCTTAGTGGTTAAAGCATTGGACTTTAGATCCAAGGATCATGATTTCAAATCCCAGCCACACCGAGCTGCCCCTCCTGGGCCCATGAGCAAGGTCCCTAACCCTATAAATGCTCAGTTGTACTGTATAAATGAAAATGCAAGTCACTCTAGATGAAGGCATCTGCCAAATGCCATAAATGTAAATGCTAAGCAGACAGCGTAATGTATTATTTAGCATATCGTAGTGTATGGTGAAATGGTATGTAGTTTATTTAGCTAATTACAGAGATAAACAAACTTTATTATATACCTTATACATACAATATGCATCCTTTTTAACATTTTTGCATCAGTTAAAAATGACAATTATTTGTAGGGATGATTTACTCTTTCTTTATTAGAACGTGACCAATAATTTGTGAACAACTTTGATATGCAGATCGATTTCTCATCGCTAAACAGATTCTCGAGCGCATTCTCTCAGCACCGCTGCTGCTACGTGAATATGACGTATCACAACACTAATTAGAGTCCTGAGAGTCACATAAAATACAGATTAACATGGCAGACATTTTTTTGGCACCTCGAAGACCTTTTTGTGAAAGGGCCATACTTAGAAGTCAGTAGGCACTTGGAGTCAATGGTATGTAAATGGATGATTTTCTGAGTGTCTGAAACAGAGAAATAAAAGTGAACTATCTTTACCATATTAAATGTGTATCGCATCACATTGGCAGTTGCTTCCTGTGTATATTTAATGTATCGTATCATATTGCTATGCTTTGAGATGTGAATTGCATCGGCCTCAGTTATAGAGATGCACATCTCTAATATATTGTGGCGACTCGCCGCTGCGTCGGGCTGAACACAGACACGGGAAAGTCACATCGGCGAATACAGTGTATTTATTGGGGGTTAAAACTGAAAGTAAAAAGAGGTAAAAGGGTTCTGGTGCCCAGGGAAGGGGGTGTGAAGTGGCTGGAGCGGGAGAAGAAACAGGGCGTTCCCGCCGTGCTCCGATGCCTCAGGTCCCGACAGGCGGGCTGGCTCTCAGGGACTTCCTTCCGCAAGCACGACGAGTCTCCCACTTTTACGTGCCGTTGCAAAGGTCTGGTGGAAATTCCTCTTCCGCATCCGCCTTCTTTGCCTGTAGTAAGAAAGAATAGGGGAGAGAGCCAACATTAGGAAAGCCATCTGTAGCCATAGGTTCTCCACCTCCCTGTCCATTCATAGACGCCAACAGCCTCAAACACAGTGAGGAGCCGCCTCTCTAACTGAGTTCAAGCCGTGCCTCGTCAGGATGCCACACCTTCCATCCTTGTTCTCCACAATGGCCTGCTGATGGTTGAGTACGGAGCGCTTGCCCCTTCCGGTACATGAGGCGGAGGCCTATCATCACTATATATATATATATATATATATATATATATATATATATATATATATATATATATATATATATATATATATATATATATATATATCACACATCCAATTGAAGTGTATTGTGTCTAAACATACGCAATACGGGCAAAAGTTTGTGAGATTGAAATACTAAATTGTATCTTAAAGACTTCAGAACTATATGATAATAGGAAAGTATTGCGCTGCAGAAAATATGATGGTGTAAAAAAATTTTTTCCACATGAAATGAAAGAGTGAAAGATGATTTTTCTTCTTTTTTTTTTTTTTTTTTTTGCAGCATGAGTTCACATATCGGCACAAACCACTTATTGCCCAAAGGGAAATATCTACGCTCTTCATCCAGCAGTGCTCGGCATTTTGTTCAGAATAAAAACCTTCCCTACTGAGACGCTAGTCATTTTTTCGGTCCCATAGCATTTCTTATAAAATGCACTTACACTGTCCAAACATTTGTGCAGCATGACAAGAGAAATTACAGCTTACACTACAGCTCTGAGCCCTGACTGACCTTTGAAACCATAAGGCTACGGTACAGAATTTTGCTGTAGCAGTTCACAGAGTGATCGCTATCATCTGATGTGCTGATTGTAGTGCTTGGTGGCTGATATGCACTTTATAGGATCTTGGTTAAAAAAAGAAAAATGATACCGTATGTATACTGTATATCTGAACCTGAATGCCAGCACTGTGTGTGGAGTTCAGTCAGAAAGGAATCATATTAATCTTCCATGTTTAACCCTTGTGATGTAAAATATTTAAATCCCACAAGCGTCATGTGATACAAAACAAATTCAGTGCTTAGACAACAAGTTTCCATCATTATATAACATTCTACATTAAAAACAAGATGCCATGTATTAATTTATTGTAATTACATCTCATTTCAGAAAACAATTAAACAATTTAGGAATGTTTTCATTAAAATGTTGGCAATAAGTACTTTTATTATTATTTTATTATTATTATTATTATTATTATTATTATTATTATTATTATTATTATTATTATTATTACAGAATCAGTATGTATAAAAACTTGTAAAAGTGACATGTGGCTTATATGTTTTAGTACTTATACTAAAAAAATATCAGAATTCTATACTGTTTGCTATAGTAAATGACTTTTTAACCCTAATTGTTCATCATGATTATTAATTAATTGTTAATTTATTGTTAAGCTTTATTTACTAAACTTATTACATGCTAAGAATTGGAGTATGAAAATGTATGTGATTCTGCATAGACAAAATGTTAATGTTGTGGTTCAGACTGTGGTTGTGGTTCAGCCTCCAGGTTGCATTTCAGACTGTGTTTGTGGTTTAGACTGTGGTTGTGGTTTAGATTTAGGTTGTAATTTAGACTGTGTTTGTGGTTCAGACTGTGATTGTAGTTTAGACTGTGGTTGTGGTTTAGATTTTGGTTGTGGTTTAGACTGTGGTTGTGGTTCAGCCTCCAAGTTGCATTTCAGACTGTGGTTGTGGTTTAGACTGTGATTGTAGTTTAGACTGTGGTTGTGGTTCAGACTGTGATTGTAGTTTAGACTGTGGTTGTGGTTCAGACTGTGATTGTAGTTTAGACTGTGGTTGTGGTTCAGACTGTGATTGTAGTTTAGACTGTGGTTGTGGTTCAGACTGTGATTGTAGTTTAGACTGTGGTTGTGGTTCAGCCTCCAGGTTGCATTTCAGACTGTGGTTGTGGTTTGGACTTTAGTTGTGGTTCAGACTATGGTTGCGGTTTAGACTGTGTTTGTGGTTTAGACTGGGTTGTGGTTCAGACCGTCGTTGTGGTTTAGACTGTGGTTTTGGGTTAGACTGTTGTCGTGATTCAAATTGCAAGTCGTGGTTTAAACTGGGGATGTGTTTCAGACTGTGGTTGTGGTTCAGACTGAAGGTCATGGTTTAGACTGTGGTTGTGATTCAGACTGTAGCTATGGTTTGTACTGTGGTTGTATTTCAGTGCTGGAATTGGTGAGACTCATACTTAAACAATCTTTACCTAAGAAGGCCGAAATTGTGGATATTGGAATTAAATCAAGACTCTAATTAAAATCAACCATGGAGTCTGGCTTTAAGTATAAGAGTTTTCTGTCCTTTTTTTTATATATATATATATATATATATATATATATATATATATATATATATATATATAAATTGATTGGACATTTCTTTCTTGTTTCTGCTTTGATCTTTGCTTCTGAAGTCCTGCTGTTCATCTTTGTTAAAAATTACCTCATATAGCTATAAAATAATGTTGCAGCATCACTGCACAACCTGAGATACATGAAGAATATCTTCTCAATAAAAATTCTGATGAGCCAAGCTAAATGTACTCGCTTTGCCTGCCCTCTCTGGCTGGCCCGAGACGCTTAACCGTGTGAAAGGGCAAAAAAGAGCCGAGTGGAGTGTCCCTGTGTTTGCCGGATCACACCGGCTTGGGGATGTGTAGTGACAGCAGCACGACTGCAGGCTGCAGGTGACACACAGGCCCTCT
This sequence comes from Silurus aristotelis, assembly GCF_946808225.1. NCBI lineage: Eukaryota > Metazoa > Chordata > Actinopteri > Siluriformes > Siluridae > Silurus > Silurus aristotelis. Next base: position 2,289,534 of record NC_139587.1, on the reverse strand, counting down.
GGAGAACAGACAGCTGGAAAAAGGTAAGAGGAATATCGCAGTAATGAGGGCGAAAGCGAGGTGACTCGGTGTCTCTGGCAATTTCAAGACAAACACACACAAACACACAGAAGGTCACAAGACACTTAGCTGTAAGAGAAAAAACCTTGCTACGAATTGTCACCTTATCATCTGCAGAAATTGATTCGATGCTGCCGGTGGGAGACGAGTCAAAATAAATCCCCGGACCATTAACACTGGAGTCCAGGGCTCGAACCAGCTTGACTTTCAAAGGGTTCAAACACTTGAAGCTGCGACATCGGAATAGAGAAAAACACTTTATATGAGAGTGCTGTTAATAGGGCTATATAACATGGTTTACTTGGAGGACTTGGTGTTTTGCAGACCGCAATATTATTTGTGTTCCAACAATCTCAGATCGAGATAAAATATTTCAAGGCTTTTTTAGCGCCAAACTTTTCAGCAGTTTATGCGGCGCAACATAGTCAGCAAGGGTCACATGGTCGCTGCCACATTAACAAAACAGCAATAGTGGACCAATTGGGCCTCAGCACCTCATACAAATTCTACCAAATTTTCTTGTCAAGACAAAAGAAAAAAAGATTAATCCCACAGTGGGGAAAATTTAAAAAGACCAACACTTAGTTTGGTTGAACAAGTTCCTAGGCACCTGGGGGCACTTAAAATATAAAATATCAATGGGAATCTACTTCATATGTACACTATATAAACAGAAGTTAATGGACACCTGACCATAATATTGGCCTGGGGTGCAGTCAGTATTTAAATTCATCCAGTTCAATACAGTTGGAGTTCTACAGCAATAGATCTTCCACTCCAAACCATGACAAGCATATCTTTATGGAGCTGGATTTGTGCAAAGGAGTATTGTCATGCTGGAACAGGTTTGGGTCTCTATCATTTCCCACTCTGGGTCTCTACATTTTAGTAACTGTCATATGACTCCATCCCTGTGCCTCTGGAGCATCAGAGCATCATACAAGTTATACAAAATTCCATCGTCTAGACCACCACCATGTTTGGATGAACAAAACCCTAGTCACCCGAGGTCACTTGAAATATAAAATATCAATGGGAATATAATTCAGATGTACACTATATGGAGAAAAGCTTGTGGACACCTGACCATAAGGCTTGTTCATGCTTTTTGAATACCCCACTCTACATTTAGTCAGATTTTCTGTTATTATAACCTCAATTTTTCCGGGAAGATGTTCCCCAACTTTTCGTCCACTCTAACTCCTTTTCTATCTTTATGGAGCTGCAACAGGTTCAAGCCCAGTTTAAGCAAAGGGATAACCTATAGACGTCCTATACAATTGTGTTACTCCAACTTTGTGGTAACATTTTAACATAAAACCATATCTGGGTCCGAGGTGTCCTTTCAAAACAATGTTGATATGTTTTTTGTTCAGTTGAGACACTCTCCTGTAAAAGAAACAGTGCCTGCGGTTTGAAGGACAAGCTGACCGAGCGTTTCTCTTTATGCGTTACTCATAAAAATTTCAATCTATCTGTTCAAATATCCATTTAATTCCCAATCACTTCAGCTTATTTAACCACACACAGGAATGTAATTACAGATCCATCAGCTTTTATATGAGGGGTGTGTATGTGTGTGTGTGTGTGTGTTCTTTTTAAACAATCATTCTAAATAGTTCGTATGATGGTGTTTAGCGCGAGCTAGCGTTTGAGCTGAGAATGCCGAGTCATGCTATACGCCGTCGCTAATGCATCATGGCTCTTTTTCGCCGCGACTCTGACTGTAATGATATGTAAATGGGAATTTCATTACAGTCATAAAGCTACACAAACTATTGAGCTGCTGACACATGGCAAACGAGTTGCCATCAAAACTGTGACAAAATATAGACACAGCAAGCGAGCGGCAAGAAGGTCAGCGCAAAGTAGAATAACTTTATTTCTTCCTGTTTACCTACCTGTCTCACACACACACACACACACACACACACACACACACACACACACACACACACACACTCTAAGTACACTAAGTACACTAATGCATTCCTCTACCTGGGTAGTTTTTTCAGTGTTTGGCTGTGTGTGTGTGTGTGTGTGTGTGTGTGTGTGTGTGTGTGTGTGTGTGTGTGTTTGAAGCTGAGTGTGTCTGTTTCTGTGTAACATGTGTGTGATATTGGCTTTGTATGTGTGTGTGTGTGTTGGTAGCTTTGTGTATGTGGGTGGCAGTTTTTGTGTGGCATGGGTGATAGTTTCTTTGTGTGTATATTTGTAGCTGTGTGTATGTGTGTGTCTGATTGTGTGTGGCATGTGTATGATTGTGGCTCAGTGTGTATGTGTGTATGCGTTCGTTTGTGGCATGTGTGATAGTATATTTGTAAGTCTGGGTGTTGGTAGTTTTGTGTACATAGCTGTCTGTTTTTGTGTGGCTTTGTGTGTATTTGTGTGTTTGTTGCTGTGTGTATGTGGGTGCCTATTTGTGTGTGGCATGTGTGTGACAGTGGCTTAGTGTGTAAGTGTGTGTTTGTGCCTTTGTGTGTATGTATGTGTCTGTTTGTGTGTGGAAATTTATTTATTATTATTATTGAGCTATCAAAATAATTCGACCTCACGACTGCTAACTTTTTTTGGTTCTATTTAGCACCATTGTAAATGTAAACAATGACCTCCTGTGACCCCGTGTATCACCCCGACCCACAACCCCAAAATGACACCCATCGGATCGCTAATCACATCACAAACAATTAAATATTAGCATATTTAATGTAGCACTGGCCCAGAATGTCTTCTTTTTCACAATAAATCCTATTTGCACAACAAATTCTTTTGCAAACATGACCCCTGACCTCTTGCTGCTGGCTCTACCTGCGAGTCCAAATGTTCTGGATGCTCTGATCACCGCTGCACCTTCGCCAGCTAATCAGGAGCGCAGAATATTGATTATTTGGCTTGGAGCTGTTAGGACCTGGAGCAGAACAACAGCGTGGACTGATTGGTGGTCCTCCAGGAATGGGTTGAGGCACTGTATTCTGTCTGATTCAGTCCAGAGATTGGCACGGTTAGCGTGATGTGCTGGCTGTACACGCTCGGTGAAAAGCGGACCTGGCAAACGTGACCAAATGAGTGCGGGTATTTAAACAGAGTAGCGCTAAACCAGTGGGCAGCTGGGCTACGAACGGAGCCCGAGAGCCAACTCCAGCACACAAAACCCCATCTGTCCAGATATTCCACCTTGCAGAAAAAACACGCAGGGGGAAAAGTGAACTTGGATCGGTCCTGAGAAACATCAGGTTAGTTTTGGTGTTTTGGACCTCATTACTCACGAATAACAAGCGCTTGTGTGAGGAAAACGCAGCTGCTAATACTATTGAAGAATTCACCATGTCTATACGTGACTTACTCCAAAGTGGAAAGTGTTGTAGTTTATTTTTATTAATACTTATACAGAAATATAGCTTTTTTTTAATCAGCCTAAAAAAAGGCCACACGGTACGGGATTCTCTAGAAATTTCATATTGTACAATATCATGTTTAATTTCAACTGAGCTTCCCAGTTTGCTTATTACTAACAATTTCAGTGATTATCCAAATATATAATCTAGAAAAATATTATGTTGTTGTTTATCATCATAATCATAATCACAATCTTAAGCTCAACAGTCTTATTCCATTCCATGGCCACTATGGTTTTGAACTTTTGTTCCAATCAATCAATCAATCGATCAATCAATCAATGAGTAAATAAATCATGAGTATGTATTTATACAGTAAAAAATCTCTTGAAAAATAACATATACATAAATTTTTTTTTTATTAAAGGTGCTTTATGCTTGTCATGTGTGCATTACAGCACAGAGAAAAATAATTTTTCGCAAATTCCAGCACTCCTGCATGACAGATTGTTAAGGGCCTTGCTTAAGGGCCCAAAAAGAGGCATCTTAGCAGTTGTGTTTTCACCATTGTATTATGTTGGTACTTAAGAAAATACATTATATGAGAGTACAAATCTGTCTGGCAAGATAATGAAGTGGTTCATTTATTTAATTATTTTTATTTACTTTTTTTGCAGAAATTTTAACACCGGTCATTGCAACTAACTTCACAGACAAAAAATTATCATATTTATAATTAACATTGAATGAACCTTTTTTTATATTGAAATTATGTAATTTTTTCCTGTGATGCCATTTTCTAAACCACAATTTATTATTGTTATTATTATGCAATTTTTATTTTTCATTTAATTTCATTATATTAAATTTCTTTATCATTAATGTTAAATTTGACCTGCACACACTGTAAGTGTATGCCATGTGACCATGTGATTTTCTACTCCTGATGACATATCCAATAGAAATAGTTAATAATAGGTGTGCATTTCTTTATGTTGCCACTTACCTAAACCAATTCAAACTTGGAAAACTATCAACAAAAGTTTTGTGAAGTTGCACAGCAACACTGTTTGTTTTTTTCTTTATTCCTTTGCACTTAATATTTTAACGGTGTCTTGTGCAATATCAGTGAACCCACGTACTGTAGCAGAGGAACAGCGGGTACCTAATAAACTTTCCAATCGCATTTCAACACCTTTTCTGATGATGCTCAGTGGGCTGTATACCTAAGGAAAGCTTAATGTGCGGAACAAAGCAAAGCTAACCCCTGGGAGGCTAACACCTTCACAGTGTCGGCTAAGTAGTGAAGCGCAGCTAGCTTTTCTTTTTTTTCATTTTTGCACAAATAATTTCAATCTGCTTTCTGAATGTGCATCACTGCTGAAAGTGCCAGAGGATTGTTATTTAAAGACGCGAAAGAATGGGGGGCTTGAATCGAAAGAAAAGCCAAAACAACAAAAGAACGTGGAAAAAAAAAGATAAGTGGGGAGAAAAGCCAGAAATGGCTGCTCTTGTAGCCGGTAATTGTGCACAACAAACTTGATGAAAATAACAAAGCCAAACAAGCCAAATGCCAGCGCATAAATGGTAAAACTAATGACTGTATATAATAAGCAAAATGTTTAGCAATGCAAGAAGAGGGAAAATAAATTTGAGATGCAGGATTATGAATAAAATAATTATCTACATTTATGGCACCACCTAATACTGGTTCATTAGGTTCATTATATATGCAGACACTCAGGTAGCCCCCAACGTACGAAATAGATGGGTACATGAAAAGTGTTTGTAAGTCGATTATTCCTAAGTCGAGAAGAGAGAGACTTACGGTTACAATTAGTGACTACAATTAGTGCTAATACAACTACAGTACAAATTCATATTATGGCAAGAAACACTCATACAAGAACAGATAGTCCATCATTACTTAAATAAAATGTATTCAAATGCTTCGATTCAGTCTCTCATGAGAACCTTCTCAGGATAGAACGACCAAGAGATACCTCTGCTGCAGAGGATAAGTTAATTACCAGCCTCAGAACCTTTTAGGTTACTTAAATGCTTTTTGGAGTTTGAGTGCCAGACATATTTCAACAATCTTTTCTTTAGAAGAGACGGGGTGAGTCAGGCAAAGAAACTCTTCAGAACAACAAGTAAAAGCAACTTGCTTGGGACAAGAAACACAAGAAATGGACATTTATTTAGTGGAAAACTGTTCTTTGGTCAGATGAGTCTAAATTTTAGATTTTTGTTTCTAACTGCCAAGTCTTAGTTAAACGTACAGAGGGTGAACAGACGGCTCCAAAAAGTAAGGTTCCCACTGTGAAGCATGGAGGAGGAGGTGTGATGTTGTGTAACACTGTTGTTGATTTAGTCAGAATTGAGGGTACACTTTACTAGCATGGCTATCACAGTGACATGCCATCCCACCTGACAATGACTGCAAACACATCTTTGGGTTAATTAAGAGAGTGATGGAATGCTGCATCAGATGACCTAGCTTCCATAATCACCTGATCTAAATCCAGTTAAGATGGTTTGGATGGGAGAATGAAGGAAAAGGACCCAACAAGCACTCAATACCTCTGGGAACTCCTCAAGAAGTGCTTAAAAAATATTGGGACACCTTATTTTTTCCCAGAAATTGTTACCACAAAGTTGAAGGCACACAATTATAGTATATGATGTCTTTAGAGGAGGTAGCATCAATTTTCCCCCAAAACTACAAGACCCAAACTTATTTCAGCTTGACAATGCCACTGTGCACAAAGCCAGCCTCATAAAGATATGCTTTCCATGGGTTGGAGGGGAAAATCTCCTGCTATAGCGCTCTTAACTCAACCCTATTGAACACCTTTGGGATGAATGTGAACGCTGGCTGCACCTCAGGCCTCCTCACTTTACCATCAATATCTGACTTTACTAACAAACTTGTGGCTGAATGAATCTCCACAAATCTCCACGAAATCTAGTGCAACATCTTCTCAGAAGAGTGGAGGTTATTCTAACAGCAAATGAGGACTCCGTGTGTAGTGGGATGTTCAAAAACACATACCAATCTTGTGGTCCGGTGTCCCCAAACGTTCATCTATGTAGTACAGATTGTCTTGACATTCAGAAATTTCAGTACAGTCAGGTTTTCCAACCTCCTAAAGCTCTCAGTAAAAATCAACATGTGCTTCACAGCACTGGCTTTAAATCTGTAACACTGACAAAATCATTTCCATTCATGTATCACAACACTTCTACACACAGAAGTAAAATGTAGTATTAAAACGATTTTCACAGCCGCCAGCCGCACTCCATGCCATGTGGCAGGGATGTGAATGTTCTTGTTGCTTTTCTAGATAATAAGTCTTGACTGACCCTGTACTCAGAGTCTCAAATTTATTACCATAAATGTCACCCAGTTTGCGTGTATAAAAAAAATAATTCTAAATCCATTAAAGCTAAGCACTGAGTTTCAAGCTATATCAAATGTCACTTCTATTGAGAGAAAATAATGGTGGAGTTCTTTGAACAGTTTTATCAAAGTCTGTTTTTGGTCCTGAAAAGCGATTCGTTAAACTGCGTGTCTTTTTGAAAAAGCTTCATTATATCTCTTTGAGAAGCTTGTTCAGAACAAGCCATGATTATTTCACGTCAATATACAATAAGAGCAGCGAGCTGATGATGTGTTAAAGCGAGCGTGTCCTTCTATTATCCCTTTTTTTTTGTTTATTTCATCTTCAGTGCTGTAGAAACCTGTAGGAATCCTAACCAAAAAAGGGAGTGTTGGTCGAGATAAAGAAAAATAGTATCTGCTTTTTAGCTTCGGTTCGTGAGGAAAAAAGAGACAGAGTGCATCACTGCTTCTCCTTGAAAAAAGAAAATTAGAGGTCATCGATTGTCCACGAAAAAAAAAAAGAAAAAATACCTCCAGGGCTCTGTTAAAAGGGTCAGGAGGATTTATTAGAAATGATGGTGAAACCTTGTCAGATGTTGTACTGAGGGAAAATGATGTATTTTGAACATCGTGCTACTTTTCCATGAAATTGTTAATATAGTTGCCATGACAACCTGCCCAAGTTCTGGGAAAGGCAAAGATACATGAGCTGGTGTTTGCTTGCGCTCAGTGCTGGAAACCAATGTGTAACTGATATATTAACTGGAATTTCAGGAGATTTCCTGGGTGGAATTCCAGAAGAAGTTGTCAGAAAGAAGAAAGGCTTAGGTGTGTGTGTGTGTGTGTGTGTGTGTGTGTGTGTGTGTGTGTGTGTGTGTGTGTGTGTGTGTGTGTAAGTGTGTGTGTGTGTGTGTGTGTGTGTGTGTGTGTGTGTGTGTGTGTGTGTGTATTTTGTTTAATTCCTACAAATATGCAAGTCATTGTGCTGTGAAATGAACACTAAATTACCAGATCAGTCCACCATTTACAATCTCATGCTGTGATATGAACATTTAAAAAAGCTACTAATTCCTGTTAGTTGTCATGATTTTCTAGCAAAAATGCAAGGCTTTCTGCATTAAGTGTTTCTTCTCAATTGTTATGCCAAACTCTGGGTTAAAAGTGACTCCCAGAAATTGCTTGTTAATGAAATTCAGTTATGGGACTATTTGTTACACAAACAATGAAGTATTAGAATATAGGCAATAAAACAGTGTATGGACAAAAGTTTGTGAATACCTGATTATAAGATTTGGTGTCTTTTAGGAGCATCCTAATTGTACACCAATTTTCAAATATAATAATCTCCACTTTTCTGATCAGATTTTGAACTATATTTTGTGGAGATTCATTCAACCACATGGGTGGTAATAAAGTCAGTTACTGAAGTAGATGAGGTGAGGAGGCCTGGGGTGCAGTCAGCATTCACATTCATCCCAAAGGTGCTCAATAGGGCTGAGGTTGATTTCAGAGCTCTAAGGCAGGAGATTTCCAACTCCAAACCATGTAAAGCAAATTTTCATGGAGCTGGCTCCATGCACAGTGGCGTTGTCACACTGGAATAGGTTTGGGTCTCTTAGGTGAAGTGAAGCGAAAATTTTATGCCAGATTAGATAAACATTTCGAGCAGTTTCAGTGATTTACTAGCAGTTTTTACACCACTTCCTGTTTACTTAGCTTCATTGTAATGCAGTTTTTTTTGTCCTTCACTCCATGATGAGTGCCATATCGGTTTAATATCGAGCTTCTGTCGATGAACTGAGTTGAAATACCAAACGGACAGAGACAAACAGAGAGCTGATGGCAAAACCGCTCAGTAATGCAACACCATTAAGCCATAAAATCCGAAAGTCTTTCTGCTTTCGATTGTTCACAGCTTATTCTAGCAGCCTTGACAGCTAAAGACCCCTAAATTATTTACCTGACATCTTTAGTAGGAGAGGTTGTAAATGTTTCCTCGGCTATTCATTTGTAAAGAAGTTTTTGGCTTTTACATGAGTTTCATCTACCCTGAGGGTGATGCGTTTTCATTCAACTGACTGAGGGGTTTTAATGTGTGATTAATATAAAAAAAAAAAAGATTCAGATTGAACTAGGCAGGACTGCTAGCATGCTAGCCACCTATAAGTTGCAAAAAATTGGTTTGAATTAAGCAGGATTGCAAATAATCCTTCCACTTCAGGTAACAGCAGTTAACAAATGGTTGAATTCGGCAGGACTGCTAGCAAAATAGTTGTCGTTGAGGTAAAAGTTGATAACAATTGGCTTGAATTAGGCAAGACTGCTAATAAGCTAGTTATCTAGCTAACAGTTGCTAACATTTGGACTGATTTAGGCATGATTGCTAGCAAGTTAGCAATCTCTGTGGTAAAAGTTGCTAACAATTGTTTTGAATTAGGCAGGATTACAATTCAGCTAGCCTTCTCTGAGGTAATCGTAGCTAACAATTGTATAAAATTGGGAAAGATTGCTAGCAAGTTGGCCATCTGTAAGGTAACCATTGCTAACAATCTCTTTGAATTAGGCAGGTTTGCGAACTAGCTAGCCAGCTATAATGGAACCATAGCTTCTAATGTGTTGAATTAGGCAGAATTGCTAGCAAGTTAGCAAGCTCTGTGGTAAAAGTTGCTAACAATTGTTTTGAATTAGGCAGGGTTACAATTTTGCTAGCCTTCTCTGAGGTAATCGTAGCTAACAATTGTATAAAATTGGGAAAGATTGCTAGCAAGTTAGAAATCTGTAAGGTAACCGTTGCTAACAATCTGTTTGAATTAGGCAGGATTGCTAGCAAGTTAGCTATCTTTGTGTTTACTTTTGCCACCTCTGTCTGAGAAAGCATCAGTGTGAGATGAATGGCTGTCGTTACTGTGGAGTTTGGTGTAATTTATTACAGAACAAACCGAGAGTCAGAGACAAATAACTGGATTAAATGGTCGATTTTTAGCAAACCTTAGAGAGTGAGTGCGCACGTGTGTGTGTGTGTGTGTGTGTGTGTGTGTGTGTGTGTCTGTGTACATGTCTGCTTGTGTGTTTTTGTGTGCATGTGTGTATTTCCTTGCTGTCTTTCTGTATTTTGCTTGTTTGTACTTTTTTATTATTATTATTTTTTTTTTTTTTAATTAATTTATTTGTTTGCAGATAGACTCTGAAACGTCGGCGTGCCGCCATGAATCAATACACAGGAGAGCAGGGAGGCCTGAAAAGTTCTACGCTACACCTTCAGTAATCTCCATTAGCCACTCAAAACCACTTTGCATTGATTCTCACACAAAGTCTGGACATCAATAACACACACACACACACACACACAATTCTATTCAGTACTTCCCTTTCATCCTTCTCAGTACTTAAAAATTACTCTTAATAAAAGTCAACTTGGTGTCTGTGCATAAGTGTTTGTTTGAGTGTGTGTGTGTGTGTGTGTGTGTGTGTGTGTAAGAAGTGCTTTTTCAAAACACGACACTTTAAATCAGCATTCATCGAAGATGAGATAAGTTGGAATGAGTTGAACCAGACAGTGAAGAAAAAGCAGCAAACAAGCACTCAATACCTCTAGGAAGTCCTCACGATAGTTACAAAACCATTCCAGATGACTACCTCATTAAGCCGAATGAAGAAATGCCAAGAGCTTGCAAATCGGTATCAAGGCAAATGGTGATCACTTTGAAGAATCAACATTCTAAAAAATAATCTGGGTTGTTTAACATGTTTTTGTTTATTAACTAATTTCATAAGGGTTTCTATCATAGTTTGGATGTGTTCTGTATTATTGTACCATATATATATATATATATATATATATATATATATATATATATATATATATATATATACAAAGCGGCTAATTCATGGATTTTTCCGGGGTTTTCCCGGTTTCACAAGCTTCAAGCCAAAAAACTGAACCCCATAACAATAAACCAATGAAATTGCTGAACGGTTTCAGGTTAACCAATGAAACTCTTGATATTAAATCAGATGCGCTCCCACTGAATCGGGCCGCACCACATCATAAATATGGATGATGTTCCTCTGACGTTTGACCTGCCGCTCACTCGGACTGTCTACAGGAAATGTGAATCATTCGTCACGCTGTAAACAACCGGGCATGAAAACACACACTTCACCTGTGTTCTGAGCTGCACGGCATCGGGAGAAAAGATTCACCGATGGTGATTTTTAAATGCACGACGATGCCAAAAGATAAATTGTTGTGAAAGGAAGGAGGAAGACAGTGAACAATGACTTTCTTGGTAGGCTACTGTTTAGATACAAGCCGTGTAACAGACACTGTGTTTCGTTAAAGCCTGTGTAAAGTTCATTAGTTTCAATGTAGGTATCTGTGGCTTATAGACAGGTGCGGCTTATTTATGTTCAAAATAAAAATCAATTCAGTGGGTGCGGCTTATATTTGGGTGCGTTTAATAGTCCGGTAATTACAGTATGTATATATATATATATATATATATATATATATATATATATATATATATATATATATATATATATATATTTATGTTGTGAAATTCTAAAAATAAAAAGTCATCCTATCATCCCTTTATAGCAGTAATAAATAAATCAATCCAAATAAATTTGAAACACGTCTGAAAAGCGTTTAATCTTTTCCAAAATGTTGCTTATCCACAATAAACTGTCTAAAAATGCTTACGTCCCTATATTGCACATGAGCAAAAAGTAAGATGTTTTGACCTGCTTTTTCAAACGAAAATGTATTAGTGTGGACATGGCTGTTTGTTTGCCTTGACCCTTACTGTTAGTTAGCGCTAAGCGTTACTGGTTAAGTCACATAGAAAGAAAACGTATCAGAATGAGCACCTGAATATAATTCTGTAATAGAAAATAAAGCGACAGCTTTCGACCAATCAGGATCAAGAATTCAGTGTGAATGATCAGACAGGAATGAAGCGGGTGTTTATATGAGGGCTTTGGTTTGCTGAAGTCACTACGGGGAGTCACAGACATAACGTGTGTGTGTGTGTGTGTGTGTGTGTGTGTGTGTGTGTGTGTGTGTGTGTGTGTGTGTGTGTGTTGGATTGGCCCAGTAATGCCAGCGAGTACGATAAGGGATTAGAGGCTTATGAAGAGTTCCAGGCAATATCCAAACAGATACTGTATGTGTGCTGTAAATTGAATCGGTATCACATATTGGTCCTGCTGATGCTGCACTGAGAGGCCCTACACTTCGCCACTTCCACTGCAGGATATCAATGATACTTTTCCCCTTCGCTACACACACACACACATACACACTAGAAAAAAGCGTCTGGTGACACACATTAGCCTCACACATGGACTGAGGAACCTGAACCAGCATAAAGTAGTCACAAATCCAATTCTGCCACTTCCCGAATTTCGTCCTGTAATTGGATAAATTGGCATTTTGTCGGCCTCAGAGAGAATGCCAGAGTCGTTCGGGTTTCAGGCGAGGTGTCGCATTATTCAGCTCCAATGAAGCACACTTGAGGAAGTGAAAAATGCTTGGCATGCTGTTAAACTACTGATGTATACTATAATATTTACAGTAATGCTAGCCATTTCATAAACAATATATACTTTATTTAGATAGATAGATGCCATGCAATTCTGTCTGAACTGTGGCTCATTGGAACCAACTTCACCATACTTCAAGACGATTAGCCGAAGCGTACGTCCGAGCTCTGTAAGCGTTATATAGAAAGCAAACAGTTGCCTGGAGTATTATCTATCACAGTATAGCCTGAATAAAAAACTCTCCAAATAGTGAAGTGGCAAGTTTTTAAGTATTTTAGCTGAATGTTTGAAGAAATGAACTGTCGTGTTGCTGACAGTGTGTAAAGTTGTTTTTGTTGGTGGTGTTTTTTTACATTGGCGAACATTTAGAAGCAAAACTTTAATAAATAAATATACATATATATATATATATATATTTTTTTTTATAAATAAACGTTACTAAAAAACTATAATTATATATATATATATTTATTTATTCACAATTTATAATTTATTCACATATATTAATAATTTATTCATAATGAATATATATACAGTATATATACTACTACTAATAATAATAATAATAAACAACAATCATAATATTTAAGATTTTTATTAATATTTTTAATATAATTAGCAGATGGTGTAGTATGAGTTAAAGTATGAGGCTCCTGTATGAGTTGTGCAGTTGTTGTCCACATCTGTGCATCACGATTAACCGTAAATGAAATCAATAGTGTTATGATTGCAGAGTGACTGTGTGTCGTTAATCACGTGACCTTGCGTGAATCATCACGCTAATCGATACAAACTCATCATCACCTGCATGTGCGTGGACAGTCGGTAAGTTATGTGTCTCCTGACGCTGATAAGTGAAAAACATTTCATTACTTTATTGCCAGGGTTTTTCCTGCAACCTTGTTGCACGTCGTCTAGTATCCATTTCAACCTCATCTACCTCACGTCAATACTAAACGTTGTGCACGTCGGTAATCATACCTCAAATGTAGCTTTAGACTTTAGCATTGTACAGAATTCACTCCAGAGTTGTACCTTAAAATGTTCACAATTTTTAAAAATGTTTGTGGACAACTGATCATAAGATTGGGATGTATTTTTCCAACATCCCATTCAACATTTGGTCCTCATTTGCTGCCATAATAACATTCCTCTGGGAAAATATTTTAGATTTTGGAGTCTTCTTGTGAAGATTTGTGGAGATACCTTCAGCCAAAAGTGCAGTAGTAAATTGTGTACTGATACTGATGGAGGTGAGGTGAGGAGACCTGTCCGATGCAGTCAGCATTCACATTCATCCAGTAAAAAAAGGGTTGAGGTGAAACCACAATAGCAGGCCATTTAAGATCTCAACTTAAATCCATGTAAATCAGATCTTCAGGTTTGGATCTTGTAGTTTATGTGAAAATATAATTTGATGCTACTGCATCCAAGGACATCAAATAATAGATATAATTGTGTATATTTAACTTTGAGGTGACAATTTGTGACATTTTTGTCCTATTTTACAACCCAGTGTTTACTGTTATGACCATACTTCAATTATAAATAAGCTTCTTCTGTATCAAAATACTAAACTAACAATTATCAAAAGGAATTGATTAATTTGTTGTTTTGAAAAAAGATGCATCATATGCAGTAAATGAAAAAATGGTTAATAGAATTTGTCTAATAATAATTAAAATTTAATTCAGTTAATATCAATTAATCAAACTAAAGCCAAAAAGCAGAAGAATGCAACCTCAGACATCTACAATGTCACCTGGAATTCTGAAAATAAAATCTAACTGTATATATTTACTATTACAATTACTATATTGGACTAAAAATGCTAACTAGGAAACAAAAATCGTAACGCGGCTAACAGTGATTTTCAAAGCAAACCAGCAAGCTGTCGCTTTTTATTAATTTGTTCTTTTGTTTTCTTTTTCAGAATCACTTAATCACTTGTACTGACCATGATAGAACAATACACTGCCCTAAACGATCAGTAGGTTACTTCCAAATATTTCTTTATTTTTTTTGACCTGGGTTTATCTTGTCAACCATTAGAGTTGAACTGTCCTACTGTATACTACCCTTCTGCTCAGTGGCTCAGAACTTTAATGCAAGTCCTGAAGCAAAACGAGGCTGATTTTGCTACGAAATTTCTAAATCTAGTGCGAAAGAAATTAATAAAAGTGAAAAGAATTATCTCCAGACCCACACACACACACACACACACACACAAATACACACACATATGGACATACACAATCACGCAGCCTAATGGGCAAATCTAGCTTAAGCTCCATCAGCCTAGTTACATGATTCATAATAGTGTCTGATAGCTCGTTTGCTAGCGCTAACAATGCATTTGTGAACATCAAACAGACTGAAATAGCAGGAGTCAGAGCTAAAAACGCTCCCTGACTGCGCCAAGCGTCTCATTAAAATCTCTCTACGGCTGAACGCGCTGTCTTTCCAGCGAGACAATATCGCCTGCACTTTATTCCTACATACAAACGTCCGCAACACCTGGAGCGAATCGAGTAATGGAAATTGAAGTGAGACAAGATCATAATATTCACCAACTCTTTGTGTTGCAATCAAAAGGAAGCTCCAGAAGTAGGTTACATGTTTGGGGAGCATTAGCTATATTCCGATGATAAAGGTTGTCTGTTTTAAAGGTTTGTGGAAATCATTAGTTTGGGGCAAAATTGCCCAGCGTTGCATGTGTCCTTCGGATGGTAAGCAATCCCATAATGCTTTTCACCAAACCAGGCTGAGTGTGAAAGTTACAGTTATAGCATGGATGAAACTGTACAATTCTGTTTATATTTAATAGTGGTAGTAAAAGAAAAAAACATTATAGGTATAGGGCCGGGTAGCAGTCTTTTTTTTAGCTCAGTGGATAAGTTGTTCGACTTCTAGCTCACCTAAAACCTAAAATCGAAACCAAAAAAAAAGCCAAATCAACAACATGTCAGTTAGATCCCATTCCAACTAAACTACTGAAAGAAGTGATACATACAGCTGGTGAGCCTTTTCTCAATATTATTATTTCCTCATTATCTTTAGGTCACATCCATAAACCCCTCAATTTGTTTTATATTAATTAATTAATAATCAGTTAATTATTAAAACCCTTTATAAAGAAACCTATTTTGGATCCAAACAAACAATCAAATGACAGGCCCATTTTTAATTCTTTGTTTATGTCTAAGATTTTAGAAACGATTATGTTTGCCCAGTTCTGTTCCTACTTACAAGAGAACAATATCTTTGAAGAGTTTCAGGCAAGTTTTAGGCCCCATCATAGCACATTATGTGCTCTAGCTAAAACCACTAATGACCTGTTTTTCTTCAGACCAAGGCTACATCTTTCTGTTAGTTCCGCTAGATCTTAATGCTGCATTTGATACTATAGATCATGACTTTCTCCTGGATTGCTTAAAAAATTACATCTGATTGTTACTATTTTGTAGATTTAAATGGAGAACTATCCAGGGTAATCCAGGTTAAATATGGGGTGCCACAAGGTTCAGTTCTAGGACCCCCTGCTTTTCACAATATACATGCTTCCCTTGGGAAATATTATTAGAAGGCATGGGATTAGCTTCCACTGTTATGCTGATAATACCCAGCTATATATCTTATCGAAACCAGACGATACAGCTCAATTGACTTGGATAACTGAGTGTGTTAAATAATTAAAAGACTGGATGACTCATAAGTTTCTATTATTAAATACTAATAAGACAGAGATTTTGCTCATCAGCCCAAAATCCAGTACACAGAAGCTGCAGCATTGAAACCTGCATTTAGAAGGATGTTCTGTAACCAAACGTTCAACAGAAAGACCTGGGGGTTATTTTAAAAAGAAACTTGTCTTTGAATATCAACCATGTTACAAAAACAGGCTTCTTTCACCTTAGAAATATTGCTAAGGTAAGAAACATGTTGTCTATATCTGATGCAGAGAAACTGATAGAAGCGTTCATGACCTCCAGACTGGACTATTGTAATGCATTTCTAGGTGGATGTTCTGCACCATTAATAAACAAGCTACAGTTTGTTCAGAATGCAGCAGCCAGAGTTCACACAAGGTCGAGAAAATATCACCATAAAACCCCAATCTTCTAATTCCTACACTGGCTACTTGTTAAGTTTTAAATCCACTATAAACTACTGCTACTTACCTACAAAAAAACTAAATGGTTTGGCTCCCATGTATCTCTTGTAACATGTCCCATGTATCAGTCTTCTAACACGCTACAATCCGTCACGCTCCTGTAGATCTCAAAACTCTGGATTTCTAGTAGTTCCTAGAATAGTAAAGTCCACTAAAGGTGGTAGATCATTCTCACATTTAGCTCCTAAACTTTGGAATAGTTTTCCTGACAGTGTTTGGGGTTCAGACACACTCTCCCAGTTTGAGTGCAGATTAAAGACGTATCTGAGTCCTACACATAACACACATCACATTATAAACCTGTACTCCAGAACATCTGATCAACTTGCGCTTGTTAATATCATGAACAGCAGCTATGCTAATTCGTCTCCACTGCTTCTTTTTTTTTACCAATCCTGAGGCATCCTGAGGTTTCGCCAGCTCCAGTTGTGTCCCACGTCATGAAGATTATGAACCTTCAAAGAAGTAGATGCCCGCAAACATCCCGAACCATCTAGAGAAGTACCAGCTCCATTTGGATTTCACTTCATGTAGAGTTTGGACATTGGAACTTTTGGAGTGTTTAAAGGCTCTGGCATGGAGAAGCTGGTGTTGGATCTATGATAATCTCAAATGTTGAGCTATTATATGAGTTGATCAGTAGCTCCTGATTGCATAACGTCTTCTGACTGTATCAGACTGTAGAAACATTACATTACTCATAATCTTGCATTCCGGTGCTTGTATTAGTTCTTACTCTCCAGTGTTTTGTATTGTTTAAAGATTTATAATCACACTCATCATCAGGGATAAACACACATCGTTTACTTAAATTCTTAAAGTCTGTAAAGCTGCTTTGAGACAATGTCGATTGTGAAAAGAGGTATAGGAATAAACTTGACTTGACTTGACCAGAAGGTCATGGGTTTAAATCCCAGTATGACCAAGCTGCCAATACTGGGCCCTTAAGCAAGGACCTTAACCTTCAATTGTTCAGCTGAATAACTGAAATAACTGTATCTCTGTATATGGACATCTGCCAAATTGAAAATATTTCATGACATCATCAAATACATGAATAATTTAGAAATGAGTTTATTAGCGGGACAGCGCATGTAGGATGTTTTGGTGACAAGGTGAGGGAGGCGAGATTGAGATGGTTTGGACATGTGCAGAGGAGGGACATGAATTATATTGGTAGAAGAATGCTGAGAATGGAGCCACCAGGTAGAAGGAAGAGAGGAAGGCCAAGAAGGAGGTTCATGGATGTGGTGAGGGAAGACATGCAGGTAGTTGGTGTGAAAGAGGCAGATGTAGAGGACAGGGTGGTATGGAGACGGATGATCCGCTGTGGCGACCCCTAATGGGAGCAGCCGAAAGAAGAAGAAGAAGATCAAATACATAAATAAAGGATGTACACTAGGAGTTAATAAAGTTGAGGACGCAGATCCTGCCAAGCATTGACCCGAGCTCTGGGGTGCAGCAGAACAAACTCAACACCCAGAGCAAGTCTGCACCAAGAACCAACTGTTAAAGAAATACAAGGGCTCGTGCATGTTCGACATCCCTAAAGACTCCTGATGCCCACACACAACCTTTAAGAACTAGACATCAGGGAGGTGATACTATAGCTTATTTGTTAAGGCATAACATTTTGGCTCCTGGGCCCCTAACCAAGGCTCCTATCCCCATAGCTGCTCAGTATAAATGAGAGAAACGTAAGTCATTCGGGATAAGGGACAACTGAAAAATTGTGTCAATATAAAAGTAATGCTATGATGTCCTGTTTTTAGAAATCTGATTTTACATAATACCCCAAACAAAAATAATGAAACAGATTTTCAGAAAGCAGTTCCTCTGCTTGTGCGAACGGAACCTGTGAGAATAAGTGAGAAGTATGTTGCCGTGAGTGTCATAGCAGTGGGAAAAAACCTGTGATATGAGAAAGACTTGCCCGAGAGCCTTTGTTCACACAGTGTTCGGTTCACGCTGGGAAGCGTTTCGCTTGTTTGAAGGTGCAAGATGCCCCACACGCTGACAGCTTTAAAGCCCTCACGAAACGATTTGAAAATCGGTGGACTCGCGTTACTGTCTGCTGAGGTATTTCTTTGCTAGATGGATTTACACAACAGCCAGTAGGGTTCGAGATACACCATGCGACACCACGGCCAAATGTAAACATTCTCAATGGAAGCTTAGAGGAATATGTATAGATATGAACAACAGTGTGGAGGATTTTCTCCATTTTCACACACTTTCTCATGAGGGCAATATCCAAGGTGATGGATATGGTGAGCTTTAGAAAGGTATTTTACCCCTCATAAAACTGCATACTATGGCAAGACACAATCTGAAGACGTTGGAGGTTGACGTTTTAAGGGGACATTTATTAGACAGACAAAGAATGTTTACATAAAGAGTTTCTTAAAAAACTATACAACTAAAGTGAGAATATCAGAACAGACAGTTTTCAGACACCCATTTTGATTCGTTTTGTTTGTGTGATGACATCACCTACCTTCTGTCCGGTTTGTGATAGTGAGAATGAAAGTCCTAAGAAGCTTTTATATTTCTTGAAGTCCTCAAAACATTTTTCTTGGACCTTTTCCAAAATGGCACTTGATCCAAATCCGGTTTAAGGAAAAGCACTTTTAACCGAACCTCTGTGAAATCAAAGCATGAGGATTTTACAGGCACGTATCCCTTTTTTGCTTTTTCGCTTCTCTCTTCACTGTCAAAGTGTACTGTATAACGTGACATCCTGCAGTCTATACAGTCTATACACTGCAGTCTATACACTCATATCGTCAAGACAACGGTTGGGTATTCTTGGCTTTGACTGGCAGAGCAAGAAGTGAAAGTGACAGAACAAAGCTGAGAAAGAAGAATTTAAATCAATTATATAAGAAAACGATTTGAGATCATCCTTCCTTTAGGACCAAAATGTATTTATTACAGTTTAGATCTTTTTGTAAAACGAGTAGACAATTATGTATTTACAAGATTTCTAATAAATCCTTAATGGTGAAATTATAAATACTGTGGGGAGGAGTGAGAGTTTAACAAGAATTGTTTAATAGGAAACAAAACTAAATGAGACATTAACACGTCTTTCACAGGTTTTACTCGATTTACCCAGTCTGAATCAGTTGCAAACCAGTCTCTGAGGAAAATCGACACATACAGAGCTAAATCAATTTATATAACATACGCTTTATGGACAAAAATATTGTAGAATTTTGTCTATACGGGTGCCAATAATTATGAAACCTATTTTTGGCAAACGATCAGAAGGTTGAACAATAATGCTGTATTTATAAAGGCTACCAATATTAGTGAAGGAAACTGAACTTCAAAGTATAAATAGCAATAAACTTCTACTATGAGTCTGGAGTTTTGCCAGTATTCACTACATGGACAAAAGCAGCACTGGACAGCACTTTAACAATGATGGAACTGTAATGAATGGACATTTGGTGTTGAGGATGAGGATGTGTTTCCTTTTCACTCTGGTTCTTCTCAAAGTTCTCTTTCTCATGATGTCTCAGGGAGTTTTTCCTCCACCACAGTCACCACTGGCTCACTAATAATGGATACACTTATAAATATAAGGAACAAACTTATAGACAATAAACTTTTACATTTTTTTATACAACTTTATAACAGCTTTATCTCTGTGAAGCTGCTTTGAGACAATGTTCATTATTAAAAGCACTATGAAGGATATTATGAGAGAGGGAGATATCTCTAGATGTGGATTTTTACTTCACTTTGAACTTGGAGACCCAAACTTGTTCCATCATGACAATTCCACTGTGCACATAGCCAGCTCCATGAAGATATACTTAACATAGTTTGGAGTGGAGGATCTCCTGCTATTATCTCTATTAAACACCTTTGGGATGAATGTGAATGCAACCCAGGATCCTCCTCACCTTCTCACCTACATCAGTATGTGACTTTACTAACACTATTGTGGCCGAATGAATCTCCACGAAATCTAGTGGATCATCTTCCCAGAAGATTTGGGGTTATTTTAACAGCAAATGAGGAGTAAATTTGGAAGAGGATGTTCAAAAAGAAGCAATTTCTAATCTTACAGTCCTACAAACTTTTGTCAGTTCTGTGTATATGTGTACCTTATATACATCTATACATCTAGAGATTTAACATTGTTGTCCACTAGATGGCAGATTA
>NC_139587.1:2228857-2263857 GCF_946808225.1 Silurus aristotelis | reverse complement strand
TTCTTGTGCCAAGCTCTGAGGTTCATCCGACTCCTGGAAAACAACCCAAAACTGGCCACACGTCGTAGGTGTCAGTTCGAATGCTAATTAAAGTCCATCATAAAAAAAATTTGCCATCTAACGTGAACCATACGGAAAAATTTCGCAATTGAGATAATTGTTAGATTTTATCTTCAAATAGAGAAAATGGGGTCACGCATGTTTCATACCTTCTCATGCTTTGGTTGTCTAATTGTTCCCTATGTGTAATTCAGGCTGCAGGAAAATCACGTGAGCGATTGGCTTGTGTCTAAAAGTACGCTTTTTCCCTCCGTTGGTTTTAAAGACAGAAACACTGATGCTGTTCAGTTTGGTGTAAAAGTTGAAGTGCAGCTTCTTCACTCAGGTTGAAGTAGGACGTGCTAAAAAAACAAGTCCATCTCAAACTTCACACTCGCTTTCATTAATGATGGTGTTAATGAGTTTGTTTTGTTCTATTTTGCAGTTCATTTAATTACGAATAAAAATCGAGATAGATCATGTGTGAAAAGGCGTCTGTTCTCGTCTTCCATTTTTCTTTATAAAATAAAATGAATTCTAAAAACATAAAAATCTAATTAAATTAGTGAACATGTCCATTTCTGTCTTACTTTCTCTCTGTATCTGTCTGTCTTTGCATCTGTCTGTCTCTCTGTATCTATCTGTCTGCCTCTGTATCTGTCTTTCTTACTCTCTCTCTGTCTGTATTTGTATGTCTGTCTTACTGTCTCTCTGCATCTGTCTGTTTCTGTATTTCTCTGTCTGTATTTCTAGATTTGTCTTTCTATTGTCTGTCTTTTTATCTGCCTGTCTCTGTATCTGTCTTTCTATCTCTTTATTTCTCTGTCTGCCTCTTTGTCTGTCTCTATTTATCTGTCTGCCTGTCTCTCTATATCTGTCTGTCTCCCTATCTCTCTGTCTGTCTATCTGTCTCTGTTCATGTCCAACTCTCTGTATTTGTCTGTCTCTGTCTGAATCAGTATCTGTCTGTCTGTCTGTCTGTCTCTCTGTATCTGTCTGTCTCTGTATCTGTCTGTCTCGCTGTATCTGTCTGATTGTCTCTCTGTATCTGTCTTTCTTTCTCTATATCTGTTAGGCTCTATATATGTGTGTGTCACTATCTGTCTTTCTGTATCTGTCTGTCTGTCTCTCTATATCTGTCCGTCTCTGTCTCTGTCTGTCTATCTCATTGTATCTGTCTCTCTGTATCTGTCTGTCTCTCTAGACTAGACTCTCTATATTTCAGTCTGTATCTATTTCTGTCTGTTGTTTTCTTTATCTTCTCCCTTTGTGTGTCTGCCTGTCTCTGTATCTGTCTGTCTAATGACTATCATTTCCTGTCTTTTTAACTATCTAACTATCTAGCTGTCTCTCTTTATGCCTTCTGATCTCTCACTCTCACTCTTTGTCTCTGTCTCTCTTTCTCGTCACTTTCTCTGTCTGTCTCTCTTTTCAGCTGTCTGTTAATTTGTTACTCTCTCTGCATCTTTCAGTGTTTCTTACTCTGTCTGTCAGTCTCTTTGTGCCTATGTCTATTCATCTGTCTGTCTGTCTGTCTGTCTGTCTGTCTCTCTCTCTCTCTCTCTCTCTCTCTGTTTATCCCACTGTCCATATGTCTGTCTATCTGTCTGCCTGAGCAATCCTACAATGTTCTAGGCTCAGTCATTTCCAAACCCTGAGAGTGTGTTTGGCTCGAGTCCCACTGGTGGTTAATGATGTAATTAGCACTAACCTATGCAGGTCAGCTTCAGTCCTAATCACACACACACACACACACACACACACACACACACACACACACACACACACACACACACACACACACACACACACACACACACACACAGACAATTATACTATATCATGTGAATCACAAGGCTTTTTGAGTCTTTTGACCCTTTGACCCTTTTGGAGTGTAGTGTAGCTGGATATTATGGAATACACTAAGACTAAACTACAAAGGCCACTCTAACTACACTAAGACTAAACTACAAAGGCCACTCTAACTACACTAAGACTAAACTACAAAGGCCACTCTAACTACACTAAGACTAAACTACAAAGGCCACTCTAACTACACTAAGACTAAACTACAAAGGCCACACTCACTACACTAAGACTAAACTACAACAGCCATTATTTACAAAAGCCACACTAACTACAATGGGTCTGAACTACAGATTTCATATGTCTATTACAGAAGCCACACCTGCTTCACTAGGCCTGAAATACAAAGTCCACAATATATCCACAAAAACTATAGAGTCCACACTTCTTTTAAAGAAGCCACACCTTCTACACTGAGACTGAACTTCAGAGTCCACACCACCTCCACAGGAGCCACACGTTCTTTACTGGGACTAAACTTCAGAGTCCACACCACCTCTATAGAAGCCACGCTTCCTTTACTGTGATTGAACTACACATTCCACACCTCCTTCACTTAAAACTAAACTACAAAGGTCACATCACCTCGATAAAAGCAACACTTCCTTTACTGGGACTAAACTATGCAGTTTACAATTGCTCCACAGAAGCCACACTTTCCTCCCTGGGGCTAAACTACACAGTTCACACTTCCTTTAAAGACATCTCACCTACAACATCAGGCCTGATTCCACCACTACCTCCACAGATGCCACACCGTCTTCACTGCGGCTGAAGAATAAAGGATTCACCTTCTCTTCAGAAGCCACGTGTTCTTTTCTGGGATGAAACTTCACAGTCCACACCAAACCTCCTTCACTTGAACTAAATAACAAAGGCCACACTTCCTCTACAGAAGCCACACCTCCATCGCTGGACCTCACACAATCCAAACAAAGAACAAAAAACGTGTTTGATTTCATTCCTGTATAATGAACCCTAGTAAACGATATCTGTGTTTATCACACTTTCCCAATAAAGAGATCTGTTTAAGTCTGTTTAAAACTGCTACACTCATCATGTAAATTGATGTGATTTTTTAAATCTTCACACCCCACTTGTTAGTGTGTCTAATCGGTATGTGTGTGTGTGTGTGTGTGTGTGTGTGTGCACACGAGTGTGTTTTAGACTCTGCTGTATCACCAAGAGTGTAAAGAAAGTAAGCAGGAGGAACAGCCAGTTAAAACCAGAGTGGACAGTAAAGTCAAAGCATGTCTGCAGAGCCCAGCGTGAAACGACAGGCTTGCAGAAACGCTCCAATAGCTTTTCCTATTACACACTCGTGGCTTGTGGTCGTCCCTCACTTGGAATCATGTGGAAAAACTTTGCCATCTGCAATTTGTCCAGGCATGTGTGGGTGTGGGGGTGGGGGTCTGTTTGTACCTCTCGGGCCAAATGTTCTTACAAGGATCGGACTAGTTGACAATCTTGACCTTGTGGGAGGGACAATAGCAGGGTTCCTACACATTTCTCATTTTTCAATTACAGACTTTTCCAGACACAGATATGCCGACTTGCCTAAAGATTTTTAAGACTTTTTTTAACATCTGAAATGATTTGTTTTTTAAATCCAACTATAACATGTTTTCCATGGGTTTAGTCAAACAGATGGGGGCGCTGTACTGTTATGGCAAATACTGCTGCATAGTGAAACAACCAATCACAGCTGTGCAGATCCAGTCCAGGGCCAATCATTTGGCAGTGCTGAAAGTCTGCTCCGAACTCCACAAAAACACTTTTTAGCCATTTCCATTAATATGTTTTTTTTGTTTGAAAATGCATATTCTTCTCTCTGTTTTGGCCCTCCATCCACCAATCAAATTCTAGACTTTTTATACTTTTCACAAAATGTCTAGGAGCCCTGCAATAGGAAACAGCCCACGTGGAAACTTGCTTAAAAACACTGCATGTTTTAGAAACTACACAAGCCTTCAGGGGTTAATAGTTTAAGGTGGAGCCTGAAGTTAATTAACTGCACCAATAAGTATGCAGGTCCTCACAAGGATAGTATGTCAAGAGTGTGTGTGTGTGTGTGTGTGTTTGTGTGTGTGTGTGTGTGTGTGTGTGTGTGTGTGTGTGTGTGTGTGTGTGTGTGTGTGTGTTATGAAACGTAAAGTAAATATATCTATCATACTAAACGCATCACTAGACAGCTCTAATGCAGTTATCCTTTACATCAACCATAAAGGGAGATTAAGCGTCATGGTTTAATTGCAGTCGTGGTCTCCATCGGACAAGACCACCTAGATCAATTCAAGCTCTCCTTATTACCTTCCCAAACCTGGCCAACATGATGCTTGTCATATTAAAAACATAAGTCTGGCTTCATTTTTCCTTATTCCTATACTGGATGTCTGCCATGACATGTGACCTCATCAGTCTTGGGCTCTCAAAGGCCAGTAGTTGACAAGCGATGTGTCCATGATTCACCAGGTCAAAGACCAACACTTGATCAAACAAGGACTACATCTCAAGAATGATCTCAAAGGAGTTTCTATTCTGTTATCCATCCATCTTCAGTCACCGCTTTATCTCTGCCAGGGTCATGCTAGAGCTAGTTTGTGTTCTGGGAACATGCAGCATGAGGCACGACATGCCAGTCCATCACAAACATTCACACATTCATTCCAATAAGCAGCTGGTACCCTACGACAATGGAGCTTCTTCACTTATAATGACAAACTCCTCATCTCTATACAGGGATGCCCTTGATTCTTATTGTTCCATATATGTAATTAGAGCCTTAACAATGAAATGTATACAATTTTATCAATTTAATCTCTGTATTCCTATTTAATACTCATACCGTCTATACTGTCTGACATTGTCTGTTTTGTCTTGTACAGTCCAAGCTAAATATATAGTGTTATTTAGGTCTGTACTTTTAAGAGTCACTAACAGCTGGATATTCTGTTTTAAATTATATTACATGAATTATACTTAATCAAGCTCACGCCCCCTCCTGTGATACATCAAATTTCCAACTTTTTATATCAAAAGGAGGTGGAGGTGGGAGTGGTTAAGACATTGGACTTTGGAATGGAAGGTCACAAGTTTAAAGCCCTTGAGCAAGGCCCTCAACCCCCCCCCCCCCCCCCCCAATCCACTCAGCTGTAAGTCCCTCTGGATAAGGGTGTCTGCAAGCAAGTGGTGGAGCAAAATATTCCCCATATCCCAAACTTACCCTTTGAAGGCTACAGAGCTGGAGCTACAGAGAGGTGCGATGATGGGTGCTGATCACTTGAAACCTTGAAGATGGCTTTGGACTGGAATGCTACAGTGCCCTGACCCCAGAGCTTCAGACACTGAGCAACCACTTCCCCAAGGTTTTATTTCCATATGATTTTAGATAGGTGCCACTGTCACCTCCGAATTGTTCATTTGGAATAAAATTATAGGCACAAAAATATTCTAAATGCATATTGTCAATCTGTTTGTTTCTATCATTCCACCAAGTCCAAAATTCGAAACAATTACAATGCTTAAGTGAAAGAAAGCTGGAAAGTATGAAAATGAGGGAATATTATGGACCTTCTGCTGACTATATAGAATATAGTACTGTATGTGCTCAGGGTTAGTTTTGCATTTCGAGAGCTGTAACTTACTGTGTGTGTGTGTGTGTGTGTGTGTGTGTGTGTGTGTGTGTGTGTGTGTGTGTGTGTGGGGCAGTGACAAACCTTTTGAGGTTTGAATGAGGTGACGTGACACTCAGGACCCACTCGACTGAGACATCACTTTGCACAGCAAGGTAGGCCACTGTGTGTGTGTGTGTGTGTGTGTGTGTGTGTGTGTGTGTGTGTGTGTGTGTGTGTGTGTGTGTGTGTGTGTGTGTGTTTGTAGGTTTTTGTGTCTTTTCACACCTCAGGCTAGCTCTGTATAACTGAGGACAAGAACCTGTCACTGCAACACAATCGAAGCAGAAATGCACTCCTACACACATTCCCACACAAACACACACACACACATACACACAGGTTAAAGACAGCTGTTATGTCATAAAGCATAGTTCATAAAAAAAAAAAAAAAAAAGGCAGTGGAGAAACTCCAGGATGCAGCGACGAGCCGAAACCCTTCACCGGCCACTGGGAAGAACTTTATCCTGCCTATTGTTTTTCACTCTGTCCAGGAAATGCGAAAATATGCTTCATCTGGAATATTGAGTATAGCACTAATGTCACCTCAGAAAGATCGATAAAGGCTTACATTCCAGCAGGACAAGTGTGTGTGTGTGTGTGTGTGTGTGTGTGTGTGTGTGTGTGTGTGTGTGTGTGTGTGTGTATAACCAGTAAGATAAGGACACCATACTGTCTCATACAATATTACAGTTTTTCTCTGTTGCTTTGGTGCGTTTCTCAGATCAAAAATGAAATTCCCCAAAACTACTTGTTCAATCATGGAGTCATTTGTGCACATCATAATAGTAATTTCTTGTTGCTTTGATCAACTTGCGAATGCTTTTGTACATTAATTTAATGGATTTTGTACAAGTGTCTGCTGTTTCCTACATTATCAGTTGTTCATGTTCATGTTGATCAAAATATATGATACTGGTTTCACCTGAATAGTTTTAACCCCCAAAAACATCTCAGCATCAGTTCATTGTGTAAGACATTGAATGTAAAATGGTTAAACAAGTCGTCAGAATCTGTCATCTAACATTTTTATTTAATTTTGTTTTGTAAATGTGTTGAATTGATGAATTGTGCAAATGAATCTTGAATTTATTTAATGAAGGTGAGTGAATAACATCAACCAATAATCAACTAGTTCTCAAAAACAGGTCAAAGGTGAATCTCATGAACCTTCAATTGGCAGCAGAACCAATGGATGAACAAACAGGTAATGAACGAACACTTGTACAGTAAAAGTCTGAATCCTGTTCGGTATTTTGCAATAAATATTACATTATAATATATATTTATTGGTGAATGTCCTCTTTATCCCAACTTTATTAGACAGACAGACAGACAGACAGACAGACAGACAGACAGACAGACAGACAGATAGATAGATAGATAGATAGATAGATAGATAGATAGATAGATAGATAGATAGATAGATAGATAGATAGATAGATTTTTAGCATTTGGTCTTTTGTACTTTAATAAAAAGTTTTAATTATATATTATATTTAAAAATATGCATTTTAATTCAATAAATACATTTATAACTAACTGATAATTTTGCGACAACAAATTACAAACAACAAATTAGTTTTTTTTGTTCTCTCAATCGTCTCATTTTACTCGAGTCTACCCATTTAAAGCTGTTCTGGGTGCAGATCAGATTTTATTAAAAGTTAATAAAAAAGTTCTTGCAAATTCTTTTTCTAACCACATCTTTTCATATGAAATTTAATTAAGTTCTGGATGGTGAGAAATAAATGACTATAATGTTTAGTTTCTTTTGAGAAACAGCCACAGGAATGAATTTGTGTTGTAGAAAGTATCTGTTGAAAGAAATGTCTGAAATGTAGAGAAGTTACATAAAATTATTGGCAACATTGCCAGTGTAAATGACAGGACACATGAGTGGCAGCTGTTTAGAGCTGGAATGTGAACTCATGACCTGATCACAAGTCCAATGTCTTAACCACTAAGCTACAACTTTTGAATGCATCTTGTGATTTAAAAAGTAAAAGTGCTTATTAGTTGTCACATTACATTACAGCAGAGTGAAATTCTCTCTTCACTGAGCCCAGTGATGTTAGGAACCACGAGCCATGACACACTGGTGGCCATGACACACATGAGGTAGCCATGACACACACTTCTCCTGAAACCTACCTGAAAAGCCTGGTATGGTCCTTTCTAGAACTTCCTTAATTTCATCACACCATCCAGTTGATTATATTTTAGAGCAGCATGCTTTTATTTTACTTTGTATCAGAGGTGTCCAAACTTCTTTCTTATGTTTAGATGCTTGTATGAACATCATGTGATAAATCAAATATGTGAACTTCTGTATAGAGTGTGGCATAAAATGTGACGCACGAGCGAGTGAACAACAACACAATCCAGACTCAAACATCTCCCAAACATCGGTGAAAATTTTTTAAAATAAAAAAATCAAAATAAAAGTGCAAGGGTGCCAATATTTCCATCCAAACATCTATGAACAGCCGAAGTCGGATGAGTCTAACACCGCGGCTGTGTTGCAGTTTGTAGACACGCCAAACGTCAGTAAAGCTCAGCAACAGATAGTAAATTTTTGATTAAAATCAAACCAAACCTTATTACTTTCTCAAGCTGGACTCAGCAAAGCACTCTAATGTATTGAATTTTGTGTGTGTGTGTGTGTGTGTGTGTGTGTGTGTGTGTTCGAGAGCTGTGTGTTTCAGCACTATTGACTCGACAAGCTTATGAGTGTATTTGTTCGAGTGTTTGTGTATGTGTGTATGTGTGTGTGTTTGTGTGTATGTGTGTATGTGTGTGTGTGTGTGTGTGTGTGTGTGTGTGTGTGTGTGTGTGTGGGCAGAAGGCCAGTCCAGGTCCAGCCAAAGAGGCACTCTCGCGGTTAATCATCATGGAGACGCTCCCATTCCATTAAGCTGCATAAAATGCACCACAGCCTGTGGCCTAGCAGAGCTCAGCCAAAATCCTCTCACTCACACACTCACACACACACACACACACACACACACACACACACACACACACACACACACACACACACACACACACACACAGTAGTTGTGTTTACACACACATTCATTATGAACTGATTGCCAACAAATTCCCATTCGAACGTCCAATCGGAGCTCGCGTTATTGATTCATGATTACCATGACAACGGGAAGCTGGAAAAAAAAACGCGCCCGGCTTATTATTGCGTCCGTCCCTGCAAAACAGCCTTCGACCGTCCTGATGAAGCAGCAGGTGTGAAGAGGAAAATCATGCCACTCGGCGCTGTACTTCAAAATGCTGGCTGTGAATCGTTCCATCTCGCCCTCCATCCAACCTGCTCCAACGTTGTTTAAAAAATGAGCAACACGGACATCATTTTCTCGCTGGAGAAACAAAATTGCTATGCAATTCTCATGTCGCTCAGACAAAAACGCGTTTCGGATCGGACTCCCCGTGTCATCTGGTTTAATTCTATTAACAGTTTCATCACAGGCGGGTTTGCTGCAGTACATCTCTTAATTCAAATATCTTCATTTGGGAATTTTATGAGCCCCAACTATGTGCTGATATTAAAGAGGCACAGTGTTTGTGTTAGTCTAGTGTTAAAGTGGATTAAACCAAAAAAGGGTTAAAAGTTTAAAAGTATTAAACCAAACCAATAACCATAGCAAATCTTTACACATGCTATGAGATTACATGACTTTAGGTATTTACCATCAAAAGAGACCTACAGAGAAAACTTTACCATAAAACACTGTATATGTAAGACTGTTCCCAGAGCCTCTTGCACACAATTAATAGACAGATATGAATATTTATCCACCCAGTTTTTTTTTATTGAATTAAGAACAAAGGTTCAGTATGTAATAAACTACAAGCTCGATGCATATCTCATTATATATTGTGCTACTCTGTTATGTACTGCTACTTAAATGATGCTCAAGATGCTGTTTCTTTTTTTTTTTATACCCCTGAGTGCACCTGGAGAGATGAACAATATTTGTTTGGTTATGTAAGGAACAGACAGAGGTCATGAGATGTTGCTGTACAAAGCTATTTTAGACAAATGTTTTCGCCTCGAGGTGTTTTAGTCTCACGGCAAACACACAGACAAAAAAAAACAAAACATTCTATATTATATATATATATATATGTATATATAACACTGTGTGTTTATGACACATAGACGGAAACAGTATAAAAATATTCCTGATTCAGTGTATTAATTATACAGGCTTGTCAGTCACCAATCATAGCAAAGCCAGAGTTTAGATTTTTTTCCCCGATAGCTGATGATGCTATCAGAAGGAGTCTGAGTGTTCCTTAGAGACGGATTGTGTGCGGTGGACTTCAGAGTGTGAGAGTGGACAGTAGTGAGAAAGGATAGGACTGGCTGCAGACATTGTTAACTCCCAGCTGAGGAAGAAAAGACGAGCTGAGCTCATAAGGAGAGAGAACGAGAGAGCGGGAGCGAGGGAGAGTCTCTTTCTCTACACACCAGCATGATTGTTAGAAAGAAAGCTTCAACATTTCAAACTGTCTGGAGGCTGCAAATCTCTACAAGGCACCTCGTCATCTGCCTTGCAGCCGAATCCTTCAGATTCTACACTCCATCTTCCTGCGGCCATTGATTCCCGTTTTTTTCCCCTCTCTGTTATCCTTTCCCCGCTGTCTTTTTCAAACCTCGGCGCTGAAACTTGTCTGGGAAAGTGACAAGACCAGAAACGGAGTTGAAGGCGGCAAAGGGGGAAGGCGTGAAATATCTATCTTCTGGACTGTCTGTCAATTAGGCGCTACACTCGAGGCAGCATAGCGAACAGAGCACGAGATATTACAGCACATCTCACGACAGCAGATACACCATGCACCAGATTGTGGGTTGGAATCAAATCTGAGCAACGTACTCTGGTGTGCGTAAAGATTCCAACTGCTGTGAACCTTTCCATAATCCACGAATATATGACCTGGAAAGGAAAAGTCGAATAAATTGATATGTCATGGATCGACATTGCAAATAAACAGAACTCTGGAATGAAAAGAATAAAAAAAATCTTTTTATATTATGATTGCATTACAATTCACCACTTAATACAGGAAAAAATCCTTAGATCACAAAGTGACCGTGAGATTGGTGTGTTTTCAGCCTGTTTCACATTCAATCCCTATTTGCTATACTAATAACCTCCACACTTTTTAGATGTTCCACTGGATTTTGTGGAGATTCATTTAGCCATTAAAGTCAGATTCTGATGTAGTGAAGGTGAGGAGGCCTGAGGTGCAGTCAGAGATCACATTCATTGAAAAAAAGGCATCATTTAAGTAGCAGTGCATAAAAGAGTAGCAGGTTAAACAACGAGATATTCATCGAGCTTGCAGTTTATTACATACTGAACCTTTGTTCAGAATCAAATAATTGAAACTGGGTAAATCAATATTGATATCTGTCTATTGATTCGGTGAACTGTTTAAGATTTGTCGTTTCCTGGCAGATATTTCTCAGTGCAGGCGATAAATACCTGAATATCTAAAGTCATGTAACGTCATAACTTCTCAAGTATTCCACATTTGCTGTTAAAAGAACCTCCACTGTTTTTAGATGTTGCACTAGATTTTGTGGAGATTTGCTGAGATTCATTTAACCACTTTGTAAAGTCTGGTAGTGATGTAGGTGAGAAGGTGAGGACGCCTGGGGTGCAGTCAGCTATCACATTCATCGTGTTCATTCGGGTTGAAGCTCAATAGTACGAGAGAACTGAACTAAACAGGACACACACACACTGAACTGTTACACCCTGAACTCAACACACACCCGATAATCATTTCTAATCAGACACATCCATGTCTTCAGCACCACCATATTATATAATAAACATAGTATTCGGTTTACATGCTGTTTTTTTGCACGACATTGTGTTAATTTTTACAAATACACTCTTGTATAAAGTTCTCTTTTGCATATTGTACTCTAAAACATATTATACAGTAGGTTTACTGGTCAGCGCTATTATGTGTTTTGTGTATCTGTCTCACACTGTCCTGTTCTTTAGTCCTGAGCTTTGTGTTCTGTTGTGTAGCTCACAGTGCTTGTCTGTAGCTCTTTGTTGTTTTATGTATCACCAGGGTTCTAGGGGGAACCCACTCATGACCTTCGCCACACCATGAAGTGGAGTACGGTCCAAAAAAAATAAAAAAAAACGTTTGCAACCATCGAGTCATTGTTTGTATCTGATGCTGCTGAATGACTCAGTAGTTTGGTGTTGAGAGCGAAGGTGTAATTGATATTGACTTTTTCGCCCGAGTGCTTTGTCATCTGCATTCGCGAACAGATTCCATCCCACGAACGATCGACAGGATGACAGAAGGACAATCATATACTCCAGTGGCTCTCATCGCACACATGCTTTAAACACTACACTTTGTTATTTAAAGAAATAGTTTGTAGGCATTTTTGGACCAAAACGGAGTATACGTTCAGACGGTCAGATCGGCTCTATATTTTCCCGTATATTTCGCACCATAAATGTGATCGTCATTTCCTTTAATAGGAACACACCTGTCTCTCAAAACACGACCTGCGCTCATGCACCGATATCCATTTCGTATGCGTCACCAAACAATCCGTCATAATGAATATCCTGAAGGCCCTGGAGGTCGCTAAACAGGATGTGAAAGAGAGAAAATAAAGCCAGATGGCTAACATTTGCTATTTTATTCACATCTAGTGCTGGCACTGCTACCCCGAGGGATGTGTAGATATGGGAGAGGAGCCAGTGATAGTGTGTCCTCCATGCAAAAAGTATTTTTCACAACTATTTCCTATGACAGAGTGGGTTTCTTGCATTGTAGCCAGGTTAGTGATTGACCATGTGTTGCTATTTCATGCGCAGTAGCTTGGAACACTGTGATCCTTTTGCCCAAATATTCACCAATGTTCCCCTGCATTTCTACTGAATATCGTCACTGCTTATGTTGGTTTGCTGCTCATTCATGGTTTGCCAAATTAAGATCTGACGTTCATTACATAGACACATCCTAGATCAGATTCAGACACAAAGTGACAGGTGTGAATTTGAAGAAATCTTCTGTTCAGCAGTGTCTCTTGATTAACATAAAGCTCCAAAAATGTACCCGTTAATCTCACTCTGTTTTGCAGTATACAGTCTGAATACTCGAATTTGATTGGCTGAAAGGTATGTTTAGATATTCAGACTTTGTTATTTATAAATTGCCACTGATACCATATAAGTACATGAACGAAAACAAGGGAAAAAAAATGTCAGAACATGGTTTTAATGTGTAACATGAAATATACAATTATTCACTAGTGCAACTTTTGTTGGAAAGAAATTGCTTTTTAAAACTATAGTTGTTAATCTGCCAGATTGGAATGTTTACGTCATAACACAGTGCCGGACAAATCTAGACATAATTCATTCCTTTTTGGAAAAGCATGATCTTTTTTTGTAAGGATATATATATATATAATGCTAAGACATCAGTCGATACATTATTGTTGGTGGCAAAAAATAAATAATTACATAAAAATGAATAAATAAATTAATAATAAAAGAATGGTGAATAAATTACAGTATATGATTCAGCAAAACAGAGCAATTTACAGTAGCATACTATATAAACTATATAATATATACTGTATATATGTGGCAGTGGCCATGTTGCTACGTTTGCTTGCCTCAAAAAAAACCCAAAAACAAACATATTTTGTTGTTGTAGTCATTGTGTGGTTCTTCTCCAAATTGTAACACAAAGTTGGAGACACACAATTGTAAAGGATGCATTTAGTAGCATGACATTTTTTATTTTGTAATTGAACTATGAGACCCAAACCTATTCCAGCATGTCAATGCTCCTGTGCACAAACCCAGCTTTACATGGTTTTGAGTGGAAGATCTGCTATAGATCTCAAAATCCTTTTGATTGTGAATGCTGATTGCACCCCAGACCTCCTCACCTCACTTACACCAGCACCTGGCTTTTGCGGCTGAATGATCACAAATGTCTACAAGCACAATACAAAATCTAGTGGAACATATTCCTCAGAATTCTAAACCTGAAGGGATCTGATTAGTGGCTCTTTCAACCTATGAATGCAGCCTATAGAATATCCAACCAAAAAAGAAAAAACACTGTATTCATTGCATTCTCAGAAACAGGTTGCAGTAATGTAGAAGCACATTTCAAAAAATAATTGAATTTTTGCACCGTTTGACAAGATACACAGAACCAGTTAACTTGGGACTCAGAAATAAGCATAAACTATTTTGCATAGGCAGAGAAGACGAAGAAGCATAAACAAAACAAGGAGTATATATAAAGAAAAGCTAATGAGGCCACACACTGCAAACAGGTAAATGTAATGAAGACTAACTGGAGGCACAGGCAGAGAAACAGCAGGGGCAAAATAAAAGCCCAGAGTGAACCATGTTGTTAATGTATAGGAAAAGCACATTTAAGTAGAATTTGTTTAAATATACATGCATAAGAAGAGTAACCATGCAACACTATGAGTAAACTTTAGATCAATTGCACTTGTTGAGAATTGGGATCATTGATTGGATCTTTGTTGATTTAAATGATACATCATGTGATGTGATTTATTGCAAATGCATTTACAAAAAGTTTTTTTTTTATTATTAAATGTGTCTAACTTCTAATCTAAAAGCGAATAATGGATGACAGCAAGACAGAAGGACACAGTGTGGTACAATGTATCGGAAAGCTACAAATGCACTAGTGGTGATGGAGAAATGAAAAAAAAAATTGCTAATGGATCGAAAATAACTCCATCAAGCTCACTTTAAATAAGTGTTTGTGTTCATGTAACACCATTTTCCAGCATGGTGAGAAAACAACTATATTTAGTCCATGGTCAATGAAAATTCTAGACTGTAATTGGCTAGAAGAAGTTCAGGTGTGAGTTCATAGCGTTGAACTCATGTGTATTTAGTGGTCAGTAACCATAGTAACATACAGGTCAAGTTCCATACACAGTGAAACGGTTAATAAACATTTTCTTATATGGTGAATACTGTGATTTTGATAAATGCCTTGAGACACAAGATGGATTTGACAAACTGGAAAAAAAAAAAAAAAAAAACAGCACCAGGATTTAACACCAAGAGCTTCAACATTAGTAGACATACACAAACAAAAACAAACATATATACTAAGAACGTGCATCTCCATAACTGCGGCCGATGCGATTCGCAACTCGATGCAGAACCAATGATACGATACATTTAAGATACACATGAAGCAGCTACCG
Source organism: Silurus aristotelis (assembly GCF_946808225.1). Classification (NCBI taxonomy): domain Eukaryota; kingdom Metazoa; phylum Chordata; class Actinopteri; order Siluriformes; family Siluridae; genus Silurus; species Silurus aristotelis. The sequence continues at coordinate 2,249,001 of NC_139587.1, read as the reverse complement.
ATGCGATACGATACCATTGAGCACTATTACGATGCAGTGGGATCCAAATTCGAATCCACACAATGCGATTCAATACGATACGGTGCAATGAAGAAAATGTAATGCTCTACAATTTAATATGGTACTGAAAGTTCAATTTTATTTCTTTGGTTCAGACAGACAGCAAATCATCAATTTACTTAAGCGCCTTCGGACTTCTAACGCATTGCAGCGCAAAAACAAAATGAAAAAAAAAAAAGATTAAATAAAACCAGATGTTCTTTTCCTGTTCTTTTTCCAGGAAGTTGCAGCTCTACCTCTGCCATGTTAATCTGTATTCTGTGTGACTCTCAGGACACGCCTCGGTCTCCGTAGCGTTGTGATATGTCATATTCACGAAGCAGCATCGATGCAACCATGCTTCATATCGTGTGGTTATTTGTCTCAGAGACATTCAATTAAATCATGTAGCACCCACCAGGCCATGGATTTTCCCTTAATTAATTGTAGGATCTTTGTTGTAGACGGTAGCGAGGGAGACTTGTAACTGGGAGTTGGTGACCCTGGGGGCATCAGCCACTGTTTGGAACCAGTGAGAGCATTATAATAGAGCAATGGAGTGGTGCTCAACGAGAGTTTGCTGTAACAGGCTTTTATAAGATTGGGGATAGTGTGAGTGCTGGACAAAGGGAATTTCACCGTCATTACCAGTTAGGACGTCATGAATGTGTCCCATTTGTTAATTTTAAAGAAATGGGTATAAAAAGAAGTCACAAACTGGTTCCAAACAATTGTCTACTCCGAAGCCAACTCGTGCTGCTGGTTTATTGTATAGCACCGCAAGTGTGCATTCAGACGACATGATCCTGTGCTGGATTTGTCTGACATTTCCACCTCTAATTGAGAAGATAGATGAAGCTCAGGAGGACCCAGATCCAGCCTGTCGAACATGTAGTGAAATGTTGCAGAGCTGGAATTTGTACTTCTACACCGAGTTTGTTTTTTGTGATTCTGGAATTGCTAGAGAGCTAAAACGTACTCTAAAGTCAAGCTTCAGCGTTGTCACAAGTACACTGCAATAGCTAAAATAAGCTCAAACAAATGTAAAGAGTAGCATTGCCTGCCCACAGCTCCAGGGTCTCCTGGTTTAAACCCAAGATTGGAGGTTGTTGTATCGTCGATTCTCACATGTTCTCCCTGTGGGTTTCCTTAACGTTTTCCATTTTCCTCTTATCCCACAAAAAGAAATTGTTGAATATACAAAGCAAAACAGGTTCTAAGTGTGAATGAGAGTGTCTAAGTGTGTGTTTGTGTGTGCAATGTGATGGACCAGTGTCCCCTCCAGGGTATATTCTTGTTTCATGCCAGGTATTCCTGGGATACGGTCCAGATCAACCATGACTCTGACTCTGGTATATAAAAAAAAAAAAAAAAAAATGCCTACTGATGATAAAAATGAAGCAATAATAAAAAATAAAAAATGTTCAAATAAGAAAATATATTTTATCTTTCCTTAAACTGGAAAAAAGTGTAAGTAATATGAAACTGTGCAGTTCAGAAGTCTGGCTGTTTCCTAATTACTGATTACAAGCGTGTGAAATTCTTGCTTTGTTGTAATTATTCGAAATAAAGATTCCTATACAAGCGTGCAGTTGTTTAACATCTTGTTTCCGAGCTTGTCAAACAAGATTATTATTGTCTGTGTTTTTTTGTACCTTAACAATAAGAAATGACTTTAAACATCAACGAACTGCTTGAAAACATGAGGAGGTGATTGTTTCAAGAGAACACTGGGAAACTTTAAGTTTGGGCTGATAATTACACAAGAATAACCAAAAATATATAATAATTTAAGGAAAGGGAAGATTGTGCAGCTTACTGAGTTCAGGTGAGGGCGGTTTTGTAACCGAGTCTAAGCGCATGATGAAAAAGCGAGAAGAAAAGAAATTGGGAGAAAGAGAATGGATCTTTGTAACGAGGTGGTGCATTAGATGGATGAGACTTGGATTGAAGCTGTAATCCATTTTCATGCCAAAACACTCCTGCTGACTCCATTACCACCTCACAAAGCTACTATACTTACACTAAAAGAAAAGAGGGACATGGAATCATGTGTACCATCAAACTCGTACTCGTAAGTGAACTTACAAAGCAAGCTTTGTTCTGAAAATTCCTAGAATGATGTAAAGACAAACAATTTTCCAGCCATATGTGGTTCTTCTCCAAATTGTAACACAAAGTTGGAGACACACAATTATAAAGCATGCATTTAGTAGCATGACATTTTCTTTGTAATTGAACTACGAGACCCAAACCTATTCCAGCATGTCAATGCTCCTGTGCACAAACCCAGCTCCATGAAGATCTGCTTTACATTTGTTGGAGTGGAAAAACTCCTGCTATAGAGCTCCAATCACAGTGACCACATTTGGAATGAATGGGAACATTGACCAGGCCTCCTCACCTCACCTTACCTCACCTCACCTACATCATGTGTCAGATTGAATCTCACAAAAATCTCCACAAAATGTATATAATAATTCTCAGATTATTAAAACAGCATATTAGGACTAAACATGGAATGGGATGCTCAAAAAACACATACCGTTCTTAATATGGCTGAAGATCTCTAACCCATGGAAAGTATATCTTCATGAAGCTGGCTGTGTGAACAGGGGATTCGTCATGCTGGAACAGGTTTGGGTCTGCAAATTCAAGTAAAAAATGAGAAAGAATTCATGCTACCGAATGCGTCCAAAGATGTATTATACAGTCGTGTGTCTCCAACTTTGTGGTAACAGTTTGGGGAAGAACTACACAAGACTGGAAAAGTCAGGAGTCTTAATACTTTGCTCCTCACAGCTGTACCAGTGATGTTTGGTGAAGTTTTTCTGACTTCGGAGACCCAATTAAAAGCAAACTTTTGAAGATGTTCGAAGCAGAAGCGTTTGCCTTGTTCAGGCACCGAATCCATTCATCTCCTGAACAACTTCCTTATTATTAACTCCTCCTCCCACTATGACTAATCGCTCTGGGCTGTGAATTTCTCCGTCAACCGAGACACAAGCCAGTCTTCCTGGAACATGCATTTGTGAGGCGACAGTCAGTAAATGATCGGTTCCTATTCACTGAGCCGTGCAAAGGGGAATGAGTGACAAACTAATCAGGACGTGTACACGCACGGTGCTCAGATTAACAGCAGCTTCGGACTTTTAGGAAGTTTCAGCCCATTTGACACCGTGCCTGCAAAAACATTTCTTTCAGCCACGTCTCCCCACAGCCGTTAATACGCTCTAATCCGTGCTCGGGTTTGAATAGTAACACGCCGTCAGCCATGGGAGGCGTAAATCGGCGCTCGAACTGGCGGAAAGTCACCGCCTTCCTCCGCTTGCTAGGAAGAGAGAGACAATTTATGACATCTTTATGTAAATCATACCCGGTACTTAGTGTCATGTTTCGTCTGACTGCTTTTCAACCTCTCTGACTTAGTGAGGAAAAAAGATATTTCATAACCTGCTTTTGTGCTGCAATCTTGTGAGTTGTGAAGTAAAAAAAAAACAATGTTTTCTTTTAGTATAAATTAATTTAAATATATTATGTAAATTTGAGACTCCCAGTGGTGCAACAAGGTGCGTTCACACCTCACACCTCCGGGGTTCTTCGGTTTCCTCCCACATACCACAAACTAAACCCATAATCTCAAATGCAGATCTAAATGTGAATGACTGCATGCATCAAATTCTTCACACGATCTTCCTTTCTTTCTCAAATGTTTTGTTCTGGCTGTTTATCATTTCATTTTCAGCCATTTATTTTGTCTTCGCTTTTTTTATCTAAACTTTTCTATCATCTATCTATCTATCTATCTATCTATCTATCTATCTATCTATCTATCTATCTATCTATCTATCTATCTATCTATCTATCTATCTATCATCTGTCTGTCTGTCTGTCTGTCTGTCTGTCTGTCTGTCTGTCTATCTATCTATCTATCTATCTATCTATCTATCTATCTATCTATCTATCTATCTATCTATCTATCTATCATCTATCTGTCTGTTTGTCTGTCTGTCTGTCTGTCTGTCTGTCTGTCTGTCTGTCTGTCTGTCTGTCTGTCTGTAGCCTTTACAATTTTCTGTAAAAATACTCGAGGTAGCAAAAAGATAAGAGTATATAAGGATACGGAGGAAAAAAGATTTGTAAAAGAAAAAAAAAGAAAAAAGAAAGAAAAGAACTCACACAAATAGAAAGGAGCACAAATCAGAAGAAAAACAATAATAAAAAGAAAAGATAAAGAAAAGACTGATGTGCTACTGTATGAGTATGTACATAAAAGTATCAGGACAAAGGATTTCACAGCTATATGTGGATCTTCTCCAAACTGTTACCACAAATTTGAAGGCACACAATTGTACAGAACATTTTTTTGGATGCGGTAGCATTACATTTCCCCTTCAACTGAACTAGAAGACCCAAACCTGTTCCAGCATGACAATGCTCCTGTACACAAACCCAGCTCCATTAAGAGATGCTTTCCATGGGCTGGAAGACCGTGGAAGATCTCCTGCTATAGAGCTATACATCCTATCGGACACCCTGGGGATAAATGTGAACTCTGACTGCACCCCAGGCCTCCTCACCTTCTCACCTGCATCAGTACCTGACTTTACTGACACCCTTGTGGGTGAATGAATCCCCACAAATATCCACAAAATCTAGTGGAACATCTTCCCAGAAACGTAGAGGTTATTCTAACAGCAAATGAGGATTCAGTGTAGAAAGGGATGGACAAAAAGCACATACTAATCTTATGGTCGGGTGTCCACAAACGTTTTCCTGTAAATCGATCATCTTTAAGAATCCTAAAAACTGGTCTCTTAGTATTACAGCGTAGTATCTCCGACATCAGATCTTGTAATTGTAATAAGAAATGGACTTACGTAGTAGTCTAAGGCAAAGAAGGAAAATACAGTAAGAAAGAAAGAGAGAGTTTGGGAGAGATGAGTGTAGAGAGAGAGAGAGAGAGAGAGAGAGAGAGAGAGAGAGAGAGAGAGAGAGAAAGAAAGAAAGAAAGAAAGAAAGAAAGAATTCTGAAACATCTGAACATGTTTAAACATGATGCCACCATTAGAAACATCTTTCTGCTCGCAAACAAGTGCGAAGGGGAAAAAAAAGAAAATGAAAAATTCAGCACCCAAGATGCCTCAACCCTGAGTGAAGTCATGAACCGCATGCCAACTGATCTCCGGCTAATTGCATCCGTGTGTGTGTGTGTGTGTGTGTGTGTGTGTGTGTGTGTGTGTGTGTGTGGCTCGTGTCTATCTGTCTGTCCATTTGGCTGGCAGACTGTTTGTTAGAATTGCTGTCACACTCATTTATTTTCTTTTCTCTCTCTCTCTCTCTCTCTCTCTCTCTCTCTCTCTCTCTCTCTCTCTCTCTCTCTCTCTCTCTCTCTCTCGCTGTAAAAAGAGGTATTTGTCTGTGTGCTGACACTAATTGGAGAAGAGCTTTAGGCCTCCCCTGGGCAGCAGCCTCCGGAGCACAGCCTTGATTAGTGACATCTTAAGAAAGTTAGGGGCGAGTCTAAAAGAGAGAGAGGAGGGGGGAATGAGAAGGACAGAGAGGCAATCAGGAAAGAGAAACAAAATAAATGAAAGAGGAGGAGAATGGATTAAGGGGTGGAGAAATGAGAGAGGCCGATCGGGTTTCGAGAAATGTACGTATTAACAGCATTTTAAGCGATGTGCTCGTAAGCCTACGGATTCATCCATAAAAGCCGTATTCCAGCACGTGTTCGACAGATGCACGGCGCTGATTTACAATTTAATATTACTAATTTATAAAAGACATTTTTTATATCAGAGCAATATTTAATTCTCTATTCTGATTCGTTGGATATGTTTTGTGTAACATCCTTGTTTCTCACATACACATTGTGTCTCCCATAGAACATACACTATATACTGTGTCCCAATACTTTTGATCTATCTATCTATCTATCTATCTATCTATCTATCTATCTATCTATCTATCTATCTATCTATCTATCTATCTATCTATCTATCTATCTATCTATCTATCTATATTCTAACATATGGTTGGAAAAGTCAGGTGTCCCAATACTTATGGGATATATCCTATATACACTACAGTACTTGGATGCAGTATCATTACATTTTCCATTCAGTTGAACTAGAAGATCTAAACCAGTTCCACTATGCCATTTCATAACACCAGCTCCATGAACATATGCTTTCCATGGTTTGGAGTGGAAGATCTCCTTTTATGGACTGCAAGTAAATTACTGCCATTACTTAAAATGTTCTTTTAGATATATATTTATGATTAAAATGCTAATCTGATTTTCCCTTCACTTGATCTAGGAGAGCCAAACCTGTTCCATCATGACAATGTGCTCAAAGCCAGCTCCATGAGCTTTCCATGGGTTGGAGTGAAATATCTCCTGCTATGGATCTCAGACCTCAACCCTGTTGAAAGAATCTGAACACTAATGACAACCCAGGCCTCCTGACCTCACCTTAATCAGTACTGGACTTTACTAACACACTTGTGTCTGAATGAATCTCTGTAAAATCTAGTGGAACATCTTCCCAGAAGGTTCATGTGAAATGGGTTGTTTGAAAAGCACACACCAATCTTATTGTGACAAAATATTCCATTTCAAACGACGTAAAGCAGATCTTCATGGAGCTGGCTTTGTGCAGAGGAGCATTGTCATGCTGGAACAGGATTAAATGCTCCTGTATCCAGAGACGTCCTGTACTAGAGACCTTGTGTGTCTTCAGGTTTGTGCAGACAATTTGGAAAAAAACTCAAATGACTGAAAAAGTCAGCAAGTGGGTATGAAATGTGTAATGTTATGTTCAAACGCAAACACAATTAATATATTTGTGTGTGTGTGTGTGTGTGTGTGTGTGTAGTAATAACTTAAATGATAGTAGATGTTTTTCAGCTCGTTTGTAGAACAGAACCACAATTCAAACCCAGGATGTAATGATTGTTTCGGGCGGGTGGAGCAGCAGGTGGTGCGGCGGGTCGTGCGGTGCCGGCTCTCGAGTGTGTGTTATGGCCAGAACGCGAGTTATTTTGAGAGACAGTCGCCGCTTTATGTAAATGTTGCCCCTTTCTATGCTTAATTCATGAAGGTAGATGTGTCTGAGAGCCTGGAATGTAGGACGACATCGCATCACACGTGACCTAGACACGTTTTATTTCGACGGAGCCACACGCAAACACTCAATAAATCTTGCAGACATGGATGGCTCCATCGAAATCTTTCTAAATAGAACTCTGATTAGACGATGGATGCATGGTTCATTCTTTATCAGCGTTCCCATTCGTTTCTCTCTCCAGTTCAATTTTTTATGTTTTTTTTCTATTCCTGAGCCTTTCTTTCTTGTTTCTTTCTTTCTTAGCCACCTTTTTACACACACACACACACACGAGTCTTTGTTTCTTTTTGATCGCGCTGCTGGGCGAAAGGCTAATTCAGGCTCCTCTAATCAATATGCAATAACTTATTTAACTAAAAGAGCAGAGGCCGCCGCTGGGGAAGGCGTTTGGAGGAGAGGCGTTCTGTCATTCTGCTCCCTGGGATTAAAACATCATCTGCTCGTGAAAATACGCAGGACATAAATAATATAGAGCTCCGTATAAAAGCTTGCATGTGGCCCATGGTCTCGGAAGGGTTTCTGATAATATTTCTAGGCGAGCGAAGGACCTCATGGCTCACAATACATATAATTACCGATCTGATTGCTTGAATTAGAGGAGGACGGTGTGACACCCCACTGAGGAAGTTCCTGTCACCTTGTGCAGAACTCAAGGGACGCCTTTAATAACATCCAGGACTCAGTATGAAGCTCTACTATACTTTAAACATGCATTATGAAAAGAATATAACCGAGTTGAGTTTACATTGAACAGGTTTACCATTATGACATTATAACATTCTGAGTGATGATGTGAAGAACACTGATGATCTCTTCATCATGGCACCTGTTAGTGGGTGGATTTATTTATTAGGCAGCAAGTGAACATTTTGTCCTCAAAGTTGATGTTAGAAGTAGGAAAAATGGGCTTAAGGATTTGAGTGATTTTGACAAATTGTGACGTCTAGACGACTGGGTCAGAGCGTCTCCAAAACTGCAGCTCTTGTGTGGTGTTTCTGGTCTGCAGTGCTCAGTGTTAGGGTTACACAAGATTCACATTTCAGTGACGACAAATATTTTGTTGTAACTATAGAAACGATTACAGAAAATACATTCTGACCAATCAGAATCAAGAACCTATTAACGAACAAATCTCTCTAAAAACTCCAGGGAAATAAAAAAATATAGACAAAAGGTTCAGGAAGAAATGATGGCAAACCTCTGGTATTAAATCAAAGCTCTTCCTTTGCCCTATCAAGATCAGAGATGGTAAAAGTACACACATCCTTTAGTAGAAGTACAGATCCTCATGTTTTCAAAGACACCTTTTCACTCAAGTTAAAGAAGTTTGGGTTCTGACACGTACTTAAGTAAAAAGTAGTCATTTTAGTGTCACGTTGGAAACTGAACCTCACGTCATATTAACATATTAATACAAAACAAATGAATAATGTTGTTCTCTAATGAATGTATTCAGATTGAAGAACCACCATATAGAACACAAGCAGAGAAAAGATAATGATGATGATCATGTGATCAGGAATGTCTCTGTTCTCAGTCATGTTTCCATCACTGATTCCTTCTGTCTCATCCATGTTAACCCCAGACTTCTTACTGCCTTCTACCTGCTCATTGTGAGCTTCATAACCTAGTGTACGTCTGTGGTGTGTGAGAGACAGGAAACAATACACCAATGGTAGATAAAAAAAATGACAAGAAACAGGTTGATGGGCTGAAAATGAGAAGAAAAAATATTTGTCAATAAATAGATTAAAACTAAGGTAACAAGTCTGTTTTAAAAAGGTAAGAAGTAGAAAGTACAGATTTTTGTGTAAAAAATTTAAGGATTGAAAGTAAAAAAGTTATCCGAATAATAAATAGTGAAAGTGAAGTAAAACACTAATATCTGATTCATCTAATTAAGTACAAAATCTAAGTATTTATACTTCATTACATCCATCGCTGGTCAGGATTAAAGAAAAAGATGCAAAATGCCGCTTAACACTGCACGATGAAGAGCTGACCTTGTAAACTGACAGGAAGAGAGAAATAAAGAACGAGTGGAGGATACAGAGAAACAGAGCGCGAGTTCCATTCGACTTCCACTCAAAGGCGGAGAAGAGAAAATGCTGTTGACAGAAACAGAGTCGATAGAAAGTGCTGACCACTGGACACATTTCCCCCCCCCGTCTCATCTTCTCAGTGCTCACGTCTGCAATTTTATACACGGATCCGTGTGCAAGACACAAAGTTACGCTTGAAGTTTTATTCCTTTTCTCTTACAATAGGATTGACAGAGCAGAGCTCGGATATGTGCGCTGAAGTGGTCAGCAGTTTTCATCTCTTTCTATAAAAAAATTTATAAAATCAAAATCAAGTATACTACATGATTATTCAAGCGTACTACAATTGCACAACTGTATACGTTAAGGGAAAAGCCTCATATCCTGCCAACTCCATCATAGCGTTTAATGGAAGTTCCAAGGATATTCAAGGCCATTCCTGGAGGAGATTTGAGGCCATTCCTGGAGGACACACAGGGCAATTCCATGAGGAGATACAGGGTCATTCCAGCAGGAGATACAAGGCCATTCCTGGAGTGTATACAGGGCAATTCCAGGAGGAGATACAAGGCCATTCCTGGAGTGTATACAGGGCAATTCCAGGAGGAGATACAGGGTCATTTACACCAGAACCAGGAGGTGGCAACCCAGTTTCCCCTCAACATTCATCATTATACATGATTTTCTGCCTGTAATCATCAAGCAGTTCTGCTTTATTACTGTACATCTTATTTCTATTCTATATTCTGTATAACATAATTATAACTGTATATAATCTATTTCAAAGTCTTTTTCTCTCTCTCTCTCTCTCTCACTCTCTCTCTCTCTCTCTCTCTCTCTCTCTCTCTCTCTCTCTCTCTCTCTCTCTCTCTGGGGAAATCTCATGCTAATGCATCCAAAGACGTCCTATACAATTGTGTGCCTCCAACTTTGTGAAAGATTGAAGAACATTTTAACTTATATTGTACACCACATACATCTTACATGTATAGATAGATAGATAGATAGATAGATAGATAGATAGATAGATAGATAGATAGATAGATAGATAGATAGATAGATAGATAGATAGATAGATAGATAGATAGATAGATAGATAATCATTTACACCATCAACACATTTTCTACTGACCAATCAGGAGACAGAATTCATCAGTTTGTGTGCATTTTTAGGAAACTGAGGAAAGTCAAATTAGAGCAAATTTACAGAAAAACGATTTAAGAATTTCGGACAAAACGGCTGCCATTGGTTTTGATCCAAATTTGTCCATAGAAACTTGCATTCTTTAGTCATTTTTATCAGGAGAGACTTCCTTGTTTTAATCCAGCTTTATCGTTTAAAGTTTCTGGCACCCACGAACATGACTTTTTGCATTTTCATTAAAATATGACTCACTGTGGCTGATTAGTTGCAGAAGAAAAGGGGGTGGAAGGAGAGTTGTCATTCTGTTATAGGAAAATGTCAGAGCGTGTTTGTGATTTGTCATTTTTACTTAAAATGCCGAGAAAATAAGAGTGAGAGAGAAAGAAAGAGGGAGAAAACATTTCTCTTTGTATTTTATTCAGATTTATAGGTGTATACACTTCATGTAACTTTGCAAACACACTAGACTGACCTAGCAAAAAGATTTTAACCGAAACGTAGCCCTGCTAAATTATAATACACAATAGACTTAAAAAATAACACTGCTAACTGATTTTAGCATGGAACCAACCCTATTAGCATTGCAAATGCTAAATCTAAAAACAAACCCCTGCAACATTGCTAACTTTGTTAACTCATTTTATTACAGGAAATGCAAATCAATGCTAGCATGATAAAGTACAACACCTACACATATAAACATTTATTTTTAACAATGCTAACCCCATTGACACTTTAGTATTGAGGAAGACATTTCATGCTAACACACTGTTTTTGCCACAAAGGAATGTCTGCCCAGATTAGCATTTTCTTTCACTCGTCTGTTGCCTACTTCACCCTTTCTATCTTTTGTTGTTGTTGTTGTTTTTAATTGCCAATAGATATATCAGTTTGCTATGTTTTTTATTTGTAAAGACCTGATCATCAGATTGTTGTGCGCTTTTAGTACATCCCATTAAACATTTAGTTCCCATTTGATATTATAATTAGCTTTACTCTTCTGGCAGGATGTTCCACGAGATTAGTGTGGAGATTTGTGTGAAGATTCATTCAGCCAAAAGTGTGTTAGTAAAGTCAATTACTGATGTAGGTAAGGTGAGGAGGCCAGGGGTGCAGTCAGCATTCACATTCATCATGTTCAATAAGGTTGAGGGTCAGAGATCTATATCATGAGATCTTCCACTTTCTTCCAACTCATGTAAATCAGACCTTCATGAAGCTTTGTGCACAGGGGCATTGTTATGCTGGAACAAGTTTGGATCTTCTAGTTTAAGCACATATGGCTGGAAAAGTGTTCCAATACTTTTGGCAGTAAAATGTATGTCCAATTAAACCTATTATTTCCATTCACTCAGAATTTAAGCAGGACCTGATGATTATTATTAATATTATTTATAATTTTCCAGGTTATAATTATTATTCTATCCCTTTTTATAGGTTCTAATCCATATGTACAGTGAACTTGTGTATTAGGCAGTAAATAAATGTCTGTTGTGTTTACAGCAGAAGTGCAGACAGTAAAAAAAAAGCTGATGATGAGCTGTATTTCCTGAACAAATCAAGTGTAGTGCAAATAGTGTGTTTTTCTCTAATGTCTCCCATTAAACGGCATTAAGTGATGGGGCGGGGCATGTAGCGGATATTAGAACAAGCATGGCTGTACACATTAATGAGCTGTGTGTTTAAATACAGTATTTCCTCAGCACAGCTACCCCGTGTTTGTTCTTTAAGAAACTAAATCCACACCCAGCATTCCTGTAAATCTGTTTCCTGACACTGTGTACAGAACATGTGGTTCAAAGTGATAGACTGTAGGAGTCCAGCCTTGAAATATTTTTTGGTATTTATTTGGACCTTTCTTGGATTTATTGTTATTTTAAGCAATATTCAAGTTTCCTAAACTAAAAAAAAAAAAGAAGCAAACCAGTTGAACACCTTAAAAAAGAAATAATAATAATAATTTGAAAGAAAGCAATCCAACCTGAAACTGTATGATAAAATTGTGATGTTGCGTCTTTTAAAAGAAGTTCAAGACGTTCTGGCAGACAATATACTACTCAAAGAATGTTTTTATATGTACAGAAGTAAAAATAAATGTGGTTTCATTCTATTGCTAACAAAAAAAATAAAAAACTTTTAATGTTGCAGTGTTCGGAAATAAATTGAAAGAACAGTCAATCCGAGGTAATGGATGTCACTGGCAAACTGGCAAAAACAGCATTTTTACATTTGACAAAATTATCACCACTTTCTATTTCCATTTATGACTCTCAGCAGACTCCCACTTATCCAGAGTGAGTTGCAAAAGGTCTTTAAAGTCTCTGTAAAATAACTTACACCATGACAATGTTTTTTTGTAAGATAAATATGTCAGTCTAAAATTAAGTTGGAAATGATTATAATTTGAAAAACACTAATTTAGGCACAACAGGAAAATGTAGGTCTTAGGTCTTTGCTTGAACACTGCTAAAGCTTCATCTTTTCAAACATCAAGTGAAAGTTTGTTTACTTGAATTGGAGAGGTTTGAGAGGATGGAGGGAGGTGAAGAAGGAGGGATCAGTAGAGATAAATGTAAAGATAAAGAGTAAATATAGTGGGTCTGATAATGCAGAAAATGTCTATTGTTAAAAGTGATGTATAAATAAAAAATGAATTGAAGTAAATTAAAAGAAATCTGTGGTAAAGGATGAAGAGATGAGTAAAGCAATAGTTGGTGAAGAAAGGATCAGTGGAGCAGTGGTAGAGGATGGAAAGACCAGTGAAACAATTGTAAAGAATGCTGAAAGCAGTGGTAGGGGATGGAGGGATCAGTGAGGCAGTGGTAGAGAAAGGAGACATAAGTGGAGCAGTGGTAGAGGAAGGAGGGATCGATGGGGCAGTGGTAGAGGATGGTGGGATCAGTGGAGCAGTGGTAGAGGATGGAGGGATCAGTGGGGCAGTGGTAGAGAAAGGAGAGATTGATGGGGCAGTGGTAGAGGATGGTGGGATCAGTGGAGCAGTGGTAGAGGATGGAGGGATCAGTGGAGCAGTGGTAGAGGATGGTGGGATCAGTGGAGCAGTGGTAGAGGATGGTGGGATCAGTGGAGCAGTGGTAGAGGATGGAGGGATCAGTGGAGCAGTGGTAGGGGATGGAGGGATCAGTGGGGCAGTGGTAGAAGATGGAGGGATCAGTGGGGCAGTGGTAGAGAAAGGAGAGATAAGTGGAGCAGTGGTAGAGGAAGGAGGGATTGATGGGGCAGTGGTAGAGGATGGTGGGATCAGTGGAGCAGTGGTAGAGGATGGAGGGATCAGTGGAGCAGTGGTAGGGGACGGAGGGATCAGTGGGGCAGTGGTAGAAGATGGAGGGATCAGTGGGGCAGTGGTAGAGAAAGGAGAGATAAGTGGAGCAGTTGTAGAGGAAGGAGGGATTGATGGGGCAGTGGTAGAGGATGGTGGGATCAGTGGAGCAGTGGTAGAGGATGGAAAGATCAGTGGAACAGTGGTAGGGGATGGAGAGAAAATTTTTCACAATCTTCCATATTCCATACACATTCTCTTATTTCTTCTCCAAAATTTGCTATATTAATAATGAAAACACCAACAACAACAACAACAACGGCAAACATTCTCTCACCACAGGCCCATGATTCTCTGAAACCCACCACTGAATAAACGGAAGTGGGTTTTTGTCTTACCCGCAACCTACACTAAACCCCGTGTTCACTTTACCTCATGACACCTTTTTAAAATACAATGCTCTCTTTTTTTTTATGCTCCACATGAACAAAACCAAGCACTTTATTTTCATCATGGCTTTGTGCTCGCATGCCTTAATGCACACGGCGTGAACCCTTGCTTGACTGGCACGCCGACGTTAGCGGGCGGCAGCTTAGCGAGTTCAGAAAGGCCAACTATTAAGTGTGACAGGCTAAACTCTTCAAAGCGCCGATGTCTCGTTAGAGCTCACCGCAGGAGTCGGAAATAAATAAATAAGTGGGGTGGAGGAGGGGGAGGTGGGGGGGGGGTGCATGGAAGGGGGGAAAAATCAACATTTGGTTTGTCTAACAATGTGCAGACTGCCTGGGATTTTAAAAGATTAAAACGTCTTTCTCTTTCACTTTTCATTCTTTTCCTCTCCCCGTCCTCACTCTTCTTTTTTTTTTTTTGTTCCCATCTCATTAGAACATGTCTTTCGTGACTTATCATTGTCAAGCGTATTTGAAACCTTTGTGTTTCATGCTGGTTCATAGTAATTTGCATTTCTTTCACAGAGACATCTTGTTCTGGGTGTCAGTACAAAGACATTCTCCTACTTCCTCTTCTTCTTCCGCTTTTGTACCTAATTTGATACTTATTCGTAGTGCACATGCTGCAGTGTGATTATTGGATACGGCACTGGATTAGCCGCTACGCTGCTAGGAGCACCTCGAGTTCAGCAAAACTCAAACGCATAATCAAACTATTTTAGCGGTTTTCTCTGTGACAGCTGTGAATTATGGGAACATGTCTGCAGGTAAAGGTAACTGGTTCATAAGTGAAGGAACAACAAGAACAAGAACAGGCAACTATGGTGTCATCTATAGTCTCCATACTGTAGCATTAGGCTTATACGGCTTTAATACATCAGTTTCTTAATAATGTTTTATATGTATGTGTTTTGGTTTCGGTTTTGCACTGTACATAATTAAACAAACAGCAAAAAAAATGAAACATTAACTGATTGTGTACGTCACTGAAACTCACAAATCTCTGTTGAATGATCAGAAATAATGGAGGTGGTAAAGGTATAAAAGTGTATTATTTATTGAGATATGACTCAATTAATAATAATAAAAAAAACTTCATACACAACAGTTACATCCAAAAACATTTCTTTCAGATTGTTCTTTTGAGCAATTCCTTAGTATGTGGTCTGATGTTTTCTCAGTGATGTTTCCTCAACTGGGTTTAGCAGATGATCTTGTCTAGAATTATCCTTCTTATACTGTATAACTTAGCCGTTGTGGGTTAAGGGCCTTGTTCAAGGGCACAGTTTGGTATTGGTAAAATTTGGGATTTTTCTCTCCGATTGGAGACCACTCTGTGCAGCTGGAGAATATTCCATATGAACAGCCTAAAGATCCATGAATTTACCAAGCAACTTTGAGGAGGGATTTGGACTGTAATTAACATCAACAGTCAGCTACAATGGATTCAGTACCACAGATTGCATGAGCAGTTCTACATTTCAGCACCTATCACTGGACAGCGCACATCAACAATGAAAGAACTGTAACTAATGGAATTTGGTGTTGAGGATGAGGATGGGTTCATTTTTGAGTCTGGTTCCTCTCAAGGGTTCTTCCTCATGCCATCTCAGGGAGATTTTCTTGCCACAGTTGCCACTGGTCACTCATTAGGGATACACTTCTTTCAGAATGTTCTTTTGAACAATTCCATAGTTTGTGGTCTGATGTTTCCTCAGTTTTCCAACTCTTTCACATTTGTATTGTCACATACATTATATAGGCAAAAGTATTGGGACTTTTCCAATCTATATGAGGTTCTTCTTTATTCTGCCAGGTGTCAAAGAAAAAATTGTCTATTTTATGTATTATGTCACATCCAAGGTGAACTTTTCCACTGCAGACCTCCAGAAGGTACTTTTTGGCTGTTTTCTTACTATATAAACCACAGGGATATTAAAGTCATTGCAAAGCCAAAAATAGGATGCACTTGCTAGCCGTCCATATATGTTGTAAGCCATTAGCCACTTGCACCCCTACAAGCAACAACACGGCGTTAGCTCAGGAGCTCACAACTTCAATCCCAAACCGCATGGCATGTTTAATTCACTTTCAAACATCAGTCAAGGTGCTTTCTCACTCTGTCAGAGTTCAATCGGAAAGCTTAGCGAGATCACTTCACTCACACGCTCTCGGACCCGAGTGTGATTGCTGTGTTCTCACCTACTTAGAGAACGACACCTCAAGGGAGAACACTCCACAGGATTATAAACGAGATAGAACTCTACATATGTCAAAGCAGCCTTAAGGCACCTCCGCACAAATCCACAGGTATGAATCACATGCAGTGTTTAAACCACGGTTAGATTCTCAACAACATTCTGCAGATACTCAGGAAGGAACAGTGCTTACTCAGGAGGTGATGGATGTTTCCCAATACTCTAATTAATGCCTCCTTGATCCTGTGCCCTTCAGCCCATGACCTGGAAATCGATGGAAGCCCACCATATTTAGGAACTAATTAATTGTTTAAATGCTTTCAGGAGAAACAATGAACAATTAGAGAGGAATATTAATTACATTAAAAACAATGAAAACCAAGGGATAATTCAAGAATTAAATATGAAGATAATGTAATTGACGTAATTGTAATTGACAAATATATACATATTACTGTATTCTCTTAGTAATAGCAGCTGTCAACTTTTAAAACTTTGTGTGACAGAAACCTCGGTTACAGCTCAACCTCTAAACCAAACTCTGACTCTAGAGTCTCCTTCCAAGGACTTAAAACAAACATCAACTTACAGAAAACTGTACCATATCATTGATATCAAATCATTCAGGATTCGAAGTAAGGCATTGGCACTTAAGATTGGCAAAAAGGTTTAAAGATTAAATTGTACAAATATTGAAAGTTTCGCCCTTTCTACTTTTCCATTAAAGTGCCTAACGCTAAATAATTTAATAATTCATGCTTCATTTCTGCCCTTTTGACTCCTCAAGAGAGCAGGTCTGATAATGTTTTAGGTACAAATCACTTTTTGCTTGACTCCAAAATAAGCATTTATTCATCTATCCCTGAACAGAAACACCTCATTTATAAAAAGACACCAATCTTGGTTGATGATGTTAAATTATATCACCCAAATGCACCTCTGCAACTTAACTTCCAAATTCAGCACGAAACCCCAGTTAACTCTAAAATGTTAACGAAATTGAAGTGTAATTTCCTCCCAGTTTCATGTCGGGAAAAGTTACACTGCGTATCCCTTATTCTTCTCCATAACCTTCACCTTTATCACGTCAGATTCATGCAAATTCTTATGGATTTTCGATCTCGAGCTGGCGTTAACCTTTTCCTTGTAAATATATGCATGGATGATTGGCTTAAATCAGCACAGATTTAAGAAGAAAATCTGTTTGTATGCCATTTTTTCACCATGTCTGCTCAGAAGTGATTGTGTACAAAATTTACCAAATGTACATTACCCTTCAGAGATCCATTATTTTATCTCTTAATGGAGATTAGCCAGAGAAGCAACTATGAGGGCAAAGCTAATGCAGACAAGCTGATTGGAGAAACCTGGTTACAAGAAAGCCATAACCCAGAAAAGTGTGTATTTTATGAAAAGAACTGAATGCAATTATTATTATTATTAATATTATTATTATTATTATTATTATTATTATTATTATTATTAGTTGTTGTAGTGTTATTAATCGCAGTAGCACTATTTTGATTATTACTCACTAGTAATCAATCTACTATTAAAAGTAATAGCATTCGCAATTAACAATTTTTGGTCTGATGAGACTAAATATGAGCTTTTGATTCTCTGCACAAACTGTAATATTTAGGAGAAATCCAACGATGTTCATGTGAAACATAGTGGTGTTGCACAGTGTAAAAACTATTTAAGGCCACTATTTACGGTTCACTGTAACTGGTAAGAAAAGTACATTTAGTTTACACAGTTTTAATGTGTCGAATTAGACAACATTATGAAGACATCTTTCAGTCTATCCATGTTGTCCCTTTAATTCTGCACTCAGTATGCTTTTTTTTTTTTTATGACTGGAATTTGAATTTATCACCTTTTCATCAGAAGTCCAACATCTCACTTAATACCCAAAACATCTCCACTCCTCTGTCAACCTCTGCTTCTTGTAGTTGCATGAGGACTCATTAGCATACCCCATTACATCCCAAATGAGGCCAGACTCTCTAAACATGGCTGAAAGGTGGGTTGATAGATTGAATCTTCATCCGGCACTTAACGATGACCGCTTGTGATTCTATAACCTCGGATAGATGGAACATGTAATTATCATGTGGCTTTAATCGTCGCATTAACATATTTGTGGTGGTATGGGAAATCTGTCTGCTGATGTGGCCGAATTCCTAACAGCAGTAAAAGGTAGACAGATATTCATAGAACCATTTCTCACCAGACTGATGTGAAAATGCTTTTAATTATATTTTAATCTTGCCTAAACTGTCATGTTGTAAAGGGCATGATGATCAAGAAGCCAGATTAAACATTGATAACAGTAAAAACAGTCAGTCTGCAGAAAGACTGTAATCTATCTAGCTACGTGTGATTTTCACACAGTGTCATTGTCGGGGGTTGGGTTAGCATAAGCCTGATCTGCCTGACTGTAATCACATGTGTGCTTCTCAACATTTATATTAACTGTGTTTAGCAGATGATCTTGTCTAGAATTATCTTACTTATACAACTGAGCCGTTGTGAGTTAAGCGCATTGTTTAAGTGCACAGTTTAGTATTGCTGGGATTTGTTTTTTCTGTTCGATTGGAGACCACTCTGTGCAGCTGGAGATTATTTCATATGAACAGCCTAAATATCCATGAATTTACCAAGCAACTTTGAGAGGGATTTGGACTGTAATTAACATCAACAGTCAGCTACAATGGACTCAGTACCACAGATTGCATGAGCAGTTCTAAATTTCAGCACCTATCACTGGACAGCGCACCTCAACAATAAAAGGACTGTAACTAATGGGAGTGTGTTAGGGAAGTAAAGAAAAGAGTGCAGGCAGGGTGGAGTGGGTGGAGAAGAGTGACAGGAGTGATTTGTGATAGAAGAGTATCTGCAAGAATGAAAGGGAAAGTTTATAGGACTGTGGTGAGACCTGCGATGTTGTATGGATTAGAGACAGTGGCATTGAGTAAAAAACAGGTGGTGGAGCTGGAGGTAGCAGAGCTGAAGATGTTGAGGTTTTCGTTGGGAGTGACGAGGATGGACAAGATTAGAAATGAGTTTATTAGAGGGACAGCGCATGTAGGACGTTTTGGTGACAAGGTGAGGGAGGCAAGATTGAGATGGTTTGGACATGTGCAGAGAAGGGACATGAATTATATTGGTAGAAAAATGCTGAAGATGGAGCCACCAGGTAGGAGGAAAAGAGGAAGGCCAAGGAGGAGGTTCATGGATGTGGTGAGGGAAGACATGCAGGTAGTTGGTGTGAAAGAGGCAGATATAGAGGACAGGGTGGTATGGAGACGGATGATCCGCTGTGGCGACCCCTAATGGGAGCAGCCGAAAGAAGAAGAAGAAGAAGAACTAATGGAATTCGGTGTTGAGGATGAGGATGGGTTCATTTTTGAGTCTGGTTCCTCTCAAGTTTTCTTCCTCATGCCATCTCAGGGAGATTTTCTTGCCACAATTGCCACTGGTCACTCATTAGGGATAAAATTATAAGGGACAAACCTATAGGCACTAATCATACATTCCAGCTTTATACCCTCTTTACCTCTGTAGAGCTGATTTGAGAAAACATCTACTAATAAATTCACTTTACAAATAAAACTGAATTTAATTTGAATTTAATCTTCTGATCAGGAGCTAAAAAACATTTTCTATGGCTTTCCTGATTGATTAATACTGAATATTAAAATTTTTGTTATCTGTATCATCAATGGAAACGATATACCCCTTGCTGATTCATTGGTTGCTGTAAAATGAAACAGAACACACAGTTGTGTTTGCACAAATGATCCCTGTCTGTAAAGGACAGGCGTGATGGGAAGGTCTATGCAATGACATGACTATT
>NC_139587.1:2221357-2223857 GCF_946808225.1 Silurus aristotelis | reverse complement strand
GCAGCAGCAGCAGTCATGATTTCCCTCACACACGTGACGACGGGACACAAGTCAGTTCTGCCGTATAATAAGGATAATGATGATGGATGGAGGCAGCTGTCTGCGGCAGTCCTCCGAACAAAAGCAGCAGCCGATTCCTGCTTTTAAACAATTGTACGACCAAGCTGCAACATCATGTCCATGGCAACCAGTGTACCACACACACACGTGTGTATGTGTGTGTGTATTTGTGAGAGTTCGCTCTCGATGGCTGCAAGCTCAGTTAAACGTTCGCTGCTGAAATGGATGAGTGGTCAGGTGTGAAATTACAAACTCGACCCAAAATCCTATCAAGCATGAGCACACACCTACAGACACCCTCACACCCTCTCACACACACTCACACACACACACACACACTCACACACACACACACACACACACACACACACACACACACACACACACACACACACACACACACACACACACACACACACTGATATGGGCTCAACCTCATGGTGCTGGACTCACCACTTAAACAGTAAAAACACACTGAAAAAGTATTATTAAGTCAAGTACACCAAGTTTCATAAGTGAATTGATTCACAAACTTCTACTATCTACTTGAAATCACTCATCTGTCAGCTTGAATCACTCCAATCTCAACCATCCACTTTTACTCTGACCACACCCTCTTGTTTCCATGGTCACTATAGCCACACCCACTCACTCATTTATACACTCTGGCTATATTAATGTATTTCCACAGTCTCTCTAACCACACCCACCCACTTCCACAGCCACTCTGGTCACACCCATATGATTCCACGGGTCTGTAACCACACCCTTTAGTTTCCAAGGTCATTCTAACCATGCCCACTCGCTCCTTCAGGCACTCTGTCCAAGTCAGCCCATCGTAGACAAACACTTCGACTTTTATTTAGAATCATTGATCATCCTGCTTGCAAAAAAAAACAAAAAAAAAAACAATGTGCCTGGCAGAAAAAGAATCTAAATTATTTGAATATACAATAAAAAGGAGGAAAACGTAATTTTGCTTGAATTCTAAACTCATACTGGTGACCTTTACCTTCAGGAAATTTGCAAACTTTGGAAGCGTGAGCCAATTCATGCCTGAGTGCATTCAAATAAAACAAAAACATATACAATCCATGAAACTGGAGCCTCGTTCTTGGCCCAATTTACTGTACACGCAATTAAAAATAGCTCAAGTACTGAACCTTCTGAACCTTCTGAAGCTGTTCACAGACAGAGAAATTAAAAGGTACAGAAGGAAAAGGACAAATTGTGTCTAAGAGCATTTTAAGCCCAGAAGCAAAAGTACAGCTCTTAGTGCTTTTATTGTTTTCAAGTACTTTTGTAGATGTAAATGATTTGTCAGTCGTTTGTGTCTAGAAGATCTCCAGCTATAGAGCTCCATCCCTATTGAGCACCATTGGGGTGAATGTTAACAATAAATGCACTCCAGGCCTCCTCACCTTCTCACCTACATCACTACCTGACTTTACTAACACACATGTGGCTAAATGAATCTCCACAAACTCTAGTGGAACATTTTCCTAGGAGAACGGAGTTTTGTTGTAACAGCTAAATATGTATAGAAAGTAAATATAGAAAGTAAGTATAGAAAGTTTCACTATATATATATATATATATATATATATATATATATATATATATATATATATATATATATATATACAGTATATACTGTAAATCCAGACAGTGAGATGTTTTTCTCCAGATGTTGTGGTCATGAAATGGAGATCAGAAACAGACAGATGAAGTGTTCTGATGAACTGATGACACGAGATCAACACCAGGCAAAGCGATTAATCTGAGCAAGAAAGCTTCAGAGTCATCAGAGTAAACTGATCAGTCCATTCAAAACACACACACACACACACACACACACACACACACACACACACACACACACACAGCCTGGTGTCCTCGTCTGCCACTTCTTTTAGCAGATGGATTGTGTGTCACGTTGGGTTTGTGTTCCTGTACACCAGCACACATTTCTAACACTGACACGTGTCACATCATCACACACGTCCACGACTCAACTCAAACCCCAAACCTGCTAAATGATCCACTGTCTTTCTTCTTTCTTTTCTTTCTTCCTTCTCTCCTGTTTTTGTCCTTCCTTCTTTCCTTCCTTCTTTCCTTCCATCTTTCCTTCCTTCCTTCCTTCCTTCCTTCCTTCCTTCCTTCCTTCCTTCCTTCCTCCCTTCCTTCCTTTCTTCCTTCCTTCCTTCCTTCCTTCCTTCCTTCCTTCCTTCCTTCCTTCCTTCCTTCCTTCATTCTTTTTGTCTTTCGTTCCTTTTTTCTTCCTTTCTCCATCCTATTCTCCATTCTTTTTTCTTTGCCCTTTTTTCTCTCCTTACTGCCTACTTAATAACTCAATTCTTCCTACCACTAAAGAATGCAAAAAAGTCTCCATCAGGATTCTTCTACTTGCTCTTCTCTCTCTCTCTTATCTCTCTCTCTC
>NC_139587.1:2203857-2216357 GCF_946808225.1 Silurus aristotelis | reverse complement strand
TCCGAGCTATTCATTGTTTCTGGCACGAGCACATCGCTATTCATATTTCTCACCAGGACACGCTCATCCGTAACATCATCCATTTCGGATTCAGCCAGATGCTGGCTCGACGTCACCACGGATAAAATGCTCAGAGGCTAAATTTAATAACCAGGAGCCCCACTCGTGCAGAAGCGTTGCTAGCTCCTGTCGTTTGACTTCTCCTCTAAATGCATTTAAAGCTTTAAATAAGAAACGTGCAACGTTGACATTTACCTCCGCAAGAAAGAGACGAGGTGAACGCAATAACAACGCTGGCGCTCCGTACTTAGATTAGGCTCATCTGCTCGAATATCAGAGAATGTTGTTCAGCCAGGAAACCATCTTTTACCCTGATGTTAATATGACATAATACGCTAATGTAACATAATACCTGTAGAACGCATTAGGCCGTTCGGTAAAGGCACAAATGTCATCACACATTTATAAAACTCGCGGTAACAGAATCACGAGAGGAAGCTCCGATCTTAATGATACTCGATCAAACCCGTGCTGCCTGCTGAGAACACACCGCAATAACAACGCATTACTGTATAATAAACACATGCAGGGAATGCTGGCTTTTTTGCCTTTTGCATGCATACACACTTATGGGTACACTGCAGGGGATGGAATACAAGCTTGTTAGATTTGTTTTTCCCTGGATAGTTCATACAATTTATTTAGATAATACTGTTTTACAAATGTAACAGATAAAAAAATGTAAATAAAACAAATGAAAATGAAATTTGTTTTGGTTTGTTTTTTTCCTGTAGTCCTGTAAATACGAGACAAACTAATTGACTAACGCTGCTTCTCGTGTAATTATTTTTTAATCGCACTAAATAAGCCATAAAAATGCCATAAAACTTGTGTAAAATAAGTTTAAAAATGTCAAGCGGACAAAAAAATAACCAAAGTTTAAATAATAAAGGCCCTAAAAAAAAAAAAAAAAGCCAGCTCCATAAAGATCTGCTTTCAATGGGTTGGATTAAGGCATTAGACTTCGTAAGGTTGTAAATTCAAATCCCAGCTACACCAAGCTGCCACTTCTGGGCCCCTGAACAAGGCCCTTATCCCCAGAGCTGCTCACTTGTATGAATGAGATAAATGTAAGTCGCTCTGGATAAGGACATCTGCAAAATGTCATAATTAAACACCTTATTGAACACCCTTTTGAGACACCCAAGGCCTCCTCACTCCCTCACCTCCATTTGTACCTGACTTTACTAACGCCCTTGTGGTGTGAATGAGCACAAATCTTCACAAGATCTAGTGAAACATCTTCCTAGAAGGACGGTATTATATCAGCGCATGGAGAGTCAATGAGAAATGGGATGCTCCTCTTCTGCTTCTTTTCAGAATGAAAGGCTCTGGTAATCATCTTATTGTAATTAAAAAATGCAACCCAAGTAGAATGACTTCATCATTTCTGAACAGTCTTTACAGGTTTTAGAGCAACAAATGCTTCCATCGAGAAAACATCTTTTTTTCATGAGATAATCCCTGGAATATTTGAGCCAAACAATTCTAACTGCATACTGCATCTATTCCAATAGCATGACTGCGTAGTAGAAGAGTCCGGCTGCTAAACTGGCCTGTCTGCAGTCTAGACCTTTGGTGCATCATAAACTGAAAAATGCAACAAAGAACACCCAGCAGCTAGAATCCTGTATCAGACACATATGGGAGAACATTCATCTCTTTAGCACTTCAGCAACTGGTCTTCTCAGTTCTCAGATGTAGATGGACAGAAGACGTGATTCTACACAGCAGGAAACATGGCCCTGTCACAACCTTTTTAAGGAGTGTTGCAGCCATCAAATAAAAAAAAATATATATATTTTTTTAAACAATTATCAGTTTAAACATTTCATATGTTTTCTAGGTTCTATGGTGAATAAAATGTGGGTTTATAATATTTGCAAATCAGTGCATTTAAAACAATGTCCATTTTTTGGAATTGGGGTCATACATTTTTGCCCACTCAGGGTTAAAATTGAGTTAGAGTTAACACCTGTGTGTGTGCATGTGTGTGTGTGTGTGTGTGTGTGTGTGTGTGTGTGTGTGTCTCCATTGTATATACACACATGCACTACAGAGACTTTAATCGCCTTTACTGCACTACTTCATGTATATTTACATAACATTCAGTATATCATGAAGTGCGCTTACATACTTTCTGCGTTTTTTCTTGCTAAAGCTAATGGTACTCGATGCTGTGAAAAAAAAAAAGCACTCGTCTATATTTAATCTCAGGAACATTATTTACTCAACATGAACACACTTTCTGATGCACGCATATCTTTTAAACACTCTGGACGAGAGCTCTCGCTAAGCGGATAAGTGCAACTGATTAACAAACCTGCCAAAGCGTTTGGTCTTCAATCAAACAAAACATGCACATTATATTTAAAACCCCTTTCCATCCATACGGGATCATATCAAAACCTTTCAAGACTCGCTCTGTTTACAAGAAAGTACTTCATTTCTCTGTGTTTACACACAATCACCTTTAAAATAGTCCCCTTGCACAGTAATACAGCGCTCGCCGAGTTCCTGCCACTTCTAGAACGTGTCCTGGAAGCCTTTTAAACACCTTCTGCGATTTGCGCAGGAACTCCACATTAGTGTCAAAACGGCGAGCTGGATCTTCATCTTTGGAAGAGTGCGAAGTCCACAGGAGCCAAATCTGGTAAATAGGTTGGGTGCTGAAGTGAGATCTTGTAGATTGTTCTCCACCGTCGTGCTTCATTGTGTAGATGATCTCTTAACTGAACAGCAGTTAGTGGTTGGTTCCTCTCAAGATCAAACTCTTCAATTCTGATCTTATCAGAACGCAGAACAAAATAATATCTTCTTGTTTTAAACAGAAGTAAATACAATGCAATAAAATCATATCTTTTTATATAAAATCTCATTGCTTTTGCACACTTTGAGCTCATTTTAGCATTTTTACACATGTGCATGTGTCGGCATCCTGCCTGCTTTCTTCACATCTTTCGAGCCACTCTGGACAAGCGTGTATGCCAAAAGAGCAAATAGGAGGAACAAGGAAATGTCAATAATTTGCATTATGCAAATGACTAAGTGGTGATTAGATGCTAATAGGCTTCCTCGAATCCTGTGTTAAGATTTTTTTGGGGTTGAACTGTTACTTTCTATAAATAAATAAAAAAATACAATTTGAGAAACAGTTTACGTGTTATTTTCTAGTCTCTCTCACACACACACACACACACACACACACACACACACACACACACACACACACACACACACACACACACACACACACACACACACACACACACACAGCAGACAATATGGCTTCTGGGATAATTTCTAGTGAATAAGACATTATTTAAACAGAAAAAAAGATTCTCGAGCTGCTCTCTCTACACAGGTATAGTCCTGCAGGGTATCTTTTCCACATCAGACTAGTGGATACGCTTGTTATCAAACATGAGTCATTCTTTAGCATTAACATCAGGTGAGAAGTGACTCATTCCTAGGTGCTATCCCTATCAAGAGCCTACTTGATTCAGTAGCAGGATTCAGAGACAGCAGGTAGACAAGAAAACACAGGAAGTGGACCAGGGACAAGATGGCCAGCAGATAAAAATGGAAGAAACAAAGTGTTGGCATCTGGGAAAGTATGTGTGTGCTGTGGCATTTGGCAGCTAAAGACCATTAGCAAGCAGGCAGGCCAGGAACAACACTGTCCAGCTGTCAGAAAACACACCGTGCAAGTGGACATGTGTGTGTACATGTGTGTGTTGTGTGTGTGTGTGTGTGTGTGTGTGTGTGTGTGTGTGTGTGTGTGTGTGTGTGTGTGTGTGTGTGAGAGAGAGAGAGAGAGAGAGAGAGAGAGAGAGTGTTTATACAAACAGGATGTTCTAGTGTAACACCTGTCTGTGCGCTGCCAATCCAGTCCAGCTCGGCTGTAATAAGCAGATGTGTTCCCAGTGTGTTTTCATTCGTTATTTGCTTTTGTTTGTCCCACAGTGTCCCAGCCGAGTCATGTGACCTGCTCCGTTTGGATTTCTGTGCAGATCTATACATCTATATTTTTTCTCTAGATTTCATTACTCATAGACACGTGTGTGTGTGTGTGTGTGTGTGTGTGTGTGTGTGTGTGTGTGTGTGTGTGTGTGTGTGTGTGTGTGGTAGCCATTTCATTTACAGTAAAGCCACAGCAATTACTTTGCTGTAAAATATGGAGGCCATATATTTGTGTACCCACATGCTTTTCTGTAGTATATCTGATATAGTAAAAGAGGTAAAAAAATAGAATAAAAAAGTGTGGTCTCTGAGCTTCAGTTCTGGTAAAGAAGGTTTGGTCTCTGAGCTTCAGTTCTGGTAAAGAACGTGTGGTCTCTGAGCTTTAGTTCTGGTAAAAAAAGGTGTGGTTCCTAAGCTGCTGTTTTGGTAAAGAGGGTATGGATTCTGAGCTTTTGTTATGTAAAGAAGGTGTTGTTCCTGACCTTCTGCTCTAGTAAAGAAGGTGTGGACCCTGAGCTTCTGTTCAGTAAAGAAGGTGTGGACCCTGAGCTTCTGTTCAGTAAAGAAGGTGTGGACCCTGAGCTTCTGTTCAGTAAAGAAGGTGTGGACCCTGAGCTTCTGTTCAGTAAAGAAGGTGTGGACCCTGAGCTTCTGTTCAGTAAAGAAGGTGTGGACCCTGAGCTTCTGTTCTGTAAAGAGGATGTGGTTCCTGAGCGTCAGTTCTGGTAAACAAGGTGTGACCCATGGCGTTCTGTTCTGTAAAGGTGGTGTGGTCTCTATGCTTCAGTTATGGCAAAGAAGGTGTGACCTTTGAGCTTCTGTTCAGTAAAGTAGATGTGGCATTTCTGCATCAGTCTGCTTATTTTTCTGTTATAGAAAAGATGATGTGGCCCTTTGAGCATCTGGTGCATGTCCGCTGAACTTCTGTTCTGATAACGTAAGTCTGCTTATGCTTCATTAAAGGAGGTGTGGCCTGTTTTGTTAAAAAAGGTGTGGAAAAAGAGGAGTGGCAAAATGGGCAAAATACAAATGTTTGGTCTGTAGATTTCTAAGTCGCCAAAAAAGGCCTTGTTTTATCCTTTGATTAAAAAAGGAGGCGTGTCCTTTCTTACCTGACACACTGGAACTTTGTAGAATTGTATAACACTCAATCGAGTGTTTTAACTGTATCATTTTATAATATCGATTCATCCCTGAAATGCACATCATCTCATCTGAGGAAAGAATACACACATCCAAACCGTATCTTTAATTACAATACATTAATCACAATGCCATCTTCAATCTAAACGCAGCCTCGAACAGGATTAAGTGCAGTTTTCACCAGCCGGCGTTTCAGCATTAATCCAGAAACACGTTTACTGTGAAGCTGTTGTCAAAGAACTCAAACTGCCAAGTGTAGCCTAATAACATACGCCTTGCAGCACAATTACAACAATACGCCATTTTTGATGAATGCCTTCAAAAAAAAATTCCAGCTATTGACATTTATGCGAACACAAGACTGCTTGATTATTATATTCCAGGCTTTTTGAAAACACTCAAAAACACTCAGTGTAACAAGAGCGAGCACACAGACAGGAGAGGATGGAAACACTCCAAATGGTTTAATGGCAACAAAAAAAAAAGAAAAAACATGAGAACAAAAGAGAGGCTGAAAAAAACAGTGTGTATGCTGAAAAAACACACATTTACCCTGCGGATGTCTGGACATACTGCTAACATGCTTGATGTTTCTTTATCTGCTCCGTGTTTTTACACAATGCACAAACTTTTTTGAAGAGAATCACATTTTCTGCACAAACAACTGGATTTTATTTTGTCCTTTCTAAGAATGGTACACAATTATTTGCATTGTTTTAAAGACTCTCCAGCAGAAACACTAACAGAATTAAAGCCTGGAACAGATGAAATGCGATCAGAAACTGTAAAGTATTTTACTCTAGAGTATCATCGATATAAGCAACTTTTACTCTCTACTCAACTACGTGTATGATTTAAGTTTATATTGCCCCAAAAGATAAGTTATTGATAATAAAGTACTTTGAAAATACATTTGCAGCATTTAACATTTTATATTTAATATCTAAATACATGAAATCAGTCCTGGAGCAATCCATAAACATGTTGGGTTTAAAACCACGTCTCATTAGTTTATATTTTAAATTATAAAAAATTCATGAAAAATGAGATTCCTACAATCGTTTATCTTCTTGTCTGATTGATTTCTCCCTCCCCTTGTTTGAGAGCCACCTGCTAAACTCAGGTGTTCATTCATACTCTATTCATACAGTCTGCATGTTAATGAATGACTGACCATTAAAGGCTTTTGTTCTACATGTTTGAAAATTGATATTGATTTGGGATTCAGATTGATGACCAGGTAGCCAGACAAGCTCTTGTTATACAGTCATGGCCATTCATACTGAAGTGCAACCCTAACCCTAACCCGCTGGTCTCATTTTCAATCCAAAAGGAGCTTAAAATCTTTACAAACCAGCTTTTTGTTGAATTTGAATAACAATATTGGCCCTCTTTGAGACTGAGCTGTATTAGATCACATGAATCTGGTTTTACTTCATGTAAAAAAAAATTCTTTGATTTTATGATTTTGTAATTTTATTTGTTAATTGAAGATAACATTTTAAAGACTGCTTTACTCAACGTTTTTCAGGTCAAGGACCCCTTAGGCGATAGAGATATCTGACAGGGGCCCCTTATACAAAATGTGTCAAACATAACCAGTGATATTAATAGAAACAAGTCATATTACAATTTACTATCAGGATCACTATTATACAATTACATGAACATAAGCTTTAAGTTTAATAGAACTTTAAAGTAATAATCATCATTTTTTAAATATATATATATATATATATATATATATATATATATATATATATATATATATATATATATATATTCATTTTACCCATATTTATTTATTTATTTATTTATTTATTTATTTATTTGTGATTCAACAGTAATTAGCAGACCCCCTGCAGTACCACTACAAACCCCCTAGGGGTCGCAGACCCCCGGTTGAAGAACCATGACGTTGTTTTGACTGACTTGTTCGATCTTTGTTTCACTCTGGCATGTTGAAGAGTCTGTTGTGTTGATGGTTAATTCATTGTTGATGTGTACAATTTGATTTGTATTTCAGGAACTAAAACCTCACAATTCAACAGTTTTTGGCTTTTCACTAACACGTGTCTTGGTGTTGAGAATTTTTACTCAATTGCTGCTGTTGCTGTTTTGCACACATTTCAAACTGACACCAACTGCTGCTATACAGAAGTGTGTATGTTCAAAAGTACCCTCTTTGTTTACAGTTTTCTTCTTTTCGCTATTGTACCATATAAAATACTCTACAGAATGTATTTGGGTTGGCACTATTTTGTGTATTTTGTGTATCTGTCCTGTACTGTTTAGTTTTACAGTATATTGTCTTTTGTCCTGCAGTGTCTGCAAAGGTTGCAAACGATGCACTTTGTGTCTGCAACAACTTACTGTCAGTCTTTAGCTCTGTGTTGAGTGATGAAGCGCTATGTTATTTACCAGGCTCCTTATTTAATTTAATTGTGTACCGCATCAGCTTTATGTGGTTATAATAACAGTAAAAGCTTCTTCACTTGACTTGACTAGTGCGTCTTTGAGCCTACGTTCAATATGTGTCAAAAACTGAAGTACTTTTCAAATCAGATACTCTAAGACATTTAACTTGCGGTAAGATCTCTATACTTTTACACAAGTAGGATTTCCAGGTTCTCGTTACACCTCTGGAAACTGGACGTATCCCGAATAATATCCCCAGTTCAAAAGTATGGATTAAAAATGGCTTAATTATTCATAAAACCCTTGAAATTTTTATGCATTTGTATATTTTATCTAATTTTTTAAACTGAGTCAGAATACTGATGGTTGTTTCCACCTTGACCAGAACTTTGGAGCTGACTGCTAATTCCTGGAAGAATCAGTGAATCGAGTGTTTTGGCATTATTAATTTTCCAAACCTCCTCCACCTGACAGAAAAGATAAATGTGTTGTATAGGTAATGTATAATAATCTCTCATTTGCATAAAGGAGGAATATTTATGATGTTAACCCCTGAACCGAGCTAAAATTAGGATTCAGGGTGTGACGGGATTGGGTGGGGGGTATTGGTAGGGGCAGGTGAGGGGGGGGGGGGGTGAGAATGAGATGACAGGCTTCATGGTTTCTAATAGAGCCAGATGTTATGCAAATTTGTAAGAACCATCAGCTGGCCGGAGCAGAGCGAGTGATTGACGTCGGCATTGTATTGGCTGAAGGCTATTTATTATCATTTCTGAAGCTTTTAGCTTCTGGTGCTCTTCAGAACAGCGTATGAGTGCGTGGAGGAGCAAACGGGGCGGAAATGCCCGTTGGGTGCATTTTAATGGCGTTTTTTTTTTCTTCTTTTTTTTTTCATGGAAAAAGAAAATGAAGCTAATGTGTTTTCATTTGAGGAGCTAAGTGACGGGTTTGACGCGTTGTGTGACAGTCGAAATTGTGACGAGAACACTTGGCAGAACCATCTGGAGAAAAATGTGTGTGAGCTTTTAATGATAAGTGCTTGTTTTGAATATATATATATATGAAGAATCCCTTGAGAAAAAAACAATTATTTAAAACCTTTAACGTTTTTTTTACGGCAATTTAGCATTGATACTCCACTTATTGAGATGTTTTTGGGGGGTGAAAAGAAACCCATGTGGTGGGATGAGAACATGAACTTTATATGTCCAATTCATCTCAGCTAAGTAGCTAAATCTGATATCAGTGATGTTGGCATGCTTTGCTTGCTAGATAGCAAACAAATACAAATCAATCTTCACAAATCTTAAATTCAATAGTTAATGATGGCTTTCAGTTCCATGTTGTCCACCATGTTGTAATTCTAAAACTTTGTCTAAAGTTCTAGAAACTTCTAGTTTTTCTATAGTGTAAACAAAGTTTCAGGAGATGATGTGGATTATGCATCCGGTCAAAGTGTTAGCTTAGCCGGGTAGCACTTTGTGACCTGTTTAGTGCTAATCTATAACAAGAAATGGAGGACATTGTAGCTCAAGTCAATTTAATTCCTGAATTAATCAAATTCTTGCTAGATTTCTCAGGCAGATCATATCCAAGCGATATCGGGTTGCCGCTATGCAGGTTGTTTTGACGCTAATGTGCCGCACAAGTCTGCCACTTTGTTCGAGAAAGGGCCAGGAGTTTAAAAGTCAAAGAGGGAAGCGCACACAAAAGGGTTGGAATCGGAATAGAACTGACCGACTGGTCTATTTAAGGTCAGCCGACTGTGTGTTAACCTCCAGCCTTTGACCGCGGCTCGGTACGCTTACGAGATGTAATTAGCAGTGACTTCTACAAATGTGCTTTGATCCGTTTTCTCATTTTCCACCTTTTCGCTCGACCTTGAATATCACCCCAAGGTCACATACCGGCACCCACAATGCCGACGTTCAGCCGCAGGATCATAAATCAAAGCCGAGTCCTTTAACCAAGCCCGTGATTAAAGACGAAAATCAGTCCCTGAGCTTGCGAGGATGGAAATTCTGCTTTATATGAAGGGGGTAAAAAATAGCACAGAGAGGTTTGTGGATTTATTTAAGATTTTATAAATAAACGTCGATGTTACGCTGCGAAAGAGGCCTGGGGCGGAACACACGCAGGGAAGGACGTGTTTCGATTGTTTTTCTCCGACCTGTTACGATTCGCCACCGTGAGCGGTCATTCCTCAGATATTGTTTATTTTCTCATTTCATTTTTTAACCGCCTTTGCCTGTTCCCTGAGGTAATTAAGATAAAAATATCAGTGCTGATGTGAACATGTGCATGTGTGTGTGTTTGTGTGTGTGTGTGTGTGTGTGTGTGTGTGTGTGTGTGTGTGTATTAAGATGAGAGGAAAAGTACACTTGTGATCAATGGCGGAGAGAAAATTGCAAATCCATACGAGGTCCTGAGACACAGAGAGAAACAAATGGCATTGTTTATGGGGAAAGAAAGAAAGTGCTTATCGACAGACATCGAGCACCTCAACCCAGAGACGCTAGCAGGAGGGAAATGTTTCACACAACAAAAAAATGAAACAAGAAATTAATGTTTTTGCTTATTAGTATTCATTTATCTTGCAGGAGAAGTCAGGTTTCTGTCACAACATGCCCATTTATTCTTCAGGATTTTTTTTCCCATTAAAACGTATGATATTTTATATTCGTTATTTTCAAAATATCTTCAGTTTTTTTTTTATCATTTCATAATAAGAAACTTTCAAAATTGGATGGATATATACTGTATATACATCATTCTATTAGTTTTTTCAAAGGAGCTTTACACATTGTTTTTATGGATGAAAAGGTGTCCCAATACTTTTGCCCAAACAGTGTAAGTTATAGCGTAAGTAAACTATTGCAGCAACACTCAATTCTTTACAAGGTTTTCTTCTCTGGCCTGATATCAGTATACAAAAATGCCCAGCAGACCTCAAGAATGAAACGGAATTAAAAGGCATCTCTGACTCGTGAAAAACAGAGGCATCTGCAGGGCAGAAACTCATGTTTTTCACCTATAGAGGCACGTATGAGAGCAGATTTTCATTTAATCCAATTTTCTTGAATTTGGGGAGCCTGTAGGGCACTATCTATTATTTGCCCCACTGGCACAAGGACACATGTTAGTGTGCACAGCATTATACACTGCACCTGAGAATCTTTCGAGGGCATGTTTTGTTGCCTGTGGGGCACCTTAGAGGGCATTTGGTTTTATCTATAGTAGGAACAGCCTAGAGTAAACTGTATTGTTTTTTATATATATATATATATATATATATATTAAAAGCACCTTAAAAGGCAGTTTGTTATGTATAGTGTATCGTTAGGGCAGCCTAGAGGGCTCTTAATTGTTTTCTTTTTACTATTAAGACATTCAGTGGTGTTTTCTTGCATGTAGGGGACCCTATAGGGCACTGAATCACCAATAAACCAGTGGAAGTGTATCCTAGTAGGCACATTATTGTGTTATTAGATTATTGTTGCATTGTTGTACACATTAAGCAGCCTATTGGCATTCGGGAAGAGTGGGTGGTTAAATGTTGTTTTTACTTCTTCTTTTTTTAGCTGTTAGGTATGGATTAAGGGAAAGTATGCAAACAGAGAATGGGTGTGGTTTTTTTGTGGGTGGAGCCTGCACACTAAGAAATGCAGTAAAGGGGTATTTACTGAACTGAAGAAAATTATATAATAATAATAATAATAATAATAATAATAATAATAATAATAATAATAATAATAATAATAATAATAATAATAATAATAGCACTGTGCTGATACTTTCCCTTTTTCCCCTCTGATTAAATTCTTCTTATTTTTTTTAATGAGCCTTCATTCACAGTTTATTTATTTATTTATTTATTTATTTATTTATTTATTTATTTATTTATTTATTATTTATTCATTTTTTTTTCCACTTTTTTTTATATAATGTAACGACTAAACAACAAATGCTGACAACAGATCACTTTTTATCCAGTTTTTTTTTTTTTTTTTTTGTTTTTTTTGTTTTTATTGAATCACTTTTGAATTCAGAAAATGAAATACCTGTTTATAATAAATAAATAAATTATAATAATAATAATAACAATAATGATAACTTCCTATTATTCCTTTTTACTTTAATTAATGTCACTTTCACCTCTCATACATATTCATCTCCTCGATTTGAGAGATGATGGATTCAATCGAGGATTAGAAAGCCTGCCAAAAACACAGGATTATTCAAAGAGAAGTTCTTATTTTTCGTGTTATTGAGCACGCACACACATACACACACTCACACACACACTCACACACACACACACACACACACACACACACACACACACACACACACACACACACACACACACACACACACAAGGATGAACACGCTTCCAAGCACAGATGGAATATTTAATTTTTCTTATCCAAAATTTGCAATACACCACCATCCAATTTGACTAATTACCCTTAATACTTAAATCTGTATGTGTCCTGGCTCTCGCTTATTCAAACTTTCTCAGTTCTGACTTAATCTAACCACGATTAGCATCAAAAACCCAAACTAACTGTAGATTCAAACATACGAATGATTTAAGTAGCTGCATTTACCAACCTTTCAGTAACCTTGTGATTCTTGTCTAAAGACTTGAAAAAAAAAAAAAAAAAAAAAAAAAAGAAGACAACTCTTATGAATTAGGAAAAAAAGGGCACCTGGAGGGCACTAACTTTATTTTTCACCTTTACATGCATTTTTAAGGGCATATTTACATTCAATAGGGGAGGGTCCCTGGTGGTCTAGTGGTTAGGATGCGGCGCTCTCACCGCTGCAGCCCGGGTTCAATCCCCGGTCAGGGAACCAACCCAGCCTTTCTTAGTGCCGGGTCCCAAGCCCGGAAAAAGGGGGGGTTGCGTTAG
>NC_139587.1:2175504-2198004 GCF_946808225.1 Silurus aristotelis | reverse complement strand
CCTGTGTTTTCACAATGAATAAAAGAAAGAACAATGATACGGATAATAATAGGGATGTGGAATAATAAACACCTTTCACCTACAGCTCTCGTTGTCTATAGAGCAAATAATCCTAACATAGAGCTGGAGTCAAAGGCATTGGGTCAGCGCAGCGAAGTGGAAAAAGAGAACGAGAGAAAGAAAGAGAGGAATAGGAGAGAGAGGGGGGCTAAACTCATTTGCAAGCTACTACACTTATAATTAAAATGGCAGCTAAAAGCCTGTTTGTCGCACTTTCTCAGTGCCATCACTGTTAAATATTCATAAGCACATTTGCATGAACTGGGACAGCGGACGTGAGACGTCAACTCGCATTCCAGAGATGGCTCGGGATGTCATTCCACTTAGTATACACACACACACACACACACACACACACACACACACACACACACACACACACACACACTTACATAAATGCTTTTTTCCCTTTCAAACCACAAATTACCTGCGATTTCAATTTCAACCCGAATGCTTTCAAAGCAAGAATCTAAACACTGAGAGGAATTTTGACAACAAAAACAGCTTCATAAAGCTCTAATCATGTGCTAATAAACATTTTATGAAATTACAAAAGCAACGTGATTCATTAGAATGCGTCCGTAACAGCTTTTATAGCAGGAAAATGGTGTGAATTATGAGGAAGCGGCTGTAACATTTATTCCAAATTATAAAAATAAAAAAATAAAAACATTATAAAGAAAGTAGCACATAATGAAGCACGCTGGTTTAGGAACATAATCCAAAGCCAGGCTGATGTGAAACTCGGGCTTGGGCCAAAGTAATTTTAAAGTATTCGAACACCTGACATTTCCAGCCGTATGTGTTCATGTCAGTGGTGGGTGAAGTACACAAACCATGTATTTGAGTTAAAGTAGATTTGTAAAATTTTACTCCATTGAAAGTAAAAGTGCTCCTGTTAAATATTTACAAAAGTATTTGCCTTCAAATGTGCAGGAGCAGTGGCCCAAGTATCCAAAGCACTACAGTATGTTTTATTATGACTATAATGTTCCCATGAATAATCATGTCATAAGCTTTGCTTAATTAAAAAAAATTAAAACTCACTTTATGTGAAAAGACTCTGATGTTACTGTCGGACACAAAACAATCTATTAATTGAATTATATTAATGAGTCAAACACTAATTGATTGATAATAAATAACAATAAGCCCAAAACCTTCTTTTCAACTACTTTAAACAATCACGTAAACAAGGCCACAGGTGTCGAGTTTAATTCTCCTTAGTTAGAGTTACTTTCCAAGTTCGAGTTTCTTCATCATTTATTCCTCTCTAAATGTTCTGCTTGCTGTTGAACTGATGCTGAACTGTATGATCAGTAAATACACCAAGCGCAAATCAAAACAAGTTTAAACCAGATCGTGCGCTCGACCCTGATTGTTGACTCTCTGCATATTTGACTAGTTACGTTTTTATCCTCATAAATAACTTATAAAATAAATAAAATATAGAGTAGTTGAGTAAAAAGTAAAATATTAAAGTAAAATCTAGCTAGCACCAAGATCTGCTTTACATGTGCTGGAAGTGTGTGGAAGATCTCCTCATATAGTCTTATAAACTCTATGAACGTAAATTAATGTGAACACTGACTGCACCCCAGGCTTTCTCATCTCACCTACATCATTACATCTCTTTAATAACACCCTTGTGGCCAAAAGAGCACAAATCCCCAGAAAATCTAGTGGAAGATCTTCCCAGAAGAGTAGGAGTGGAGCTTATTATAACAGCAAATGGGGATTCAATGTGGAATTGGATGTTCAAAAAGCAGCACATACCGATATTATGCTCAGGTGTCCACAAACCTAATAAAACAAAAAAATAATTTTCTTTCTTTTGTCCTAAAATGTTCATTTATTTCTGCTTGATGTAATGAATCATTTCTGCCCTGATAAGATTTAACACATTTATAATAAGAAATACAGGGATGTTAGAAGAAATAAAAGAAAACACTCACTCACACACACACACACACACACACACACACACACACACACACACACACACACACACACACACACAAACTTTAGGAAGAAAAATCTGATCTGTAGTGCTGTGAGTCACCTTGAAAAGTTGAAACAGGGGAATGATATTTATATTTATATATGTTTTTTTCTTTCACTTCTGTCTCTGTGGCCTAGTTCCCTGCTTGGGCTTATGAAGCGTGACACTACATTACTACATCCAGACTCAAAGGAAAAGCCACGATGATCAAGGTCGGCATGTTGGCAAAGTCAAGGCCGAGCGACCTCCTCCCTGTCTCTCTTGGTCCTCTTCATGGAAAATGCAAAGGAAGAAGAAAAAATTAAAAAAAAGGCTCTAACTTTTCACTTTTCTTCACTTCCTTCCTTGCAATGACATTACACTGCTCTGATTGCGAGGCTGAAAGTGTCCCGGAATGCGGTTAGAGTAGCAGCGAGCGCTATACGATTTCAGCATGGCGGTGGGATCTGGGTAATGAGATCGGATTTTTTAGGGAGCGCAGACGGAGAGGTGCGACTGATTGAGTTAGGCTGAGAACATTGGCTGGTGTCAATGACACACTCGGAGCTATCTTGAGGAGCAACGATCAAAACGGAGACTCCGATGGTGCTGAAATGCAATTCAACATACCATTTTGTCCCTCTTATGTATGTGTGTGTGTGTGTGTGTGTGTGTGTGTGTGTGTGTGTGTGTGTGTGTGTGTGCGCACGTGCGAATGCGAGGCCCTTAAATATAACCAATAAATATTCCTAAATCAAATCCAATTGTGTCTGTGTGTGTGTGTGTGGGTGTGAAGAGTGTGTGATCTTGCTTTCATCAATTCTAATGGGCTGAACACTGTCTGCTGGAAGAGCTCCGAACTGCGCAGATCAATACCAGCGAATAGAAAGCATTTCAAGGAACTTTATGGGAACGCAGACTGATCTGGTCGCGCCGCTGCTTTCTGTCTTCGCCGCGTGCGTCTCGTGCCCTGGGAGACGCAAGAAATAAAATTGCTATTCCGAAAGAAATCAATGTGCTCTAACCTCTCGATGCTCTCGAGATAAACATGGACGAGTACGCCATGTAATCACACAGAATAATATGCAACGGCGAAAGCAAACGTTTTAATCCCACCGTGCGCGCTGTAGATTTAATGGCGTGACTGGTAAGCACCTCGCTGGGAAAAAAAGAAGGAGCTTCAATTAGTTCCTGTGATTAAAACGTTTTTTTCTTCTTCTGGGATCTTACTTTTTGAACTGAGGTTTATAACATGATGCACATGTACATTTAAGAATCAGAAGCCACACCCTTTTTATAGAGTGACTGACAGTCTCTGTGGACACACCTCCTTCTTTCACTAAGACTGATGCACACAGGCCATGCCTCCTTTATTAAACCTCATTTACTAAAAGTGATACACAAAACACATAGGCCACGCCCCGATAACTGACAGACACCAATGACTTCACTAGGACCAACAAAGTCTATGTCTCCTTCACTAACACCAGAAGCAAGAGGTCATACCACCTTCATTAAAACATGGTGTCATGTCACCTGCACTGAAACAGACCCACTAGGAGGCCACACACCTTTAGACAAACAGGCCACACCTCCTTTGCTTAGAGTGACAGACACATAATTCTTAAAACCTTGACTGTGAGTAACAGACTGACTAAAAGCCACACCTCCTTTACTGACACTAAAACATTTAGAGGCCACACCCCTTAAGGCTGAAACATAGACACACCCCTTCACTGAGATTGACACATAGAGACCACACCTCTATTATTAAGACAGACACATTAAGGACACACCCGCATTACTGATATTAACATAAAGACCACACCTTCTTCATTAAGACTGACACATTAAGGACACACATTCTTTAATGAGTTTGGCAAATACAGGCCACACCTCCTTCACCGAGACTGACACATAGAGACCACACCTACTTCACTGAGACTGACATATAGCAACGCCATATCCTTCACTATGATTGACACAAAGAGGCCACATCTCCTTTACCGAGATTGACACATGGAGGCCACGCCTCCTTCACCGAGACTGAAACACAGAGGCCATGCCTCCTTCACCGAGACTAAAACATAGAGGCCACACCTCCTTCACTGAGACTGAAACATTGAAACTGATTGTACAGTGAGAGTCAGAGACATATATATGAGAAATAAAGAGAGAGAAAGGGAGAACAAAAAAAAAAAGAGAGAGAGAGAGAGTAAGAGAGAGAGAGAGAGAGAGAGAGAGAGAGAGAGAGAGAGAGAGAGAGAGAGAGAAAAATGGCAGCTATGTTTTATTTTTTTATATTTATCTTGAACGAACTGACAGCATTCTTGCTGTAATTTAGACCGTAATCAAGCTTGGACCTCCTTACTCCCACCTGTGTGTGTATATATGTGTGTGTGTGTGTGTGTGTGTGTGTGTGTGTGTGTGTGTGTGTGTGTGTGTGTGTGTCTGTGTGTTTGAGTGTAAAGGAAGAGTGACTGTGAGGATACCAAGCTCGAGTGGCCTTGAGTGTGAGAGAGCATTTTGAAATTATCTCCAGGACAATAAATCATACACACCGAGCCACCAGTGTCAAACACACTCCTACACTTCACTTCTCTTTCATCCCTCATTCTATTCTCTTATATCTTCTTCCTCGCTCTGTTGTCCTTCCATCCGTTTCCCTGACCTTGTTTAGAGGTTCCTCCACCCCTGTCATCAGAGGATCAGTAAAATTACTTTCCTTTCATTTGTTATTCAGGGATGATTTTTGATTTTTGATTTCTTTTTCCCAGCACGGATGATGAATATAAATCAAACACAGATTGAAACAGATGCCTCTTCTATTACTCAGAAACATAAATGGATAAATTGCATGCAGAAAAAGCGACTCGCCCGTTTCCGCCTGGATCACTCATGCAATCACAATTTCCCAGAATAAACCTGTTTGCTTGTAAGATGTGTTTATAATAGAAAAGCAAAAATCTGCTTATTTCTTCTTGACGTTTTCAGTGTAGTTAAATGGAGGTGACTGATTTCACCACGTAACACCAGCGTTTTCACGTCCTGGTGACGTTTCTAGTCATTCGCTTGTGCAGGCGTGTCGTGTTCTGGCTCCTGGGATCGTTTGGAATCTACAGAAGGACAACAGGCTCGAGCGCTCACACCACACACCCATGACTGATCTCGAGTACACAATAAAAGGCACAAATAAACCTTTATCTTGTCCAATTAACCAACTATGGAATAAAACACAGAGTTTCCAGCAGAATGAGGAGTAACTGTTGCCAGCCTGATGCTGATTAGTTTTCAACGACAGCTAATCCGAGCTTTTAATAGAAACATATTAATAACATTGAGATTTTAACAGCACTGTGGAGTAAAAGAAATTAAACCCCGACTCATAAAATGTATACACAAGTGTACATGTTGTATAAATGATGTGTTGTAAATGAATTCATAATATTTCATGTAACAAAACATATTGTCTTCTCTTTGCTTCAGGAACGTTTCGTTTGCTTCGTTTCGAACATTTGCTTCAAGCCGAACAAATAATACAAAACCTGAAGCAAAGTGGAGACAATATGTTTTGTTACATAAAATATGTTAAATACACGTGTGTATACATTTTACAACACATTATTTGGAACTACCATATAATAACAAACTATGATTTTTTTCAAGGTGGGAACTGGGATCTGTTTGGAAAGATATGTTTGTTTAGATTTTTTTGGAGCAGGAATTGCAATATCTTTGGTAACAATTGTTTGCTTAAGTGCAGGAGCAGTGGCCCAATTAGTAACTATTTGGGGGTAGGAACTACGTTAGTATTGGTAACAGTGGTTTGTTTGGGTATAGGAACTGTGTTCTTATCGGTAACATTGACTATTGAGAGTGGAAACTGGTCTTCTAGCTAACATTTGGTTTTAGGAACTACGGTAGTACCATAGGTTTTAGGAACGGTAGGTTTTAGAAACTACGGTAGTACCATAGGTTTTAGGAACGGTAGGTTTTAGAAACTACGGTAGTACCGTAGGTTTTAGGAACGGTAGGTTTTAGGAACTACGGTAGTATTGGTAACAGTGGTTTGTTTGGGTATAGGAACTGTGTTCTCATTGGTAACATTGACTTTTGAGAGTGGGAACTGGTCTTCTAGCTAACATTTGGTTTTAGGAACTACGGTAGTACCGTAGGTTTTAGGAACGGTAGGTTTTAGGAACTACGGTAGTACCATAGGTTTTAGGAACGGTAGGTTTTAGAAACTACGGTAGTACCGTAGGTTTTAGGAACGGTAGGTTTTAGGAACTATGGTAGTATTGGTAACAGTGGTTTGTTTGGGTATAGGAACTGTGTTCTCATTGGTAACATTGACTTTTGAGAGTGGGAACTGGTCTTCTAGCTAACATTTGGTTTTGGGGGCAGGAACTGTGGTTTTTTTTGGTAACGTTGATTTGTTGGGGTGCAGAAACTACAAATTGACTACTTTCTAATAAGAAAAAGAGCTTTCTTGGTGTAGAACCTATAATCATTTGGGTGGTTCAGGTGCAGGAACTGTGTGGTCTAGTTGGTAACATTGGCCTGTTGGGGTACAGAAACTATAGTCGTATTAGTTACATTGGCTTGTGGGGGTGGAAACTGTAGGCTTATTGGTAACACTGGCTTGTTAGTAGCCAGACACTGTTGTCTAATTCCTTTTTGGGAGTAAAAAATTGGGGGTTAATTGGTAACATTTGCCATTGCCCTTCCAATTGGCTATTTGGGGGTAAAAACTCAGGTCTTTTTGGCAACATTAGCTTGTTCGTTCGCAAGAACTGTGATCATATTGGTATCATTTTCTTATTTGGGTTCGGAAACTGTGGTATAATTAGAAACATTAGCTTTTGAGGGCAGAAACTGAAGACAAATTGGCACCATTGGCTTCTTGAAAGGCAGCTACTGTGGTCTAATTGCTTATAGTGGCAACAGTCATCGAGTTTTTAAGTGCTGTCTAAAAAAATGAAAATACTCATCTGGAGTTTTAAGATGCAAAGCCTTCACACTGGTGTCGCATCCTCAAGGGTAAGTCTTCGGTCCTTTATATAGAAGAACGTCATTATAGCAGAACATTAATAAGGTACATCATTAGACCTTAGGTACTATCTTTACGAGTTCATTTACATTGTTTATACGCAGGGGAAATAAAATCTTCCTGTCCAGTATCTTTCTTCCTGACGCAGTGTTGCATGAGCCGAAGCTTGTGTTTCTTTAAGTCGAGTTAGGAAACACAAATATGAAATTGTGTATCCAGGAAAATAATCAGACAGGCTAATTTACAAACGGTCTAAATTCTGTAATTTATTCAATTTTGTAAATAAAAAAAAAAAAAAAAAAAAAAAAAAAAAAGATTTCTGGACACATTGTTCATCAAAAACAATTTGACATATTGAATCCATCTCAATCCAAACCCTGCTGCAACAGCTTGCATTTTTTTTCTTTTTTTCTTTTGCACAGATGTGAACCCAGCAAACAATAAAATGTGAACAAATGTGTGATCAGTAAATAAAAGACTTTTAAAAATATGTTTTCCTGCCTATTTTTTTATTCACACATCAACCACACCTGGTCATTCATTCAATTATTTCACCAGCCAACCAGGTGACAGATAAACTGATATATTTAACCGGGTTTGCCACGTTTTCATGCCAAATATGTTCCAAAAAGACCTGAAATCCTCCCAAATAATAAACGTGTGGCGAAACTGAACACAATAATGTGTTCGCTCGGCATGTGATCACGGTGTGTGTGAGTTTTTCCTTCTTTACCACGTCTCCAATACATCTTTTTGCCATTAACTGGTACAGATGTTATACTCTCTATAATCCCCGTTTCTATTTTGCAAACATCATAACAATAATGAACTGCTTCAGTACAACATGAACACAATTTCTTTCTGTTTGTCCAAATCAATTTGATCGAATTCTAATTATTTGCTTGGAATCACGATAATGAGTTTGGACTTGTTTGTAACAGTGTCCGTTGCTATACAAATAAATCTTTATTGAATTATATAAACATCAACCCAAGTGTTCTGTTTGCACTTATTGGTTACAGATAAATAATATGGATGAAGGTTTGTAGACACCAAACCATATGTTCTGAACAGGGTCACAAAGTACTACCTAGCTAAAACACAAACAAGCCTACACCAATTAGATTAGATTAGATTAGATTAGATTAGATTAGATTAGATTAGATTAGATTGGGTTAAACTTTATTGTCATTGCACAAGGTACATGTACAGAGCCGATGAAATGCAGTTCACATCTAAACAGAAGTGCATAAGTGGCTTATTTACAATAAATAGCAGTATGATAAATAAGTGTGTTTTGGTTTTGACAAGCTGCCACTCTTGGGGCCCCTGAGCAAGGCCCTTAACCCTCAGTTCTCCAGGAGCATTGTATCATGGCTGACCCCAGCTTTATTATGCAATATGCAATTCTTTC
Organism: Silurus aristotelis; assembly: GCF_946808225.1. Lineage (NCBI taxonomy): Eukaryota > Metazoa > Chordata > Actinopteri > Siluriformes > Siluridae > Silurus > Silurus aristotelis. The sequence goes on along the minus strand of NC_139587.1, from coordinate 2,189,499 downwards.
TTTCTTTCTTTCTTTCTTTCTTTCTTTCTTTCTTTCTTTCTTTCTTTCTTTCTTTCTTTCTTTCTTTCTTTCTTTCTTGTTGAAAAAGTCAGGTTTTCTAGTATTTTTGTCCATCTAATATGTAACGTGCTTTCAATAAAAGGCAACAAATTACCAGAAACCCACAATTTACGTTCAAACTATTATAATTCCAATTATATGCATTACAATTTTCTAGATAGTTTTTCTCCTTATAAAAAAAAAGACTTCAACACATTTGCCGTTAGACAAAGTGAGAGACCGAGTGAATAAGAGCAAAAACAAAGGTAATTTTATTTTAAAGAAATCTGACTCCTTTCCAGACTCCCGTCTCCAGTTGAGGGTCTTGTTACCCTGTTTGTGTGATGTCATTCCTTTAAACACCCCTCTGAGCAATACTGCACATCGATACTCGACCTCTGGCACTTTAAATGCAGCGGTTAACCGGAATTTATCTTAACAAATTCACCTAAATCACAGCTAAATAGCTTAGTAGCGATTCGCTAATTCTGGATTAGCAGAGAGCTTTTAAGGTTGATGAGATTCTTGCACACACAATTAGTCAATGTTCTTCACTTCATTTCTTTTATTCCCTCTTGTCTGTCCTTTTTTTTCTTTCTCTCACACACACACACACACACACATATCCTAAGGGCCAATTACCTCTGTCATTGTGTACACATGTGGTTTCCCCTTAATCTTTTCCTCATTTCTCAGGCCTGGAGAGGTTTCTTGTTCCCCTTGGACTGGGGACGAGAGGCTCGAAAGAGAGGCTCTTGAGATGTTCACATGACCTGATGAGAGACGCCGGGCCATTACACGCAGCCCTCGGCGTAATGAGCACCTACATCCTCACAACAAGAGGGTCATTAGCAGGCTGCTTTAAAGGAAAGCTTCGTTTTGGATTCACACACTCACACACACTCAGATTTAACGAGAAATATACAATAGAACGTTTGTGGACACCTGATTACAGGTTTCTACATGATTTCTGAACATCCCAATCCAATTTGAGTCTTCATTTGCTTCTATAATAACCTCCACTCTTCTGGGAAGATTTTGTGGAGATTCATTCACCATGAGGGTTTTTGTAAAGTCAGATAGTGATGAAGGTGAAGTGAGGAGGCCTGGGGTGCAGCCATTCAATATTCAACAGGTTTGGAGCTCTATAGCAGGAGATCTTCCACTCCAACCGATATTAACCATAGACCGTTCTGTCATGCTGAGACATCTTCAGGTCTCATAGTTCAAGTGAAAATGTACCACATATGGCTGGAAACATCAAGTGTGTGTAGACTCAATACAGTGTACAACAAACATCTAAACATCTAATGCCTAAAGCATGTTATTCTCAATTCCTTGACATGAAGAAATAGTTTGATTAAAAAAGCAACATGTGAACACACACTTACACACACACCTATACACATTTACACACACACACACACACACACACACACACACACACACACACACACACACACACACACACATACACACATACCTTACACACACATACACACATACACCTATACACACTTACACACACACACCTACACACACACACCTACACATACACCTATATATACACACACACACACACACACACACACACACACACACACACACACACACACACTTACACATTCACAGACACACACCCTTACACACTTACACAAACATACACACACCTATACACACTTACACACACTTATACACATGTACACACACTTACACACACTTACACACACTTACAAACACACACACACACACACACACACACACACACACACACACACACACACACACTTATACACACTTACACATACACTTATACACACTTACACCCACCAATGAGATGTGTTTGCTCAGATGAGACATGCACATCAACCTGCACCTGTTGTTCAGGTGGCCCCTGGCACCCAATACCAGGTGTGTGTGTGTGTGTGTGTGTTTGTGTGTGTGTGAACGCTGCTGGCAAGGCCGATATGCTCTAATAACTCTCTCACCTCTGTCTCTCAAACACACACACACACACACACACACACACACACACACACACACACACACACACACACACACACACATACATCGAGGACCCTCATCCATCTCCACACTCCTCACACGTGGGCACACATCTGCAGAGCGTGACTTTTTCAGGTCTTTCCAGATCATACTTATGAAGATGAGCTTCATGAAAAACATGATCACATCACACATTGAAAACTTGCTGAGGAACCAATACTTAATATCTGAAGATCCTGAAGCTTCACCTCTGACACTGGAGACTTCTTCCATCAATGTTAGTTAAGCATGTCCTTACCAAGGATCTGTGTGTTAGATGTATTGCTAGCTCTTTGGTTGATAAATCCAATAACATAAGAGTTAGCTGGAATATTTCTGGTCCTCAAACATTCCATGAAGAATAGATCACCAATAGTCATGAAGGTCTTCAAATATGAAACCAAGCTCACAAACGTTTTGGTTAAACCTAAATTTAAGTTCAGTATGTGCTGCCTTTTGAGCATCCCATTCCTCATTTAGTCTCCATTTGAACTTTTAATAACTTCCACTCTTCTGGGAAGATGTTACACTAGATTTTCTAGAGACTTGTGCGAGCTCGTTCTGCCACACGGGTGTTAATAAAGTCAGGAATTGATGTATGTGAGGTGTGGAAGCACGAGTCAGAGCTTTATAGCAGGAGATCTTCCACTTCACCTTTCCTATGTAAAGCAAATGTTGATGGATCTGGAACAGGTTTGGGTCTCCTAGTTCAAGTGAAGGAAAAATTAAATGCTGTCACATCCAAAGACGTCCTGTACAATTTTGTGCCTCTGACTTTGTGGTTGAAGTTTGGGTAAAGAAACACATTTAGCTGGAAAATCTATACTTTTGTCCAAACACTGGATCCTAAGATTAAATAATCAGCATCATCACCAGATCTTACTTTCCCAGTTAGCATAAACTGCTTAGCATGTACATGCTTTGCTTTTATAAATACACACACTGAGTTGGTAACTCTCTTATTATTTCTCATTGCTAATGAAGGAGGTATAGGAGATGGGGGGTGGTGTGGGTTGAGGGTGTTGGGGACTTGGAGTTTGGCTCCAGATAACAGGTCGTCTGTCATTTCCAAAACTCGACAGGAGACGTCAAGTCTTTTCTCCACAACATGAAACAAACCCACCACAGAAGGAGGAGACATCTGCTAGCTAAAGCAGAGGAGCTAATTTGCTATTTCCTTTCATGTCAACTCAAGAGAAAGCGCTTTAGGAGATGACACTTCTACAATATGAAGCATGTCGGGTTTAAGAGCGATCACGGAGATAATAACTCAAGTAAATAATCAGACAAAGCAATCACGGCCCGGTCAATCATATTAAAAGTGCTGGCAGAGGGCCAGACTGGTTCTGTCTTTCTTTTTTTGTGGTGATTAATGATGAGCTGTTTTTAAGGTGAAAGAGGTCAAACGCACAGCAAGATGCCTGGGTTATGCTAATAAACTTTCAAGTCTATGTTCGCTAGTTAGCATTCATGCTGAATTGAAATGTGGCATCCGGCACTGGTGGACGTTTTAATGAAAAGCTCGATATGTTTATTAATTATGGGGGGGGGGGGGGGATGTCGTACGTTAATTGACTCGAAAGAATCTTAGAAAACAAAATTGGCCTCTGAGTCTCACTAGTAATTAAGCGATGCCAACATGAATCGAATGCTTCTCTAACTCTATGAGAGTGTCATATTTTTAAAGCCATTCATTCTATGGTCGGAATTCGCTGTAATTGTTCGATTCAGTGTAACCATAGCAACAGTTTATTCACAGAATGTTTTCTTTCACTATAAACCGCTTTACACTTCATGTATGAGGAACAAAACACTTGTTTCCCATTTACACATATGCCATTTGGCATATACCTTTTATCCACAGAGACTCTTATTATTACTGAGCAGTTGAGGGTTGAGGGATTTGCTCAGAAACCCAACAGAGGTCACTTGGTAGTGCTGGGATTTGATCTTCTGTATTAGAAGTCCAAATTTGTAACTACTTAGCCACCACTTACATTTATGGCATTTGGCAGAAACTCTTATGCAGAGCAACTTACATTTATCTCATTCATGTAACTGAGCAGCTATTGGGTTAAGGGCCTTGCTCAAGGGCTCAGCTTGTTGTGACTGGAATTTGAACTCATGACATACAGATACAAAGTGCAATGTCTTAAACACTAAGCTACCACCTCATAAACCACTTCACATGGTATATTTATATACACAAATGTATAAATATACATACTATATAATAATAATATAATCATATTATAGCTTCTTTTTTTGCCACATAAGTAAATAACTCACATTAGACTCAAGTCATAGACTGTGGTGTTTTTTTTTTTTTTTTGCTATTGCACAGTGATATGTAAAGATTTTTCCTTTAATTAAAAACAAATAGCTTGAGATTAATGTCCCTTGTTCTTTGTGAACTACACTACAACCCCCTACCCCCCACCGCTGTTAAAAACATTTATACAATTTTACTCTGAGTAAATTTAAAATGACCTACTTTTAACTTTCACTCGAGTGGATTTTTAGACCAGTAGCTTCACTTGAAAGTAAAATTTCATTGAATTAAAAAGACTTTTCCTTGAGTCGAATATTTTCTTAGTCTTTCCACCTCAGTGTGCAATACTGCACTGTTACATGCTATGATATACTATAACACAATGCGACACTGATATGACACTATATGATGCTATAATGATATAATACTACACAATACTAGAACATATGATACAATGCTGTACAATCCGACGCTACATAATACGCTATGCGTTGAATGCGTTGTCTTTTATCAAAATGTAAACGTTGTTCCGAATCTGAAGTAGACCTAGCGTCAACTTGCAAACGTAACGATACTAGCCTATTTAATACTTTACATGTATTTATAATCTTTTTTTTTTTATTTATTTATTTTTTTTTATCAAGAATTCCACAGCGAAGAAATATGGATCTACCGCCATTGATTGTGCCGTCTAATTCCCACCGATCCTCATACTCTTTAAGCTGATCTGATTCTCTCAGACATCTTAATAACGCCTGTCAATTCTGATTAGACTTTTAGCTGCTATCGAAACCAAGCTCAGAGATCCAGTTTTGCCCTGAAATGCCTGATTTTGCTCTGCCCGTGTTACACCGGAGACCATGAGCCCAAAAAAGGCTGCCAAGAACATTTGACCTTGGCAGAGCAGCAGGTGACGGGCAAACACACTCGGCTTTCGCAGCTCGGCTTGGCATCATTCCATTCTGCTTTCGGATGCCATGACCGTGCATTGCTTGGCGTTGATTGTGGGCAACTGGGCAGAAATGTATCATGCGCCAGGAGAGCTCAGTGCAAGCCCCACTTATTAAATATTCTATTAAATAAATAAATAAATATATACACAATTTAATTTATGAACGAATGCATTAACCAGCTTGGCTAATATTCTCACTTGTCTTTTTTTTTTTATGTACTTCTTCACGCAGTTGTCTTTTAGACTTTTTATGTATATTATATTATTATTATTATTATTATTTCAGAAGTTGATTTAAAAGCAGCATGGCTCCTTTACGCTGCGTCGTCCTCCTGCCGCTCGCCATGCAAACATGATTACTGCACTCTTACCAATTAGCGTCAGATCATCAAAACTCGAACAACAACTGTAATTAAAGGAATCAGAGTGAGTGCGGCCTCCCCTGGCGATTTTACATTAGTTACATTCGGGAAGGGAAATTAGGCAAACAAATGGATTTCGCAGCTTTTACGCATAGGCAATCATTTTTCAATTTCCTTTAGCTCTTCCGTTTTAATTACGGGGGGAAAAAAACATTGATGAATAGGAATGCCTGCTTCAACCTGCCTTTCTGTTTCCTTTTTTTTTTTTTTTTGATTATGGAACAGAAATATCACCTGATACCAAAACTCACCTGAGCCACATCGGGTTTTATAATAATTACAGTCTTATAATTCATTCATTATCACAGTGTATGATATCTTAGTAAAATCTCTTACAGGTGGTGTGATGTGTGTTTTCACTGTGCACTGTGATTATACATTCTAATTATTATACACTGATGAACCAATGGAATGATGCACAGAAGCAATGATGAAGTGATGCACTGGTGCAGTAATGTGGTGATAGACTGATATTGTGATGCACTGGTGCAGTGATGGAGTGATGCCCTGGTGCAGTGATGCAGTGATGGACTGATATTGTGATGCACTGGTGCAGTGATGGAGTTATTGAGTGATAGAGTGATGCACTGATATAGTGATACACTGGTGCAGCGATGGATTAATTGAGTGATAGAGTGATGCAGTGGTGCAGAGATGGAGTGATGCACTGGTGCAGTGATGGAGTGATGCAGTGATTAAGTGATGGAGTGATAGAGTGATGCACTCCTGAGTGATGAAGTGATGGAGTTATTGAGTGATAGAGTGATGCACTGATATAGTGATACACTGGTGCAGCGATGGATTTATTGAGTGATAGAGTGATGCAGTGGTGCAGAGATGGAGTGATGCACTGGTGCAGTGATGGAGTGATGCAGTGATTAAGTGATGGAGTGATAGAGTGATGCACTCCTGAGTGATGAAGTGATGTAGTTATTCACTCTTAGAGTGAGGAAGGATGTACTGATGGGTTGATAAAATGGTGGAGTGATGGAGTGAGGAAACAGTGGAGTGATGAAGTGAATGAGTAAAAGAATGATGTAATGATGAAGTGATGTACTGATGAAGTTAGGGAGTGATGAAGTAAATTAGTGATGGAGTGAAGGAGTGATAGAGTGATGCGCTTATACAATGATAAATATAACATTAACACAGAAGCGAATCTCTTTTTCTCTCAGAAAGCTCGCTGTAATATCAGTAAAGTGCTGAGAGTTTCTTTATAAAATCTCGGGAAGCGCTCATAGAGAGAGAGAGAGTGTAGCAGCTTATGAGACTGTGTGTGATAGAGTGTGTGTGTGTGTGTGTGTGTGTGTGTGTGTGTGTGTGTGTGTGTGTGTGTGTGTGTGTGTGTGTGTGCAGATTGAGAAGGAGAGCAGGGAGAGATTGAGGATGACAGAGAGAGATAGCATCGCCGACTTCGAGAGCGGATTTGAGCGTTTTAAATTAAGCTTAGGGGAAGAGCCGAGTTCTCCGTGCGATGTGATGAAGTTTGATCTGCCCTGATCACACGGCGCAGGGTGCGGAGATGAGACGTACTTTCTCCGAGTGTCTGAAATGATTTCACCCGCAAACACGTGAAATCACACACACACACACACACACACACACACACACACACACATCTCTTGGTCTCCTGACACAATCTCACTGATGCATATAGAAAGAGATCCTTAATGCAATTTAGATTTGTTAGACCTGAATCATTTCTATCTATCTCTCTCTCACACACACACACACACACACACACACACACACACACACACACACACACACACACACACACACACACACCACTCTGCAACTGTTCTTTTGTTACTTTGTGCCTCAGCGATGTATATTCACAAATGGACACATTGTACTGCTCGCCGTGTGTGTGTGCGTGTGTGTGTGTGTGTGTGTGTGTGTGTGTGTGTGTGTGTGTGTGTGTGTGTGTGTGTGTGTATATATACGTACATTATCATGGACTATGTGGGTTTGCTAAGTGAGCTCTCCTGGCATAGAGTAAAAGTCATGCTCTTGCTTTCGGGAACGTGAATGCACCCACGCTCGACCTGTGCTGACCTCAGTGCACACACACACACACACACACACACTCGTTGGATAGTGCACAAATGCCAACACACAAACCCATACACCCTCCACCACAGGCTTCTTCTCATACACACAACATGTTTTCAGCTCGGTGTCACATCCTGTCCTGAGTTTTTGGGAAGTTTTGTAGTTTTGGGAAGTATTGCATTGAATCGCATCGTGTCGAATCGAATCGAAATCAGATCTCGCACTGCATTGTAATAGTGGTGAATCGTATCGCATTGGTAACTGTTTAATATGTATCTTAAATGTATCATATTATTGGTTCTGCATCGAATTGCAAATTGAAATATCAGGGTGTATTTTTAACATTTCAGATTTCTTTTTTTACCTGTTGAATTTTTAGGACCCTCAAAATCCAGAGATGTTCCAGGTTTTGAAAGCACCCATGACTCACAGCCCTGTTTGTGTTTTTAAGAAGAAAAGGAGAAGTTTCACGACTCTGGTCAGATGTTGTCAAAAGCATAAACTTTCCACAGGAATTGGTGAACTATAAACATGTTTAGAATAGAAATTCGGGTATCGTAGAGGGAGTGGTTCGTGAGGTCAAATACGACAGTGCGGAGCATTTCTGTGCAAGTTTAACATGTCGCTATGTGACTCACGCTCACGCAAAAATGGCGATATTTGATGCTAAGTTATTATTTTCTTGTTTGTAATTTGTTGGACTGCTCAAAACCTGAGCTACAACCTTGTAAATTTTATTCTCTTGTATATGAACAAATGTAGGTTTATTTAAAAACTGGTACCACAAATTTGGAGTCACACAATTATATCCAGCTTAACAATGTTCCTGTGCACAAAGCCAGCTCCATAAAGACCTTCCATGAAAAAGTTGGAGTGGAAGAGCTCCTGCTGTAGAACTCCAACCCTATCGAACTTGAAGAATGTGAACTTGATGACTGCACCCCAGGCCGCCTCACCTTTTCACCTACACCGGTACCTGACTTTACTAGCACTAAGGGGTGTCAGGATTATGGCTCTGGATTCTTGGTTCTTCCTCACACTCCATGCTACTGTAAATAAATGACCTGCACTCTTTTTGTGAGACTTAGCTGTGCTAAACACTCAGATTCAGGTGAATAGATCATGTGACTTAGCATGTGAGGTTACAGTGGCTGCATTCATTACATTTTCTTTCATCATCAGAAATGGAAACCTGGTTCTCATTATTGATATTATACTGCTAGCATAGCGATATAACTGCTACTGTATTATAACTTTGTACCACTACTTGTAATGTACTAGCTAAAATGTTAATAAATGACTAGCATGGCCTTGATGCTAGCAATGGAAGCTGTGGGAGATATTCCTCAGGGCTTGTGTATGAATGCTCTGTACTGTGACAGCAAGGTAAGGAGGTGGTCACGGTGAGCTGTTAGCTGTTTTTCTGCCGACCGATCAACACGTTCATTATTTTATGCACACACACTCCGGGGTGTGTTTTCAGGCTGAGTGGACTGCAGTGACTCAGTGTAACAATGTTCTTCACGGTTGGGTTTATTATCGTCGTCTCTCCTCCCGTCCTGCTCGATTGGGAGGGAGAGTGAGCCAAAAAATGAAGAGCTAGCAGGAGCGGGAAACGCTAATGAAAACGAATGAAGTGTTCCAACTGAGAGGAGAGCTGCTGTTAGTTTGGAATTATTTTCCAACTACAACAAGAAAGAGGAGAGGAAGAGAAGAGAAGAGAAGAGAAGAGAAGAGAAGAGAAGAGAAGAGAAGAGAAGAGAAGAGAAGAGAAGAGAAAGGTCAATAGATGTTTGATGTTTTTGCTTGGAAAGTAGGTGGTTGAATGAAAGGAGGACGCAGGTACACACTACATGCTGACTAATGAGACAATGAATCAATTAGTCAAATGTCAGGACAAAGTAAGATACATTTATACACAATCAGACATAAAACCTTTATATTTTAACACTCATATTGTAACTCGATCATTGTATCACACACTTATACTGTAACACATAAATATTTTAAAATACAGTCAGACTGCAACATTGCAACACTGTAATACTGTAGTGTTAGAACTCATATTCTGACACAAACATTTGATCACACATACTGCAATACTTTAATACTCAAATATTAAAATATTGTAACACTAACACTCATACGGTAACAATGTTACACTTTATTATTGTAACACAACCTGAATTGAGGAAAAACAGCAACAACCATGGATGGAAAACTTGAGACAGTCAGTGGTGTTCCTGGTAAAGCGAATTCAGTGGTTGTGTAATAGGGAATGTGAATTGTAGTTCCCAACTGTAGTCCCAAAATATAAACCTGACAGTGATTTTAGTCCATGTTACACACTGTGTGTGAGAGAATCAATGTAAGTAAAATAAATCATCAATGGCATCAGATTTTATGTCTGAAAACAACTGACAGTCTGTTGTACACATAAAGAGAGTAAAAAGTATGGTTTGTGTGTGTGTGTGTGAGTGTGTGTGTGTGTGTGTGTGTGTGTGTGTGTGTGTGTGTGTGTGTGTGTGTGTGTGTGTGTGTGTGTGTGTGTGTGTGTGTGTGTATGACTTACAGATTATAATGTACATATGTTTTGACAACCTGATAACCCAGATCCTTTGTGTGTGTGTGTTTGTTGTGTGTTTATGCATGTTTGCTTTACATAGCATGAACTTTGAGGCACATCTTTATGTTTATGCCTCACACATTTTTCAAAAGCTGTAAAACAGAAAAAAAATCCCCCTGTGTGTATGACTCACGCTTTTGATTTTGTATTAACCAAACAGAGATAGCATGGAGTAATTAGACCACACACACACACACACACACACACACACACACACACACACACACACACACACACACACACACGTTCATTTGCGTCATGCAGGAGAGTCACGCTGTGGACTAAACTCTTCTGTCCTTGGCACATCCTGGTACTAGTGGACATGTTTACAGAAAAATCAGACCATGTATTAATATATTGAGGTAATGAAGCAACAGACACACACACACACACACACACACACACACACACACACACACACACACACACACACACAGACACACACACACACACACACACTCTTTCTGTGTCTCTGTGGTAAAATCACCATGGTGACCACTTTTTGTCAGTTTACAAAATGCGCCTGCTTACAAATGTGTGTGTGTGTGTGTGTGTGTGTGTGTGTGTGTGTGTGTGTGTGTGTGTGTGTGTGTGTGTGTGTGTGTCAATGTGTGTCAATGTGTGGGTTCCCAAGGATGACTACTGAAAAATGTCAATATATAGATAGATAGTTGCTAGATAGTTGCTAGATAGATAGATAGATAGATAGATAGATAGATAGATAGATAGATAGATAGATAGATAGATAGATAGATAGATAGATAGATAGATAGATAGATAGATTATATCTACACACACTATACTATGTAACTCTGTAGCACTGTGATGCTTTTAAATTGTAACAGCACAGTAGAGGAGGCGAGAGCTTACTGGTCAAGTCATTGGATTTTGAATTCGTAGGTCTTAAGTTCAAATCCCAGCCACACGAAGTTGCCCCTTCTGATCAAACCCCATAGGTGCTCAGTTGTATAATATAAAAAAAAGAAAAAGTAAGTCACTCTCAATAGGGGCATTTGCCACTACAGTATGGAACACACAGAACTGTAATACTTTCACATTGTAACCCTTCAGTATGTGACACTGTAACACTAAGCACTCTAAGGCTTTTACACTGTAACAAAATACTTTCACATTGTAACACTACAGTATGTAACACTGTAACACTGCACTGTTATACATTCACATTGTAACACTACAGTATGTGACACTGTAACACTGCACTGTGATACTTTCACATTGTAACACTACAATATGTGACACTGTAACACTGCACTGTAATAAGTCTGCATTGTAACACTACAGTATGTGACACTGTAACACTGCACTGTAATACTTTCACATTGTAACCCTTCAGTATGTGACACTGTAACACTTAGCACTCTAAGGCTTTTACACTGTAACACAATACTTTCACATTGTAACACTACAGTATGTAACACTGTAACACTGCACTGTTATACGTTCACATTGTTATACTACAGTATGCAATTCTACTATTCTTGAATACTACATGGACAAAATAATTGGGACACCAGATTATTCCTGCCATATGTTGTTCTTTTCCCAGCTGTTACCACAAAGGTCTGGCTTCTCTTGACAGTTCCTCCGTTTACAGCAATCTGTAATAATGCTGTCATTTAATTTAATACCCATGTTGTGTTTCACCTACAGAAGGAATTCACTGATGTTCGTTTGGTTGCCTGACCTGCAGTCGAGTGCTCGTCCTGCAGCAGGTTCGGTAAAAGGTCAATCCGTTATGCGAACATGTTAATGCATCTGCAGCCATGTTAATATGCGCACCGTATGTACAGTAACATGTACCATATATAACTCTGTTGTTTGACACAGTGTCAGAGAATCTAGATGAACATTAAACAGGTTGTACATCACACCTCCAGGGTCTGGGGTTCGACTCTGGTTAGCATCTGTCTGAGTTTATTTATTCATTTATTTTTCCCATCAAATGCGAGTAAAATATAAATATATATGGTGTATACATTCGCTGGAAGACGAATAAAAAAAAAACCTCTCATTTCTCAAGTGTGTGGTTTTTATTTATTAATATTTTTTCGAGCAACTCTCGACAGTCAAAGACAAGCGGCTCTAACCGACCTTTCATCAAATCCACCAACTTCAGAACAAACCAAAGTGGAGAAGAAAGAAAGAAATATGATGGCGTGTGTGTGTGTGTGTGTGTGTGTGTGTGTGTGTGTGTGTGTGTGTGTGTGTTATTTATTTTTTTTCTGGAAAGAGCTGCTGCCTCTTCAGATCGATGCCGTCAGCCAACAGAAGGCTCCTGGAGGAGATATGAGGAGGAGCAGCGTCTCTTTTTCTCCTCTCTCAGAAGTTCAGCCACTTCAGCCTTTCGGTCTCAGAGCCTACGCTTCCCCCTGGCAGGGAAGAATAATCAATCAATCACTCTCACACACACACACACACACACACACACACACACACACACACACACACACACACACACACACACACACACACATATGTGTACATAAAGCTTTCTTTTCTTCAAGCCTTGTATTTCTGGGCCACACTGGAGCAAGGAAATTAGAATCAGAAACCTGGCAAGTTCTCAAAAAAATAATAATAATAAGAAGACGAAGAAGAAGAAGAAGAAGAAGAAGAAGAAGAAGAAGATGATGATGATGATGATGAAACAGACAAAGAGGAAGAATAAGTGCATTTCCAACAAAAAGCTCAACCTTCTCCTGCTCATCCCCATGTCCTCTAACTGATCGTTAACTTCTAACCCACCAAGATCTGTTTTTGCCAGAATTGATGTCCTTATCTATATACGCTTCCTGTTTCCTCTTGTGGAATCACAATTTTAAGTGCAGTTCAAAAATATTTATTTCTCTTTATTTCTGAAACTTGCTACACCAAACCTCACAGTTTTGAAGAATTCAGGGAACATCACTGAAGATCAGAGCAAGACCAGAATGTTAGGCTCTCAGCCAGTTGTAGCCCAGCTACATGGATCCTTTTGCTCTTAATTATTATGCTTTTTTAGATATTATTTATATTCCATTTAGGCATAAAATCAATACATTGAACTGTAGCACTGAGTTAGCAAGCTAGCTAGTTTGTGCAAAATGACACCATTATCACCAGGAACAAAATAAATAATAATAATAAAAAAAAAAAAAATTATAAAAAAAATGTAATAATTTGCTCCATTTCTACTTGACAGCTGCTAAAACATTTTTGCTAGCTAGTTGAAAAAATAGCAAGCTAGTACTTTTGCAATTTAACACACTGTTGCCATATTGAAAATGAGGGTGTTATGTCACTCTTAGCATATTTGCGTTAATATTGGATATTGTGCCTGTTGCTTTATGATAATAGTCAGACAGACTGCAAATATAGCTAATTAGCCTTTTTTTCAATTGGATTGGTGGATTTCAAATACATGTGTTGTGAGTTAATGAGTTAATATAAAAAAAAAGAACAAAAACATTTCCATAACAAGACTGAGGCTTAATGTCACCAATCATTGAGTTCAAATAGCATAACAGGTAGTTAGCATAACATTTATCAGCAAGCTAAAATGATTGATTTGTCAGAGTAGTTGTTA
>NC_139587.1:2158004-2170504 GCF_946808225.1 Silurus aristotelis | reverse complement strand
TATTACTCGAGACTTTTCTTTAGTATGACGTCCTTCTCATGTATTTGACGTTTTCAACAGATCAGTTATACATGGAGACCTTGTGTGGTCCCGAGCATCTAAATGAAGTCCGGGCACCAAGTGGACTGAAGAAGTGCTGAAAATGTGGTTTAAAGAACAAAAAAATACATCGTGAACTCACACACAACTTATTTTGAAATGATTTATCTCATTTTATCGATCTTGTTCTCCGTCTTCTCCATGTCGTCCATGCTCGGGGGATTTTTCTTGATTTTTATTCTTTGCTCGGTAAAGTTTCGTTTTTCGGCACTTGAACATTTATGACTAACAAATGATTTTTACAAAGAAGTTTGCAGCCCTATGTGTATCTCCTGAGGCGCCGTTTATGATAATGTACATCTCCAACATCAGATCAGTGATGGTATTTTGCGTGGGGAAGTGCTTGCTGAACGATTACGATGTTAAACTTCTGATTGAATGATTGTGAGTTCAAATCCCAGCACTACCCAGTTGCTACGGTTGGGCCCTTGATCAAGGCCCTTTCCCTGAAAGTCCTCAGTTGTATAGTAAGTAAGATATCTTATAAGTAAGATAATTGCAAGGATAAGGGTGTCTACCAAAATGCTGTAAATGGTTGAATATTAAATGATTTACAATTTGGAATTGTATTGTGCATATATAACAATTTGTGGATTTTTAGCTTCACTAACTAGCCATAAATATAGCAAAGTAGAACTTGCCTACACAACTCGAAGTTTTTTATTTCAATCATCTGGTCCTGAATAGCTTCTCCAGTACAAGCGGTGTGCATGTATATGATTGTGTTTTCATGTTCCAAATATAAACCAGCATATTGCTTTATAATTAGGGATTGTCTTCATAATAACCCGAGTGGCTGATACAGCACTATTAGCTCGCATAATAAGTCATTGTTTCAGGCCTAAATGCTTCATTTGTGCGGAGCAGGCGAGGCGAAAAAAAAAAACCCTGCGAAATGAATGTCTGCACATTTATCCTCACGCTCGCTTTCATTTCCCCGCCACTGTTTTCAGGACGGCCGTAAAACTGACACTCGGCATCGGCGTTAAAATAACGGGACACGTCCGTGCCAAGGCAATCAAGCCGACACAAAAAGAAAAGAAAAGAAAGAAAGAAGGCACCCATTAACCACGACACTAATCATGGTGAGCACGGCTGACCTACGCCGTCACCCGGAGCTCGCTGACATCCCCGTGTCTGAAGCATCGAGTCGATAAAACAAAAAAAAAAGGTGGAATCTGATTAAGACTATAAATTTCATTAAAATAATGGCAGATGGTAATCCGGGAGATTTGGTTTATGTTTGTTTTTGCGCTCCGCGGCCCAGAACGCTCCGATTCGAGATAAAGAGGCGATTATTCATGTAGTGATGGGTAACTGAAGGATTAGTTCAACATCCAGGGAATAAAAAGGTCATACGAAGGGGTCATTGTGTTTCAATAAACAACTGTAGAACACAGAAAAGCTGGAATCAATGATCTCAGCTGATGAAATGGCATCATTTGAATCATTTAATCCGTCCAAAACAATTTCAGATTAAACGAGATTGAATGGAAGATGAATGCAGGGTGGAGGAGACGATATTTTCGATTTCAGAAAAAGACAGAATTACCAAATGTAATTCAGGGAACGCATTGTAAATGGCTGAGCTTGGATTTGCTCTGATGTTGTACAGTTTGTGGTTTCCCCCTGAGCGGTGTGAAGTATGTGTGCAACATAAGGTAAACTTAAATGCAACCAAATCGTCAGTTAAATTAGAATTCTAGCTCAATAGGATTGAAAAGCTTTCACATAAACTCCTCGATCGATCTGAAGTTTCAGTGAGATTAAAAAGAGGTGTAGACCTGAAAAGAAAAGAAGAAATGAAAAGGAATGCAGGGTTGATGGGGCCAGAGTGGTTTTTGGGTATATGCTGCAGGCCAATATTGGGTCTCAAAATATGAGATGGTATCAAAAAGACTTTCGAAACTCTCTCTGTTTACACTAAAGTACTTAATTGGTCTAAGTTTACACACTACCATGTTCAAAATACTCCTCTTGTACAGGAATGCAGCGCTCCCAGAGTTCCTGTTATTTCTGCAATGTGTCCTGGAAGTCTTTATTTCTAAGCGTGACATGCTGGAACAGGTTTGGGTCTCCTAGTTCAAGTGAAGGGAAAATTTCATGCTACTGCATCCGAAAGACGTGTGCCTTCAGATTTGCCGCAACAGTTTGGGAACTAGATATGGCTGGAAAAGTCATGTGTCCCAATACACCAGAGCATTCTCAGGTGGACCCACATGGGTTGATGAATTTCTAACAATCTAAAAGTCTCTCTATAAAGGAGAATATGGGGTTTAAATAGTGCGGTAAAGGTGAAATATTCTACTATTAAGTAGCTCCAAAAATAAGTCCAAAAATAAATAATTAATAGTCGAAGAAAGAAAAGAATAAATAAATAAAATCTTGTTTAAATTGCATTTGCCTTCTTCATTTAGCCTTCTTGACACAGAAGGAAGGACCCATTAGGATACTTTATTTTATGTCTTTTTTTATTTATTTATTTTTAATAAAAATAACAATGGCGGATATTAAAGGTTACGTACTCGAGCTTGTACTTCTCATGTTCCATTTAATCAGCTCTGTCGAAGGTTTAGCTCTTTAAACACATGCAGGCTTCGCTAATTAATGAGTACAGCGATGCTGATTGTTGCTCTTCATGGCTTATCTACAGGGAGCTCATTTGATCAGGAGCCTGAAACATCTGATCAGAGGCTTGCTGTAAAACCCAAATGTAGCTGTTATGTATGAAACCCTAAAGAAAACCACAATTGCGTGCTGAATTTTTTTCCTTTTTTTATGGTCTAAACAGTAAATAGAGCCAAAAAACCAACAGGGAGTCTTTCTGTTTTCACAAATCCCATTTATCAAGAACGTACACGTCGGTGTGAGCTGAGCTCTCCAGCTGAGAACAAACAAAGCAGCGATCTTTATGAACCCTAGCTAGATTCACACCTACTATTATTATAACTTTAAATGAGGTATCTTGGATAAGTTTATGTAAAAGAATAAGACAATGTAAGAAGATTTCTATTGGTTGTCATTTGTCTCTTAGTGTCTTTTCAGTTCTTTTCTTGTAGTTTACTTGAATAGGAATATTAATATAATATACCTGTTTGGGGTTGATTTCAGTATGAAGTGGGTTTTTTTGGACATTTACGAGTTTTCCCATAAGCCATTGCATCCTGTTCCGTTTTCACTGATAATAGCACTTGAATTTAAACGCAATAAAAACGTATTTAAATGTTGTGTTTACGGGCACCATTTTGCCCTTTGTTCGTTTTTCAATGTTGTCTGTTTTTCTGACAGTCAGGTCTTGAGTTTGAGTTCATGGTCATGTCCATGTTTATGTTTTGTTTCGTGTCTTTAGTATCGCGTTTCTTGTTTGTTATATTATGTGGTCGCTCAATGGTTAAAATGTTCGGCTTCTTCTTAGACTTTCGGCTGTTCTTATTAGAGGGCGCCACAGCGGATCATCCGTCTCCATCCCCCCCTGTCCTCTACATCTGCCTCTTTTAAACCAACTACCTGCATGTCTTTCCTCACCACATCCATAAACCTCCTCCTTGTTCCTCCTATTTTCCTCCTTCCTGGTGTCTCCATCCTCAGCATTCTCCTACTGATATACCCCGTGTCCCTCCTCTGCACATGTCCAAACCATCTCAATCTCACCTCCCTCACCTTGTCTCCAAAAGATCCTACATGCGCCGTCGGTTTAATAAACCAATTTCTAATCCTGTCCATCGTCGTCACTCCCAACGAACATCTCAACATCTTCAGCTCTGCTACCTCCAGAAAACACACAATGTAAAAAAGGCCTTAGGAATAAATGATGGGAGAAACACCTGAATTGGAAACTAACTCTAACTCTAAGTAAGGAACCTCTAACTTGTCACACGACCCGTGGGCTCGTTCGTGAGAAATTTTAAAGTAGTTAAAATTATGGTTTTGGGCGCATGATCATTTATTAGAAATCAATTAGTGTTTGTCATTAAAATCATTTCATTAATAGATCAGTGTGCTGAGAGTCACATTTTCACATAAACTGAGTTCATTAAGCAAAGAGTCTTGTTATAAACATGATAATAGGAACATTATAGCCATAATAAATCATAGTACTTTGATACTTAAGTACATTTTAAGGCAAAAACCTTTGTACTTTTACTCAAGTGAATGTTTAAAGGTTGACTTTTACATTTACTTGATTCATATTTTGCCGACTTTATCTCTACCTTTACTTAACTACATGCTTTGTGTACTTGTACTTTGTGTCCACCACTGTGAGCTATAGAGGCAGAACCAGGAAGTCAAATAAAATGACAAAAGTACATCTGCTGTATTTGTATTTGGCTAAAGGTCATATTTCTGATACACAAAAACAGAAAGGAAATGAAATGAAAGAAAACGCCCCCTCAACTTGGAATTCCTACTCTGAGGCTCTCAGCACTGAGCTATAGAGGAGATTCTAGCATTTTCTTTAGATCCACCAACATCCAGACAAATTTGTTGGTTAGATCTATAACAGTGATCTGTTCAGTGATCTGATGTATAACAGGCTGTCCAAAAATTCAGGAATCGATGAGATTAAAGTTGCAAATACTCAATTTATATTTATTATTTACTAAAAAACAAGTATATTTTATAAGAACTATATACACAATGTAGACAAAAGTTAGTGGACACCTGACCATAAGATTGGTATGTGCTTGTTTTTGAACATCCCATTCCACATCTCGTTCCCATCTGCTCTCACAATCATCTCCACTCTTCTAGGAAGATGTTTTACTAGATCCCGTGGAGCCTCATTTATCTACAAGGGTGTTAGTAAAGTCGGGTACTGATGTAGGTGAGAAGGTGAGGAGGCCTGGGGTTCAGTCAGTGTTCACATTCATCCAGTTCTATATGGACGGAGCTCTATAGCAGGAGATCTTCCACATCTTCCAAACTATGTAAAGTATTTCTTCATGGAGCTTGCTTTGTGCACAGGGGCATCGTCATGTTCAAACAGGTTTGGGTCTCCTAGTTCGAGTGAAGACGTGCTATACAATTGGAAAAGGCAGATATCCCAATAATTTGATATACTGTATATACTGTTATAATGGAAATAATGCGGTGATCATTAAAAAAAAATAAAAACTATAAATACTACACATCAGGTGGTTATGAGTCGGTCAACAAGTCTAACAATTATGTGGTATTAAAATTGCAAATCTTTTTCAGATGATATTTATTATAATAATAATATTATATCTATTATTATCCTGGTATGTTGTAATATTACTTCGTTAATACTCTGTGTTTTATATTTGACAGATCTCAACGCTCATTTATACAACTGAGCAGTTAAAGATCAAGGGCCTTGCTCAGGGGCCCAGCAGGGGGCAGCTTGGCAATGGTATGATTTGAACTAATCGCCACCCAGTCAAAAGTGCCTTGTCTTAATTACTGAGCTAGCGCAAATATCAAAAACTAGGAAAATATACACAAAAATTTCGCTGAAGCTTTTCATAACTGTAGAATTCTGAATATATTTTGAGTAAAAAAAAAATCATTAGGGATTGTGGATACGTACCAAACACAGTCTTTGTATTGTTCTCTCCTTCGAATGCATAAGCATTTTCTTTTTTTATTTTGTTTTGTGTTTTGAGCTTGATGTGAATAGCAGTGTGTGTGTGTGTGTGTGTGTGTGTGTGTGTGTGTGTGTGTGTGTGTGTGTGTGTGTGTGTGTGTGTGTTTTCATTTGGGCATGAGCCATTTTTACTAATAGAGCTCAGTCCAAAATGGAGAGAACTGTGTGTTTTGCCAGAACTGTGCTGCAGAAAGGCAGAATCAATGGGGAGCAGATAATGGAGAGGCAGATTCGGTGGACGGCTTAGAAACCCGGATTTTTCTGGTAATTGGTCCAGCACGGGTGCGAAAGCAGTCTGGAAACGTGCGAGCTGCGGAGCTGGAAAAGTCAACAAATTGATTAAATGGGCACGAGAGCCAATCTCTGCTACCAGATAACCTTTCGAGTCACATGTTGAAATGCTCTCCAGTGCTACATCATTTTGGGAAAATGGCTCGTGTCCATTTCGTAACTAGGTGTTGCTGCTAGAAAGTAGGACGCCGAGGCGGATACGCTGTCTAAACATACCTCTAGCTTTAGTTTATAGGAAGATCCCCACACATGCACACATACATATTCACACAATTTGGAATTCTCATCATCATGGCCTGCAGTCAGTAAGCACTCGAAACCCTCCGAGTGCAGCTCAATCTAACCATCAGATTATGGATTACTGTAATCCATTCAGCTAAAGGGTAAAGTCGCAACAACACACAGGCTCATTCAATCACATCCGATCGTGTGTGTGTGTGTGTGTGTGTGTGTGTGTGTGTGTGTGTTTTGCAATTCAATCACCACTATAAATCACTGACGCCACTTTGGAATTGGTTAAACAAAAAAAGAACTCGAGGCCGTATAACACACTGTTGATGGTTTTTTAGGAAGTTCCTGCATTTTGATGAACTGATAACATGCATGCATGATTTTGCAGACAGTCATTCCGTGTGTGTGTGTATGTGTGTGTGTGTGTGTGTGTGTGTGTGTGTGTGTGTGTGTGTGTGTGTGTGTGTGTGAATAAATACACACTTTAGTTCATCACCGCTGTCTTTTCAAACCCAACAAAACAAACAAAATGCTCCACTTCCTGTTTGTTTGTGCTGCAAGGAGGACACGGGAACTAGCGCTTTCTGAGTGCAGACTCATATTATTTGAAATATTCTGCTAGAGGTTTTAACGTAAAAACATGAAATACAGGATGCAGATGTCATTTTGCAATTACAAAAGAGACACTTAACACCTTACTCCTTCTCCTCTGTTGATGTTGAAATGATTTTAGACCAGGTACAAAATTTCTATCCTCTGTCACCCCTCCAAACCATTGACTCCGCCCACCCACCACAACGCTCTACCCTCACAAATTATTCGCAACCTTCCATAAAAAAGCTTAAACACATTTAATAATCATTGCAAAATCGCCCTAATTCAATTATGTAAATATATACCGTATAATAATCTTCAGGAAATTATATAATTGATATAATTGAAATTCTTGAAAGCGACGGCGGCAGGTAGGGGGCGCTCACTGGCACCCTCTCAGCTGGATGCCTAAAAATGGTGCTGTTTGCACCTAATCAAGAGAACATCCCAAGATCACCAAAAGATGAGGAAGATATGTGCCCATTATACACATTCAGACATGTTTATATCTATAGCAGTAATTGAAAGTAAACCAATTTTTTAGGAGGTTGGTGGAAACTGGTTAAACTGTCGTGAACCCATGCAGACACCAACAGTTACCTGACCCCACGGTCAGACTAGGAAATCCAGAGTGACTCACATTTATCTCATTCATTCAACTAAGCAGCTATGGGCATCGCCCAGGGGCCCAGAAGCGGCAGCTTGGAGTGGTTGAGATTAGAACCGATGACCTTTGGATCCAAAATCAAATGCTTAAATCATTAAGCTACCGCCTCCCACTTACAAATGATTCAGGTGAATGAGGATTCTGGTGGTCCTGTGGTGTTTCCTTTCAATACTGAATGAGGTTTTTTTCAGGGGATAATCATGTGCATTATTAATTGTGCCTGGTGTGTATCTTGGTTTATCTTGTAATATTTTTTAAGGAAGCTTCCTTTGGTTGCAACAGCCTTGTTCAGAGATTTGCTGCACAAAAAGCATATAGCAAACATGGCTGTCATACTCTGATGCTTCCGAACCACAAAAAAAAAAATAAATAAATAAACAAATAAAAAATAGGCAGAGACACTGACAGTCACAGAGAGCTGAGGAAAAAGCTTGCATTCGGAAGACAGCAAAGCTCACAATGCTGGTGTTGTAAGAGCGTTGCAATCAGTAAGTTTCCTGCACTTTTTCCTACCACTATTCTAACAGAGCCTGTCAAAGTCCTAATAAATAGGTGGTGAAAAAAAAATAACAAACAGCCACAGAAACCCACCTTACACTTCCATCTGCCTCCACACACTTGTCTGGGTTTGTTTTCTTGTCTATAGTGTCTAGTTGGCAAGCAGGATTGTTGCTTAATTAGCTCTTCTTCCACTCCAGCAGGCAGGGCAGACAGCAGGCTTTGAGGTCAAGATTAAATTCCTCCATGCTTTCCATTCTCAGCCCACAGTCCAGCACATAGTAAGAGTTAGAGCCCAAAAAGATCCATGTAGCTGCTGTTTCAGCAGAACCTCACCTCCAAGATTTTTTTCCCCCTCCACCCACCATCATCCCACACCCCGCACGGTGAGAACAAGGAGGCTAAAGCAGAACAGACAGAAAAAAAGAAGAAGAGAAAAAGCTGACATCTTGTTTTTTTTTTCTTTTGATATGTCATTCAGGCAGCAGTAAGCAGACTCTCTTCACCTCCCCAAGACTACCACGTACTAAATGTGTATTTTGCGGAGCATTTCAAAGCAGAAGAGTGTGTTGATTTTTTAAAACGTCGTTCAGATTACAATTTAGGGCCACAGTTGCTGCACATCACTCCATAGACTTTGTACAGTTTCACAGGTTTATGTTTGCATGACATCATGCAGGCATGACATCATGACTACCGAAAAGGCATGACAACCTGCTAATATTGTGTTGGTCCCACTTTTTCTGCCAAAACAGTCCTGACCTGTAAAGCATTAACAGCATTAACTACTTCAGCAATTTAAGCTACAGCTACTTTTCTGTTGGCTCCCCATATGCGTCAATGACCCTGTCGCCGGTTCACCACTGTTCCATCTTTGGAGCACTTTTGATTGATACTGACCACTGCAGACCAGGAGAGCAGCACAAGAGCCCACAAGAGCAGCAGTTTTGGAGACGCTCTGACCCGTCATCTAGACGTCACATCTTGTCAAACTCGCTCAAATCCTTACGCTTGTCCATTTTTCCTGCTTCTAAAATGTCAACTTTGAGGACAAAATGTTCACTTGCTGCCGAATAAATAAATCCACCCACTAACAGATGCCATAATAAAGATATAATTAGATAAACCAGTCATAACGTTATGCCTGGTCAGTGTTTATAGGTAATCTCTTAATGTGTCTTTAGAGGAGGCATAGAGGTTAATTTCAATGTAAAATATGCATTTCCTTTTCTGCAAATGTAAAAAATAATCAATATCTAATATTGCAAAAAACAAAAAAAGAGAGAGAGACAGTCCATGTTGTTGCATAAATCTCCACTTGACTGGCAACCAGGTAAGAATGGCAGCTCATCAGGATATTTCTTGAGAAATTGAGAAGATTGAATCTGGCAATGCCCAACTTGTCTTGGTGTGTGGTGTAATTCTGTACGATTTCTCTCCATGGGAGTCATGTAAGTATTTGTTAAGTGGTCTTGCTCTCTTGAGTTCAGATTACTGCAACTTGTAGACTTGCCCCCCGCACATCATCGGACCCCAGTATCTGATTTAGAATGCAGCTGCATATTTTCTTTTTGACCTCTTGCCACATCACCCCATTGCTTCATCCTTCCACTGGCTTCCTCTAACTGATACCTGTCTACAAAGTAAAGTAGGGATCTACTATCTACTCAAAGGCACTTGCTCTGCACCACCTCTGGCAAAGCTCTACACACCATCTCTCGTCATACAACTAAGGAATTCATCAAAGCTCTGCTCCCTCCCGGGACCCCGGGGAATAGAATAAACTTTGGTTGGCTGGCTGAGAAGCTGATCCAAAGGTCTTAAAATGAAGGCTGAAACCTAATTTCTTGAGCAAGCACTCGTCTGCAAAAGTTGACACACTTTTTTAGTACTATACTAACTTCTTTCTCACAAGGTGTTAGATTTACTGTATTATTAGTCCATGGACTATTTGTGTAAGGATGAGGATGTGTTATTGATTGAAACTACCGAGCACCACACAGGACTTTGTACAAGGGCACTGGCCTCACATCAGAGAAAGGACTTTTTTCCTACAAAGCCCCTAGCTATGAAATAGCCTTCATATTATTATTCACAATTCATACACTGTCTCAATGTTTTTAAGAAATGTTTTATTTTACTAAGCAATTAAAATGATTTTTTTAGATTAAAGGTACAGATCCAGGGTTTCATAGAGAGTTATACTAAACAACTGCCATGTTTTGATCACTCAGATTTGATGGTAATGGAGTGGGACTGTTCATGGCAGGGTGTCCTCATGCCCATGCAACCCTCTGCCTTTACCTATTATTCATGCTCTCATTGCTAGACCTGATCTCTAGACTGTAACAACAATATGCACTCTTATATACCACTGTATCCTTATATCATTCCTAATAATCTGTTCTTCCAGTCTGCCAGGGCTCCATGGGTTCTTCTGCTGCCTGTTGTGATGCCAGGGCCCCATCCTGACTTCTATCTTCTGTGTCCTCAACCTCTCAGATTCATTGTGATGCTCTATGCACCTCCCTGATCTTCCTGCTTCTTAGGCTCAAAGATATGTCACGCCTCACCTTCTGCTGCATCAGATAATCTTAGTTGGATACCATAGATTTCACTTCCGTAGAACTCTTGTTGTGTGAATAAAAAGCTGTCACATGCACTTCTCTGCACTGAGGATAGGATCACATATCCATGCACTGAAATACACTTGGTACCATTTGGTCTTACACTTCTACTCCTGATTCATAATCTGGTAGCACCCAGAATAGGATGGTTTCCCCTTTTTGGGTACTTTCAAGCTTCGTCAAGTCCATTCCTTGCTAGTGTTACCTGTGGCTTGCTCATTTAGGATCTAAAAATAAATTGCATGTCCATGGAGCAAGTTAGCTTGTTATCCCTTTTGTTCGAGAAGCTTTATAGTAGTCATTATAGCATTTGTTCGCTGACCAAACTACAGGACATGAGTTGTTAGTGCATTGACCTTTTTCAGCTAAAGCAAAGCAGAAAGCAAAGCTTGCTGAGATATAGATTAAACCCTAGAATCAAAACTTTAGTTGAAAGCTTGGAGCTGTTGTGTTCCCGGGTGTACAGAAGATACTAAGGTCTTTCTTTTCCGCTTTCCCTGGCATTGTGTGTAAGGAAGTTACTCAGTGAATCCATCATTGTCACACTTTCCAGGTTCAATTTGGCAGATTCGGATTTAAAACATGTGCTTTCCTCAGAAAAATTTTCGCTGTCCACACGGATGATACAGTGGGCTACTTGATTCTCGGCTCGGTGTATTTGCAAAGTGATCTGGGGTCAATGTGTGGGGGAGACGAGAAGTCAAAACTGCAGCGAGCCGATGCTCACTTTGGGAACTGACTCCAGGACCGGTGACAGGGTTGGGGAGTGGCTGAGCAAGGTGGCATGTGGAGCAGTTTGTCATTCCACAAGAGGGCACTCCACCCATTAGTCATAGTGATGAATTAAATCCTCAAGTCATACACACACACACACACACACACACACACACACACACACACACACACACACACACACACACACACACACACAGGGCAGAGGGAATGAATCAAACAGACAGACTGGCTGTCTGCTGCATGTGGGAGGGCCTTTCAACCAAGAGAACATCTCCAGGGTAAACTCACTCCCTCTCTCTCTTTCCCTCTCTCTGCATCTCTCTCTATCCATCTGCCTCTCACTGACTTTCCATCCATCTAATTCACTCTCAGTCCTTCACTTTTCTGGTTCTCTCTCAAGCACACAAACATCAGGACCCAAATATATAAAATAGATTGAAAGTGGAAGTGCACTTGGTTAAATGGGATGCTGCTAAACATACAGATCTAAAAATAGCTTCATGCAAAATCAGTACAGAGATGTTTACAGAACCAAACTTTATCAGCCATCAAGCCGATACATTATAATATAAGATTTAAGATGGTACCTGTTCAAGCTGACCACCAGAACTATTACCAATAACTATTGTGAGGCTGACAAGTAAAACAGAAGTAGTGCTAAAAACAAGAAAGGAATAAACCAGACTAGCAACAAGAACTAATGTCAGCTAGCAATTTGTGCGGATGTGTTACAAGAGTTGTTGGTAGTTTACTAGTTATTTCTGCTAAACCTCCTTATTTCTCTTTCAGGAACTCGATCTGATGCAACAACGCTTTGGAAACGCTTCCGCGTCATCCACGCTCTGAATCACGTTTGTAATCCATCCAATGGAAAGCGTGGCGTCAACGGCGGGGTGATGTCACGATCAGGAAGCTAAAAAAGCACATGGAGTGAAGCCGGCGCCAGCTTCTGTTTGTTCATGAAGCACTTTGTGTGTGTTTTTAGTGGTAAGTGGTAAATGTCTGAGAAAATATATATAAAGAATATTAAGGCAAGCAAAAAGACTAAGCACACCTTCCGGCTGTATGTGGCCGGGAGCGGAGCATGCTAAGTTGGTTCTTGAGGGAGCCGACTGTGCTCATTGCGCTCGCATGTCTTTGCGAAAGCTCC
>NC_139587.1:2145504-2153004 GCF_946808225.1 Silurus aristotelis | reverse complement strand
CTGACCCCAGTTTCCTAACATCACTAGAATTTGAAGTTACAATGTAGCATTTGGGATTAATAAAGTATTCTAAAATAAATAAAGAAATGATAGCTACTTTTGATAGCTGCTCCTACGGATAGCAAACAATTGCAAAACCCATAATTATTGGCACCCTTTTACACCATCAATACTTTGTTTTTCTTCCTTTTGCCAAAAAGTTGAGGTTGGAGAATACATGTGATCTGAAACCATTCCTCCAAACATAATCTCTTTAGATCTTTCAACTTTTGAGGTTTTTAGCTTTTCAGTTCACCCCACAGGTTTTCTACGGGGTTGAGAATCAGGCCAGAAGACTGGGAGGACCTTGATTTAATGCTCAGTAAACAATTTTGTCTTATATTTTGATGTATATTGTGGATCATTGTCTTGCTGGAAGACCAATCACATCCCATTTGAAGCTTTCTGGCAAAGGCATCTGTTGATATTTGTCCATAATACCTTCTATCCTAACAAAATGTCTAGTTTTTTAAAAAAAAAACAGCTTCCTCCCCCAAATCACTGAAGAGCCAGCATAATATTTAATGGTCCTTTTCCATATGGCTACCACTGTGTGTGTGCCAAATCTATGTCTAGTCTTCACTGCCAAAAAGCACTTATTGGATTCATCTGACCATGGAACCTGATCCCATTTGACGTTTCAGTAGTGTCTGGCAAACTGAAGACGCTTGAATTTGCTTTTGGATGAAAGAAGAAGCATTTTTTCTTGAAGTTCTTTGAAACTGTTTCTGATGATGTAGATGATGTCACAGTGTAGTTTTGGAAACTTTCTGACTGTACGATGAAAAAGCTTCTGAAACTCTCCAGTTGTGATCCTTGATGATTGTTGTGGAACTTGAACTTTTCACTTCACAGTGTGGTGAGACAATACACACACTTCCTGGTTGATTCAGAACATTTCCAGTACACTTTAATTGATTATGGAAACGTTGTCTAATTTCACTGTTTTTTCATATGGTTAAAATGACAATAAAAGCTTCCTAACTTGACTCTTAAAAATTACATTTTCAATGCTTTTGCTATTTTTTTTTATATATGAAACTCAACAACATTTTTGCTGCACATCATAGCTCTTATTCTTTTCCCTACTATTATCATAAATAAAGAAAAGAATGGATGTCCTTTGTGTTACCTCACATGTATAGTTATTGTTTCCTGTTCCTTGTCACACAGGTGTACCTAGAATGTAAAATATCAACAAAATGTTTTTATGCATTTTTTAACCATAAAACTGTGTTGGGTTTGTATTTGCTGGAGATCGAAATAGGCAGAGTAATTTTGTGAAACTCTTTGAATAGAACAATCAATATAAATGACAACATAATAAATATCTATTCATATTTACGCACGGTGCTGATATTAATGAAGGGCAATGCCATGCTATACACATGTAGGTTACTGCAGATTTGTCTATTGTGAATAAGCTTAAAAGCTTTATGGAGGTAACATGACCAACAATATCCAAGACCTTGTAATGGCAAAACATTTAATCTTGAATGTCCACAAATCATCAGCAATTTTGAAAACAATTTGGCTCTGTTATGATAGATAGATAGATAGATAGATAGATAGATAGATAGATAGATAGATAGATAGATAGATAGATAGATAGATAGATAGATAGATAGATAGATTGATTGATTGATTGATTGATTGATTTTAGGGTTTATTGAAAAAGAATGAACCGATTTCATTATGCAATATTTTATTAAGGAAAATTAAAACAAAACTCCAGCCTTCTCACAAGAATTATACTCACAATCAACTTTTATGTTAATGACTGATTATAAATAAACTGACTTATTACATGATGATGCTTGAGGACTGAAGCAATGCATCATAATGGTATTTGCACTACTACTGGACTTTATGTACATTACTGATCTGTGATATTGTGTTTTATTTAATCCTCGTATTAACTTGTATAGTCTATTGTGTCTTGTATATTCTAAGCTAAATGTATAGTGTTATTTATGGTATTTATATATTTTAAATGCCATCAATAGCGGAAACCAAATTTCTTGTGTAAATTCACTTGGCCAATAAACCTGATTGCGATTGTGTTTGCGATTTTGATATATATATATATATATGTATATATATAGTATACTTTTACATTGCAGAATTTGGCCAGTTTTTTCCCTTTTCTTCCTTAATAATAATAATAATAATAATAATAATAATAATAATAATAATAATAATAATAATAATAATAATAATAATTAATAAAACATTGCAATTACACTTCTTCTGTTATTCATCTTCTGTGGTGGTGAAAATATCTTGAAGAAATGTGTGTGTGTGTGTGTGTGTGTGTGTGTGTGTGTGTGTGTGTGTGTGTGTGTGTGTGTGTGAGAGAGCACGCGAGAGCGCACTCTGAAATCTAGGCAGCTAAAAACGAATGAGATCATTTATCCACTATTAACGCCCGGCCATTTATAGATTTTAATGAAATCATAATTGCCAGATTAATATAAGTTTCACTTTGGGCAGGGACAAAAGTAATAGGGACGAAACATAAAATTATTTTACCCCCATATTCATCATTTTCTGTTGGACTGGGTAGAGAGATAAAGTTTAAAATTAGCCTCCCGTTAAGAGAAGCCTCTGACGGATGGCGCTGGATGATAATTAAATTGAATTATCAGCGCATTTTATTTCTGGGCATAAAAGATTGTTTTAGGGAGGAAAAAACTGTGGTAAGAAAGTGAAAGGCAGGGAAAGAGCTCTAACTTTGGTGGGTTTTATCTTTTCATCTGTTTGTAAGAGCAGGGGATCGAAAGGAAAATTAGTTCATAATATTTTATTATAAATGCAGGAATAAAGATCATGAAGCTGATTGTCTTCGAGGACAAAATTTTTGTAAAAAATCCTCGAAGGAATGCACAATGTGAACAAAAGATCTTCTATTGTGAAGCATATCTTCATGAAGCTAGCAACAGGTTTTGGTCTCCTAGGTTCCTAGGAAAATGAACTTTGTGGTAACACTTGGGAAAAAAACACATATGGGTGGAAATGTCAGGCGTCCCAATACTTTTATCCAATACTTTTTGGTTTTAGTTTCAAATAATTGATGTTACAATTTGTTTTTTTTTATCCATTAATTGTTACATTTAATGTCATGAGAAAACAAGAAAGAAAAACTAATATAATGCATACTGGATAAACAATCATTTCCTCACCAGAAAACACACTTATTATGTTCCTGTCTCTGATTTTCCCTCCTTTCATACTTTATAGGATAATTGATGCTAAGTAATATTTGATTAAACGTTGTATTATTTGTTAATTAAAGGTAAAACATCAAAGGTAATCATTTTCCCCAAATTCTTTTTTTCATGGCATTAAATTTCACCAGTGATCTGATCAGATCAAACCTGCCTCATGCTTGTGATCTCTATCTCCTGTCCTTTATGTTTTTTTCTGGATATAAAAGCCCTTGTATCTCTCTTCCCCTTCACATCACTCTTTCAGATCAAAGCAGACATTTTTATTTATTCCACAGCGTTCTGGTCTTCAAACCCCCGGGCCGCCTTTAGCTGCAGCAATATGGAAATCACGTCCTAGTGAGAGCTGAACGGTAAACCTCGGCGAGCTGTGGAGTTTACGGCATTTAGGCTTGTGTTGAATTTTGCTGAATTATTGAAGGATGCACATGGAGACGAGACACAGGTCAAAGATAAGAAACTGAACAGCATAAGAGAAACGGAGTTAAATATTCAATTAGGATTTTATGGAAATAAAAAAAAAAATTATGTTATCACTGATCTCTCTACCCTCTAGCACTGCACATCAGATCTTCTTGATCTTCTACCCCTGCTCCACTGATGCCTCCATCCTCAACCACGGCTCCAGTGATTGATCTATCACCTACCACTGCTCCACTGATCCCTCCATCATCGACCACTTCACTGATTTCTCCACTGATCCCTCCATTCTTTCCCACTGCACCACAATCCCTTCATCATCTTGGACTGCTTCACTGATCTCTCCTCCACCACTGCTTCACTGATCCCTCCAACTTATATCCTATCATTGGACCACTGATCCCTCCATTCTCTACAACTGCAACACTGCACCATACTCCCCTCATTGTTTACCACTGCTCCACTGATCCCTCCATTATCTACCACTTTTCCACTATTTTTTTCCATCCTCTACCACTGTAACACACTCCCACCATCATCTACCACTACTTCACAGACTACTCTATCCTCTACCGTTGGACCACTGATCCCACTATCTCTGACCCTAACCAAATTATCTACCAATATTACACTGATCCATCCATCTTCTATCATTTCCCCACTGATCCCTCCATCATCTAACTGCACCATGCTCCCTCTGATCTTAATCTGCTGCTTGACTTGTCCCACTATATCTCAGGGTACTGTATAAGGAAGGTCTGCTTCAGGATTCTTCTTCTTCTTCTTCAACAAATTTTTTTGGTAGATCTTTTACTTCATCTATGAACAGCGGAGCCTCTAGCACTTTAAATCTTCACGCAGTACTTGGCAAATCCTGGGCATCTATTGAAAAAGAAACTTGCTTTTATCACTATTTTCTCTTCCAACAGAGTGTTTTCACTGATGGTATTCTTGGCCGTCTTAAAACAGAACCAGTATAATAATGATTTATTGATAAAAACTTCACAGCATTTTTTTTAAGTCGCTCTGGATGACGTGATCTGCCAAATGCAACAGACGTAAATATCAATTTGTAAAAAGTTCTAAGGTAAAAAAATTAAAAAAATATATTGAATATTTTTTTTTTGTCAAAGAAAAATTAGAGCCCTTACTCCACCCCAATCCTAACCATTAGCAACTCACAAAAAAACACTAATGAATTGGGTTAATTGATGGGCGGGGCTAAAAATGATAGGGCTGGGTTAATTTAGGTTGATAAAATAATTGTCTCATAATTATATTACAACTTTCAATAATGAGGTGTACTATTGTAGTAGGCAGTACTGATAAACAGTAGAACTTTGCAATTCATGTTAACGTACATCAAACTAGAGACTATAAATAAATGTCGAAATGACGTAGTTAAGTGTTTTAGGGTAAATAAATTACTCAAGTAAGTTATCAAATCATAAATTATCTTCCTTAAGAATGAATGGTTTAAAGAATGTACATTAAATAAGTCGCTTGTAATGTAGCTTAGCTTGTTGAATTGCACAGAAGTATTTTAAAAACAAATTTCCCAAAAAAAAAAGGATACTTTTTGTCATATTTAAATTCCTTAATTGATTTCTGATTGATTTTCTTGATTTATCCTGATCAAGATCCCAGAATTAGGATGACAAGTTACTTCCTGTCAGTTATAGCAGATATAAACACTTTCCTTTTTTTCCTCACGTTTGTAATGAATAAGACAAAAATGCATTTGTCAAGTGAGAGTCAATGCAAAGCATGAAAGGACTGACACTGGAGACCCGTACATAAAAAATAAATATACTTCTTTTTTTTTTTTTTTTTTTTTAATTCCCAGATCCCAAGTGTAACTCTGACACGAGTGGTGTAAAATCATGCTAAAGGTTTTTTTGGGTGCATTTTTTTTCTTGTCCTCCATGCAGACAGGTGAGCAATGAAGTCGAATGAGACGTCAATAGTCACATATTGAGAATTGAGGAGACCCTGAAAATGTCACAGACACTAAAACACACACCAGACATTCCGTCTGTCTGATTCTTTCTCACACTAACACACAAAAAAAGAATACATGCATACATGCATGAAAAACCTGAATAGATGTTGTACGCTTGAGATGGAAGGATAGGAATAGAAAGATATCTGTATTTTTCTCTACAAAAATCGTACAAAAAAGTAAACTAAAATAAAAAAAGGCATTGGCCGGCATGCTGCAGATTCATATTTCATGTTCACCTTGTTAAATACAGATTATTAAAACAGCGCTTTGGGCGAGATTTCTAATTGCTTCAAATAAAACGTAGTGTGAGGCACGAGAAGGGCAAAGGGAGTACGAGAAAGAGATTTTCTCTAAGTAGTTGATCAAAAGCTTCGGACTAATGAAGTTTTTTTTTCCCCAGCTTTTTTAAGACCACTTTCCTTAAACCTCCTGGTTTAATTGCCTGTGCTGTAGAAAATTCTGGAACAATTAATTGGGAGCAAGGTGAACGAAAACAAAATCTCTGGATGTTAATAAAAGGGGGGAGAATGGTATTTTTTCTTTTTGCTCCATCACTAAAAATAAAAAGGGAATTGTGTTTTAATGTTAAAGATTTCTAGCAGTTTAACATGCTGGAAGCGAAGCTCCTGTCATCTGAGTTGAGCTGCACATCACGTAAGATTGATACATCAATCACACGGCCCCCATGAGATCGGAGAATACATCAATCACACAGCCCTCATGAGACTGGGGAATACATCAATCACGAGGCACCGTGGCATCCTGGGAAAGGCCAAAGCCGCTGCTTCATGCTGCGAGAAGCTCGAGCCGGACGTTTCTGATCAAAAAAGCGTCCAGATCTTGAACTTTTTTTAAAGAAATACGGACAAACTGAGGAATTGTGAGTTATTATATATGCGATGATGGTAGTAAATGTGCACAAGTGGCTTCTTTTAGCAGAGGCATGACACCAAATTAGTTAGCGTCAGTGTCAAGGCCATGACCTTCCACCTTCCACCTTACCATGAGTTGACAGCTGACTGTGGTCATTAAAACAAACACTACAAGAACAATCACTTTAATAACAAAAACCTATTCATCAATCTTCGGAACAATGTGATCCTAGTCAGGGTCATGGAGGATCCAGGTTGGAAAAAATGTGGGGGAAATGTGGTGACCCTGTCTAACAGATCCACGGTCCCCAGTTTGATCCTGAACTGTGTGGAGTTCTACATGTTTCCTCCTGTTTCATACGGATTTCTTTCTGTGGTTTTATCCTGATGAAATGACCCTGTTTGTGGACACAGAGATATTGACCACAGAAAGGGGATGAACTGCGAAACTGGACAAGATGGTTTTGACAAAGAGGACAAGAGGGGTGTGAGATGAAGGACATGAGAGGTCAGGACCGGAGTGGTTGTACAGTGAGGACAGGAGGCATCTGACAGTGAGTGAAAGAGGGGACTGACATAAAGATTAACAAGTCGGACATGGAGGGCAGCCGAGGTCTGGGATAATAGAAATGAGGGGTCTTCTACAGAAGACAGGGTCTGATACAGAAAATGTGGGATGGGTTTCTGGCAGAGGACAGGCAGGATATGATGCGGAAGACAGGAGGGGTTTCTAGCACAAAATAGGCGGTGTCTGGTACATAGGACAGGAGGGGTCTTTGGCAGAAGATACTGTCTGATACTTTCAGGGTCTGATACTGAAGACCATAGGGATTTTTGGCACACAATAAGTAGGTCTAGAGAACAGAAGGGGTTTCTTGTTGAGGACAGGGAGGGTCTGGTGCAGAAGACAGAAAAGTTTTCTGGCAGAGGACAGGCA
>NC_139587.1:2125504-2140504 GCF_946808225.1 Silurus aristotelis | reverse complement strand
AATTTCATACTGCCACATTCAAAGACGTGCTACACAATTGTGTTGTTTAAAGTTTTGGAAAGAACCACATACAGTATGGGAGGAAGAGTTGGGTGTCTCAATACTTTTGGTTATCCAGAGTAGGTTATGTTTCTTTTTTCTGTGTTTAAGTTTTTTTTTTTGCTCAGAAGATGATGTGTAATATAAAATAATTATAAACAAAATCGGCTCAGTAGATTCTCATATTTGATTTTTGCCACTGTTTGGATTTACCAGTGTGTGTAATGGGGTACAGAGGCAGCCGGGCGTGACACCAGATCAGCCTCGTGCTGTCAATCGCTGGACAATGCGAGGAGAAACACACACACACACACACACACACACACACACACACACACACACACACACACACACAATAATGTCCCATTAAGGAACAGTAATGTAATAAGCTGCTGTCTATCACTACGTATGTGTGTTTTATGAGAAAGGTGTTAAAATATCAGATCAGAGCAGCAGGCTGGAGAATCTTCTCCTGAACAACAACAAAAAATAAACCCTGTTTTAAACAAAGGCACTATGAATCCACTATATATGTACAGTTTTTACAGGAGGATTCTATTCGAGGATGTTTCAGTCTGTTCTTCAATTCAGAAGCAACTGAATTAATTCCAAAAACTTCACATCTGTAATATACCATGGAGAAAATGTATATATATATATATATATGTATATGTTTACTAAGATTCTTTTTCATCAGAGATTTTTATAGATTCTATTTTTATTTTATTGGAATTCTATATTTTATTTTACATTCATTACTTACATTTATTTGTTTATATATAGATATATAGATATATAGATATATCGATATATATAGTAATCCCCCGTTTTACAGCGGTTCGAATCTTGTGCCACCCCCAAGCCCCCCCCCCCCCCCCACCCCCGGTTTATCGCGGAATTGCGTTTGCCACATAACTAATTAGTTTGGCTGATTTTCCTGTTCCAAAAAACTTATAGGGAATTGCTTTTAATAAGTTTTATGAAAAAATAATGAAATGTATTAATGCAAATATAATTACTAATTATACAATGAAGTAAATTGTTACTACAGTACAGTACTGTATACAGGAAATAACATTTTTGAGTGGCATCCGTTTCTCACAGGTTTTTGTTTATTAACAGGCCGTTTGGAACGTAACCACCACGATAATGCACCCGTGCACAAAGCCAGCTCCATGAAGATATGTTTTGCATAGGATTACATATAGTTGAAGATCTATAACAATTTGGGATAAATACATTTTTATTTAACAACAAGACAGGACGAGGATCTGAGGTCAGATGAAGCACAGCCATAGATTCACAACCTGAAGAAAAGCCAGAAATCTGACTAGATCCGACGTCTCCTGGTTCTGCTCATCGGCAATCTGCTCACGAGGGTTAGGGAGTGTACTGTACACTGGTTAGATCCGACATCTCCTGGTTCTGCTCTTTGTTAAATAAATAGACGTGGTTTAACTGTAACCGTTCGACTCAGAAGGGAGTGCAAGGAGTCATGATGCATTTTCCTGATTAATGAAACGACCGCATTTCCTCGGGAGGGAGTTCTGCTGGAGATGTTTATCACGTCTGGAGATCATCGCAGGCTTTACGAATCTCGGCATAAATAAAGATCGATTCCGACGGCTCGTTTCTGGAGATCCGTGAATGCATAAATACGAGGTTAAAGTTCAGGGCTGAGGATGGGGTTAGAATGGCGTCTATGCGGAATGTAACATGTCTGAAAAATTCTACTGTTCATGAAAGCAGGATATTATACTGAATCAGAGCTGTAGTGGAAGTTCTAAATCTGTTATTGAAAAAAAAAAAATATATATATATATATAAAGTTATAATGATAACAGTTCTGGAGATTTCTGAAAAAAATTTTTTAGCTCCACGTCTGATTGTAATATCTGAAAGAAATTCACTTGTGCAGATGCGTAACCCGATTCTGAAAATGCATATAACTTTTTCATTTTGTTTAAAGTTTCTGTGTGATTCAGAACCCTGGAGGCAAATTTAACTGATGAAACGGCCAGATTTAAAAACAAGTAATTAGTTAAAAAAAAACAATAAATAAATTAAAAGCATATTTTTAATACTAAAAAATCTAACAAATCGAAGCAAGTATAAAATAATCTTTAACTAAGACTTATAGTGTTCTACTAAAAATAGAATATTATTACAAATTTTATTTAGTTCAATTGAACTACATGACTTTCACAAATTATTATTTATCAGCACTACACAGTATTTAGCCAAAAGTATTGGGACACATGATAAGCAATATCTTAATCCAAATTTGGAGGCACACAATTGGATACGGCATTTTGAATGTGGTAGAATGAAATTTTCCCTTTACTTTTTTCATTTTACCTCCACAAATCCAGCTCCGTGAAGATCTGCGTTACATGGGTTAAAAGATGTGGAAGATCTCCTCCTCTAAGCTCTGATTTATCTGTGATAAATTGACATTCAATGCAACCCAGATGAGGATGAGGTTCCCTTTTGAGTCTGGTTCCTCTCAAGGTTTCTTCCTTATGCCTTCTCGGGGAGTTTTTCCTCGCCATATTCACCACCGGCTTGATCATCAGGGACAAACTTACACTTAAAGAACATTTTATTAATTTTTATCACCACATTATCTGTATAAAGCTGCTTTGAGACAATGTTCATTGTTAAAAGCTCAACACAAATAACATTGAATTGAATTGAATTGAATTGAATTGAATTGAATTAAAATAACCCTATTGAACTGAACGAATCTGAATGTTGACTGCACCCCAGTCCTCTTCTCCTCTCAAACCTCAGTACCTGACTTTACTAACACCCTTGTGGCTGAATGAATCTGGACAAAATCTAGTAGAACATTTTCCTGGAAGAGTGAAGAGTGGAGGTTAATATCACCAGAAAATGGGAACTCAATGTGAGATGGGATGTTCAAAAGCACCTAATCTTATGTTCAGGTGTCCACCAACTTTCATATAATATTATTTTCATTATGTTTTGGGTTTTTGCAGTATTTGTCGGTATTTCAGAGCGCGTCCTCGTCGCAGAGAGAGCGTTTATCACGGCCGAGTGATCAAGACAGAACAAGAAACTATTGGGAATGATGTTGACTGTGAATGGTTGCACATTTACCGTACATCGCTCCCTATGTACTCATTAAGAAAGACACCTGCAACTCAACACAACGTGTGTGTGTGTGTGTGTGTGTGTGTGTGTGTGTGTGTGTGTGTGTGTGTGTGTGTGCTCAGGTGTGGTGTGTGTATTACTTCTCTGGGACGTGAATCCTGTTCACGTGGAAACCTCCTGATGCAAGTGTTTATTTCTGAACTCTAGCTAATATATAGAAGGTGTTGATTTTTATGATTTTATAATACATTTATTAGCTTTGTTTAGAAAGCTGCATGTGTGTGTGTGTGTGTGTGTGTGTGTGTGTGTGTGTGTGTGTGTGTGTGTGTGTGTGTGTGTGTGTGTGTGTGTGTGCGCTCAGGTTAACTGCATCAGAGTATTGATTTGTTCCGAATCACCGCTAATGGATATTGATTCAAAACTAACTCAGTGGTTACTCAAAACCTAATGCTGCTAATGAAGCCTTTCTAAACTGGACTGATATACAATGTGTATTGCTCCATGTGTGTGTGTGTGTGTGTGTGTGTGTGTGTGTGTGTTTGTGCGTATGTCAGAATTTGCATTATGATTCAATCCTATACATTTCAGCTTCTGAAATCATTCTTTCAAAAATAAAAGATCTAAACAGGAAGTAAGCGTTTGAGAAGCAGTGCAAGATTTCCAGGGCATCTGGTTGGGACCGGGGTGATGTTCACCGAGGCCAGGATCCTGAGGAACACACAGGAACACTGTCATCTAAGGACAAGGTTTTACTTTTTTACAGAAGCGATCAAGTAGTCTGAGATGTACATGCAGTCGTTCAGAGATCAGAAGTATAAATCCCAACAAAGCCAAAGCCATCTGTAATTGAGAGTCATGAAAGCACATTTCTTTGCGCTATTTGGATGTGATTGTTGGCAATACCATGCCCTACTGTAAATCACAAGGTTATAAGCTAATCGTACGCCATCGGTGGGACGGTGTCTGCAAAAAACGTCGGATAGATAGCATGAAGCATGAAGTGTGAGTTAGCCTCGTCCATTTACACATGGTAGATGTAACGTTAAGCAATAAATAATAAATAAATAAATAAATAAATACAAATATGAAATAATTAAATAATGATTATCATTATCATCATTGTCTCCCAAAATAGCTATTTTATTAAAATATTTACCTTAAAATATTCTGTTTAAATTCATAATTGCATTAATAATAATAATAATAATAATAATAATAATAATAATAATAATAATAATAATAATAATAATAATAATAATAATCTCCCCAGCTATTTTAAAATTATATATTACTCATAATTATCTGTTTAAGTCCATAATTGCGTTTACAACATTGGATAAAACAAATCTAATAAGAAACAACATAATGTTAAGTATGTTCAGATTGAATGTGTATTTCTTTACTTCTCAAGCATGCAGGTGTTTCACTTTGAAGTTCTACCTCCAGACTGAATGGACATGAAGCATTAATGGGTGTTTTGTTATATTTTTAAACCAATTTTAGACTTGACATTTGACAGAACTCCTATCATACTTTTTTGCACCACAGTGGCACTGAAGCATCACAAAAAGACATTGATTCATTTTCCATAACAGCAGGTGGGAGTTCCAGCTGGCAATCACGGGTTCCTATGAAGGCTCTCCTTCTCATACGTTATCGTTTCTATAATAATACCTCATTCAATGATCCCTTATATAATCTTACACAGGTAATAATTTTTTCTACATTTTTTGTAAGGATGATGTTGATTAATTGTAGAAGGAGTCTTCAGTAACAGCCAGAAGCTGTGAAGATCCTAGGAAGTTCTTTAGAAAAGAGAGA
Source organism: Silurus aristotelis (assembly GCF_946808225.1). Lineage (NCBI taxonomy): Eukaryota > Metazoa > Chordata > Actinopteri > Siluriformes > Siluridae > Silurus > Silurus aristotelis. The sequence continues at coordinate 2,135,527 of NC_139587.1, read as the reverse complement.
GACTTAAAAAAAAAAAATAAGATGCTGAAACATATGAGATAACAGAAACATGGACATTACACAACTAAAAACAGATCAAATGTCCAATGTGATATTCTTCAATAAATAATTTAGGATAAGACATTGTGGTTACAGTACACTATATTTAATAAAACTACATGATTTTAGAGTGGAAGATCTCCTGATAGAGAGCTTGGATCTCAACCTTAATGGACTGAATAAATGTGAATGCTGACTGCACCCTAGTTCTCCTCATCTCACCTACATCAGTACATGACTTTTCTAACACCCTTGTAGCTGAATGAATTTTCACAAAATCTAGTAAATCATCTACCCAGATGGGTGGAGCTTATTAGAACAGCAGATGGAGAGAAAATGTGGAAAATGATGTTTTAAAACAATCTTTTATTTGCTTGGGTCGGTTAACATCACATTAAATCATTGTTAAATGTTCCTGTACAAGCACACGATTGTGTTTTATATCTGTGTCCTTCAAAACATCATGAAGAATTATCATCAAAGATTAAATGGTTTGGATCTACAACAAAATATCTGAAGATTAGTAGTGAAATTTGCTGCCTGGCAACTTCTCTGAGTTTAGCATTCTTCAGTGCGTACTTTTCAAAATGACTCCCAAAATAATTCCATTTTACCAGTGTTCTTCAAATCAAAGTAAATGATACATATTTCTCACCTATTTTCTCCCCCTGGTTCTTTTCCAGTTTGCTCACATTACCGGTCACCACGGGTCCAGATGCCCGCAGAGAAAACAAAACAAATCGAGCACAAAATACGCTTTTCCTGACAATCACACTTCACCACGGGAGCACCAGCAGCTCTCGGTCCACACAAATACAGCCTCGCTGCCGCTGAGACTGAAAACACAGAGTTGCTTCACAACTCATATACTATAAATGCGGTGTTCGTCACGGAGGTCACTTTCTGTCAAAAATGGATTGGGCAACGGATCAGACGCGAAACAAAACACTAATTTTCTTTGAGACCGTATCTAGAGAGGAAATTACTAGCGTGTGCAAGAGAGCATGTCTTAAATCTCCAGCATTGTGTAATGCTTTAGCCAAATCCAGCTTCGCCCACAATCCCTAAACCTGAATGTGCCAAGCTGTGTTGCCCCAAGCTTCCTCTTGACTACACCCCCTTTTCTTTAAAGCCGTCTCTAACCAGATCTCTAATACCTGGATCCACCACTTATCTACCATCAAACTCTGCCTCTTCTATTCTCCAAATTCATACATTTGGACAATGTTATAACACTGTTATTAAAAAAAACCTTTGCTTGTCTCCGGCCCCTCATTTCTACAACAGAGAAAGGAGACATTTGGCAACATAGTGACCTTGGGATTAAAAAAGAAGTCCCCAGGTGATGTTGAACAGCCCTCCCTCCAGAGGATATCAAGGATGCTGGAGCTGCCATTGTGAGGAGCCCTCGCTGCTCCCTTCTACAACACGCAAAATCAAAATGACGCACCGTTCTTGTGATCACATTAACAGACGCACTCACACTATCACCATTCTTATAAAATAAGTTAGAACGCTTGGTGCACACCACTACGGAAACTATAGATATTTGTGTAAAAAATTTATGAGGGGAAATAAAAAGTTGCCTAAAAAATTGTGAATTCAAGTACCGATACCAGAAACATCTACTTACACAGTAACAAAGTTTTTGTACTTCACATTTCTTCCCATTTCTGTTCTTCAGAAGTTTGAGCAACAGGAACTCGTCTGTTGGATCGGACCACACGGACCAGCCTTCATTCCTCACGTGCATCAATGATCCTCGTCCCCCACAAACCTGTTACCGGTTCACCACTGTTCCTTCATTGGAGCACTTTTGATAGATACTGACCACTGCAGACCAGGAACATCCCACAAGAGCTGCAGTTTTGGAAAAGCTAGACGTCACAATTTTTCGAACTCATTTAAATCCGTACACTCGCCCATTTTTCCTGCTTCTAACATCATCTTTGATAATATTCATGTGAAACCAAATCGTGTGGTCCCCGTTTTTTTCGTGTGTTTAGAAAATGAAGGCAGAAAAATAATAAGGTACAGATACCAAAAGCAACACTGTGCGTGTGTGTGCGTGTGTGTGTGTGTGTGTGTGTGTGTGTGTGTGTGTGTGTGTGTGTGTGTGTGTGTGTGTGTGTGTGTGTAAGTTTGTGTGTGAGTGTGTGTGGTTCAATTTCTGCTGTTCTGTTCACATGCTGATTTCCCATCAGCCTGGGAAGAATGCTCTCACCAAAACCCAGCGATGCTGTGCAATGTGTGTGTGTGTGTGTGTGTGTGTGTGTGTGTGTGTGTGTGTGTGTGTGTGTGTGTGTGTGTGTGTGTGTGTGTGTGTGTGTGTGTATCTATGTGCTCTTTGTAGTGTGGAGAAACACAGCACATTGATGATGGTTAATTTCCCTTGGTCTTGATACGGCCAGCATTCTCACTGGCTTTTCCACACTCTTGTGTACACTTATACACACACACACACACACACACACACACACACACACACACACACACACACACACCTATATACACATACGTAAACACACACAAACACAGTGGGTAAGTGCAGATGGGGGCGTGGTCAGGATACCACTGAGTGATTGTACATTATCTGAAAAAGAGCAAATGAATGAATAGGGCCAATCAAATCAAGTACAATATAAATCCAAGCAGCGATACCAGGGGGCCAATCACTGGGGTTTGCTCAGAAATTTGAAGAGAGATGAAGTATTATTTACGATCAAAGCGGTTTTCTGAGAAATGCATGGAATAAAGAAAGCTCAGTAAACGTTTCAGAACAGCGAGAGGACGTTAGCTGTATATCAAACCGGACAGCTAAGAGTAAACACTATGCCGTGATGTGTGTGTGTGTGTGTGTGTGTGTGTGTGTGTGTGTGTGTGTGTGTGTGTGTGTGTGTGTGTGTGTGTGTGTGTGTTTTAATGTTTGTTTAAATAAAATGCCGATGCCTCAGTTATGAGGTTGCCATTTTCGCTGGAAGATTGTACACGATCACATCATCTAACAGGAATGATTAATTAAAAGAATCAAAAGCATGATTCTAGGTATTTTAATTCTAAAGACCACTTGATTAAACCAGCATATTTATTGGATTCTTCAACTGAAGAATGTTTGATGATCTGAGAGAAAAAAATACATAAACTGGTTCCAGTCTGAAATATTTTCCAATAGTTGCATGTTTTGAAGTGCTTTATTTCTCTTGACTCCACAGCAACATGGGACCCCAGAAGAAAATATTCCACATGTTGACAAAGCTTTAAAATTGGAGATTTCTTTCAGAAATGGAAGGAAGCTGGTAGCTTAGTGGTTAGCGTTAGACTTTCAATTCACATATTTGTATTTGTAGAGTGCTTTTAACAAAAGACATTGTCTAAAAGCAGCTTTACGGAGAATAGACAGTTATAACTTTGTATAAAATAAGGTATAAGTTTAGTGCATATAAGTTTGTTTTTTATAATTGTAAGGTGATCATTAATGAGTGAGCCAGTGACAACTGTGGTGAAGGAGAAACTCCTTAAGATGGTATGAGGTAGAAACCTTGAGAGGAACCAAACTCAAAAGGGAACCTTATCCTCAACCTCATCAATGATTGTCCATTCATTACAGTTACTATCTTGTTGAGGTGCTGTTCAGTGACTGGTGCTGAAATGCAGAACTGTTCATGCAACCTGTGGTCCTGAACCAATTGTAACTGGCTGTTGATATCAATTACAATCCAAATACATCCATAAAGTTCTTGAGTTGTTTAGAAACCTCATGAATTTTTAGGCTTTGGAACCATCTCTAGCTGGAGAATGTAAATGAGTTCAACAACATCTGTTGTAGTGACATTTGATATTGTTATACATTATATTCAGCATTAATATACAATATGAACAAACAAGAAATGAGAAAAGGCTAGAAAGCAGCATAGAAAAACATAAAAAAAAAACCCACTCAGGAAGAAAGAACTGACAATTTATAATGAACATGAGGGAACAGACGAGAGTAAATAATTCAGAATCCGAATCAAAGAAATGCATGTGAGCCATAGCGGCAGAACTAGGAAGTCAAATATAATGACAAAAGTACACTTGCTGTGTTGGTTAAAGTTCTGACTGAGTAAAAAATGAAAGTAACAAAACTCCCCCAGAAATGGAAATAATGTTAAATCTGCTTGCAAACAACTTTCTCTTGACGCTTATACATTTTTAGTTTAAAATAACAATACAAATCGGTTTATGTGAACTGTATCCCATACAAGTTGTGAGCATGATGCCATGTCAATTGATGCTATAGCTGCACTGCTATCAGTAATTATGTTGTAAAAAAAAAAAAAAAAACAACACTGTCTGACCAATCAGAATCAAGAATTCAGTAATAGAATCATACATTTAACAGACAAATATGGCATTGGTTTCTTTTTCCATATATTTTTTATTTATTTATTGTCTTAATTTTATGAGTGTAATGTCTTTTTTTTTTATTAAAAAATGGCTGAAAAAGAAGCCCATTTATTCTTTACTTCAGGATTCAGAACAGGTTTCTTGCGAGTTGTTTGTCCTGGACTAGGAGATAAAATTGGTATTCTTTGCTCTAAAAGATGACGAAACAAAAAAAAACGTTCGACAAATTATTAATTGCATATATTAATTACGCAGTGCACCCAATGGCAAACTGGAAACACTGCAACATCTGGTGCGTTAGCTGATTAGCTGATTAGCTGTTAGCTTACTGACCTGCATCAGTGATGCATTTCCTTTCACTTTAATTACATGAGCATGAGTATTATGCCAAATGAGATGGTATTCTGATTATGCATATTATTGTGCAGCCAAAGATTGATTACATGTTTACATGCAAAGACAACGAGGCGAGCGTTTGTAATTAGAAAAGTGCAAGGCAGGATGGAAAGGGTCGGAGGTAAGGGCTTCGTGTGCGAGGTAAGAAAGGCTAATAATAAGCATAATGGGGAGGAATTGGAAAGATTGGCGGCTTACTTGTTTGAAGTCCTGTTTTATTGATGATCACTGAGTCACTGCTGAGCAACCCCTTATTCACCCCCTAATTCCTCTGATTTAAGCCTGGATTGGATTCTGTCTCAGACGCAAGTAACTTTATTATTGGCCAAATGATTTAATGTAATTAAATCCACGATTTTGTGGGGATTCATTCAGCCACAAAAATGTTAGTAAAGTCAGGTCCTGATGTACTTGAGTTGAGGATTCAAATTCATCCAGTTTAATAGGTTTGGAGCTCTATAGCAGGATCCATGTAACAAATATCTTCATAGGGCTGGGTTTTTGCTGGAACAGGTTTGGATCTCCTAGGGAAGATTTCATGCTACAACATCCAAAGATGGCATATACAAGTGTGTACATCCTAATTTATGGGAATAGTTTAAGAAAGAACCATATATGGCTAAAATTCAGGTGTCCCAACACATTTGTCCATATAACGTAGCTGTGCTTTCTTGTTGAAAGGGTGATAATCTTTCTAACCTGTCAATCACAATGAATAGCCAATCATGGATTGTACACTGTGTGCATTCATGAGATAGAACGGAGGGCAAACTGCACTTTTGTCCCTGTGGAGAAAAAAACAACAACACAAAAACACAATTAGAGCTTCGTATACTCATAACTCCGTCATACAAAATAGTGTATTTTTATCCATTGTATCCCAAATTAAAATTTTTTATATGTTAACATATAGAAAGGTCCCCTGGTGGTCTAGTGGTTAAGATGCAGCGCTCTCACCGCTGCGACCCGGGTTCGATCCCCGGTCAGGGAACCATCCCCAGCCACTCTCAGTGCCGGTCCCAAGCCCGGATAAATTGGGGAGGATTGTGTTCTGCATCCAGCGTAAAACATGTGCCAAATCAAACGTGCGGAGGATCCGCTGTGGCGCCCCCTAACGGGAGAAGCCGAAAGAAAGTTTTTATATGTTAACATATAGAAATGCAAACACGCATATTTGCATTTTGTCATTTTGCAAGCATTAACCCAGTGCACGAGTTACAGCTAAACACATTTACTAACACATTCACACGCACTCACAACCTTTAAATATAAAGGTCGCTGGTACTCAGCAATTGTATGTACAGTATAAAGGTTGTGCTGTCATTATAACACTTACACAAACACACACACACACACACACACACACACACACACACACACACACACACACATGAACCCATACACACACGTGTATAGAACTAATATAAATATTAATTCATTTATCTGCAGCAATCTTGGGCGGAATCATTGTGGACCTGAAGCGTATCCCGGAAATAAACACAAGGCACTGGATCTTTAGATTTAAAGGTCATGAGTTAAAATATTAGCCACACCAAAATGCCACTCTTGGGCCCCTGAGGAAAGCCCTTAACTCCATTTCTGCTCAGTTGTATGAATGAGATAATTGTAAGTCATTTTGGATAAGAGAATCTGCCAAATGCTGTAACTGAAATGAATCGCTGGAACCATGTCTTGTGGTCTGATGAGACTCAGATAAACGCGTTTGGTTCAGATGGTGTCCAGCATGAGTGGTGACGCCCTGGTGAGGAGAACCAAGAAAATTTTATCTTGCCTACAGTCGAGCATGGTGGTGGTATCATCATGGTCAGGGGATGCATGAGTGCTGCTGGTGCTGGGGAGCTGCGGATCATTGAGGGAAACATGGATTTCAACATGGACTGTGACATTCTGAAGCAGCCCTCCCTTCAGAAACTGGGCTGAACCACAGGTTTCCAACATAATTACGACCCCAAACACACTGGCAAGGTGACAACTGCCTTGCTGAGGAAGGTGAAGGTGATGGAGAAGCACCATGTGTGTAACATCCAGCAGCTCTGTGATGTCATTATGGAGGAGTGGAAGAGGATCCCAGCAACAACCTGTGCAGCTCTGGTGAATTTCAGGACCAGGAGGATTAAGGCAGTGCTACACAATAATGGTGCTCACACATAATACTGACACTTTGGACACAGTTTTGACCTGTTCACTGAGAGTGTATTCACTTTAGTTGCCAGTTATTTAGACAATAATGGCTGCATGTTGAGTTATTTTTAGAGGACAGTAAATCTGATGGTCAGATGGTCAGATGGTCACCTCTTCTCTCAGCCTGGCTTTCACTACTCTTTCCTATAACTTCATGTTGTGACTGATCAACTTTATTCCCCTGTAGTTACTGCAGGTCTGCACATCTCCCTTATTCTTAAAGATCAGTACCTGCACACTCCTTCTCCATTCCTCAGGGATCTTCTCACCTTGCAAAATCCTGTTAAACAACCTGGTTAAAAACTCCACTTCATCTCTCCTAAACATCTCCATGCTTCTACCAGAATGTCATCTGGTCCAACCGACTTTCAACTCTTCATCCTCCTAATCTTTGCTCTCACTTCCTCCTTACTAATCCTATCCACTTCCTGCTTCACCATCTCCACATCATCCAACCTTCTCTCTCTCTGATTTTCCTCATTCATCAGCTGCTCACAATCCTCCCTCCATCTTCTCAACACACTCTCCTCACTAGTCAACACATTTCCATCTCCATCCTTTATTGCTATAACTTGCAGCACATCCTTCTCAGCTCGGTCCCTCTGCCTGGCCAATCGCTACAAATCCTTTTCTCCTTCCTTAGTGTCCAACTTCTCCTACAGCTCCTCACCAGAGACTTATATGTAAGTAATGCTATTTGCACACAGATGTGTGTGTGTGTGTGTGTGTGTGTGTGTGTGTGTGTGTGTGTGTGTGTGTGTGTGTGTGTGTGTGTGTGTGTGTGTTTATTTACGAGTTGGCCCCACCTGTGTCGACACCTGGGCTCTAATTAACACCAGCAAGCTGTCACTCATCTCACCTGTCAATCAGCAGCGTGTATGTGTCGCTTTCCCAAAGGATGCCGTCTCACTAATAATCTCCATTCACACCTCATTATGCCTTAATGAAGGATTTAACACACTTAATGGCGCCACACAAGCACGGGCTGCCTTTAGCGAATAAACCAAACCCGAAAAAAATGACTCACTCAAACAAAAAATGGCAACCCGGCCCACTGTTGTGTTCTGTTCTTCCATTCCTTTCTGTTGTTTGTTCTTCAGTCTGGTGATGAATATGAAGAGGAGCATGGGCCATGTACTGCTTTCGTTAACTGTAATCATAATGTTTGTGCAGCACATCTGTATGGTTGAGTGTGTTTAACATGAACCAGACTGCAGATCATGAATACAGTGTTGAATGATCTGGCAGAGGGCACAGATTGTTTCTCACATTGCTCAGGTCTATTAGGTCCTTCAGGTCCCCTGTGAATCTTATATACATTGAGGTACATGTGTTCCTCCTAGTTCCTTCTCAGTTTCTCCTTGTGCTAACATAAACCCCCTATTTTCACCTAGTTCCTCCTTATTTTTCCTTAGTTACTCCTTGTGCCACCATAAACCACCTAGTTCCTCCTTAGATCCTCCTAGTTCCTACTTTTGCCACCAAAAAACACCCAGTACCTCCTTGTTCCTCCTCAGTTCCCACTTGTCCCACCAAAAGAGCTCTGACTTATTTTGGCCGCCACAAGGCCTCTGAAAGCGTGTTGTATAATCTGGCACTAATACATTAGCAGAAGATCCTTGAATGTTTCGAGATGGAAACTCAGGCCTTCATAATTTTGGAATTCAGCAGACCCCAAAGAAACCCAGTAATTGAATTGGGATCAGGGGAATATGAAGTGCAACCGCTTGCAAATTTTTTCATGTTCCTCAAAACATTCTTGAACAATGCCAGTGCCTCCACTGCCTCTCCTTCTCCAGAGTGCATCCTGGTGCCTCCTCTGCCACAGGGAACTGACTGTTTTTGCCTTAAATATTAGTTATTTTGACCACAAATCACATTTGGTTTGCAGAAACCTCAAGGTTGATTGTAATAAATGCAAGATGTATAAAATAAAACAATTTAATTTTGACTACAGTCGGGGGAAATCAATCATTTTGTCCACTTTGTTGCATTTGTGGTATTTTTGTATTTATTGTAAAAGCAATCTTGAGGAAAAGATAGACTTCAGAATTCCCAAGAGTCGTGAAGGAACCGTGAGCGTGGTCCTTTGCCCACACCTGCTTTGCCTATGAGCTTGGATTGAATTCTTTCTTATTGAGTCACTTTTCATAAATGAATTCTGCTCCTTGGTGTGCCGGCTGCAATATATCATCTCACCCAATATACAGGTATTTGTTCACTCAGATGTTTATTTATTGCTTACTTTAAATCAGAATCCTCAATAAACTGGCAGCTACTACATTATTCATAACCATCCAATGAGTTTTTTCTCCAATTTATTCGAATTCATCAGTATTTTAAATAAAAAAAAAATTCAGCTACCTGAGATGGAGATCGGTGCTCTACCATCCCCGGTGAACCCGTTCGATCACTGTCATCCCTGCAGAAACATATCTGAATGATGGTTCTTCTGATGCACCAGAGACATTCCATATATCACTGAAATGTCTAACTTCATGTCAGAGGCCCAGAAGCATAAACAGTGTCACTGGAAATTGACAGCGATCTCAAGAGAGCTCTTCCAGGCCTGGACACTGGAAATTAGGTGACAATATAGAAAAAAAAAATATTATGGTAGCATCTAAACCAACACCAAACTGTATGTACAACCAGCTGCAGAATTATTGCTTACTTTTATTGCAGCAAGCAGCAAACCAACAGTTCTTATACAGTGGAATTTATTTCTAATAAACTTTTTTTCTGTGGCCAAAATCAGCAATAATTCGAAATAATAAGATAATTAAATAAAATCCAACCACAATTCCCAGAAATGTGCACTATGTAAATAAACACAAAATGCAATGATTTGCAAAATTGTATACATCCATATTCTATTTACAATAAACAGAGAATATATACTATTTTAATAAAAAAAAAAAAAGGCCATTATGAATTTAATGGCTGCAACACATCAAAAAATTAGCTACAATGCCATGTTTACTACTGTGTTTTCTGTCT